>NC_090648.1:260071863-260393113 GCF_040937935.1 Hyperolius riggenbachi
ATAAAAGAGCATTTTTTCCGTTTTGCATACATCACTATTTACAAGCTTATAAAAAAAAAATAGAGAGAAATATTTCATCTTTACATAGATATTTAAAAAGTTTAGACCCTTAGGTAAATATTTATGTTTTTTTTTTTTTATAGTAATGGTTTTTTTTTGTTTTTTTTTTATTAAACATTTTATGTGGGCATTTTTGGGAGGGTGGGGTATAAAAGTGTTTAATTTGGGGAAATATTAGTGTATTGTAATGTTTTTGAGGATTTTCTTGTAGTTTTACTTTTTGGCCACAAGATGGCAATCTCGATTTTTTTTACATGACGTCACTCTAAGCGTACAATGTACGCTTAGAGAGACACAGCTTCAGAAAGAGCGAAGCTTCCGAGAGAAGCTGTCGCTTTTTCAGCGGGGGAGAGGAATCAATGATCGGGCTCCATAGCCCGATAAATTGATTCCGTGGCTACCGTCTCCGCGGCCGGGAGTGCGCGTGCACGCGCGCGATCGGCCGCGGGAGCGCGCCTGTCCTCCTTGACGTTTTTATACGTCAAGGAGGACAAAGTGGTTAATTATTTTTTGTTGAATAGAGGGAAAGGGATTAGAACCTTTTTGACATTTACTGACCTGCTCTCTGTCCTTTTGAAGAATTTCCCTGATATTTTCTCGCTGGAACATTACTGGCTTTAGTATGAAACCTGGTGGTCCATGAAAAATTAAATAAAGGAAAAAGTTCCCCGCGCTAAAAATTAATTAATTCTCTTTGTTGCTGTCTTGGACAACACTGAGGAGTTTTGCCCACGTCCTGACAGAAGAAGATGAAGTGAAATTTTCTCAGATACATTCTGAAAGGCAGCAGCACATCATTCTTAAATTAGTGAGGCACGCCCCTCCCAGAGGAAGCCACAATCTATTGCCCCCTACAACAGTTATGGCATATTACAGCAACAGTTACAACATGGAGATTTTGGGTTACTATTCTGATTTCACATGGTGTCAGAAAATTGCATGTTCACATGAATGACTTTAACAACATAACAATGCTGTGTATACTGTACAGTAATGTCTTTCTAGGTTTTCATGTGCTTTGAATTCATTGCCACATGCCTTTGCTATGCCAGGTATGAGTCAATATAATAATTGTTCTCTCAAATATATACTGTATATATAAAATCTGCTTCTTCAGAAGATGCAAACTCTGACTGGTCTAGCTGCCTAAGCAAGTTTATGTCCAACTTTTTAAACCTTACTAGCCATTATTTTTAACAAAAACAGTAATACCTATTTTGCATGAAAAGCTTGTGCATTGCTGTCCTTAGGTAGTTATTTAACATGGAAACAAGGGTCCTTTTACTCTTTATGAGTTGCTCTCAGTTATAACCGAAGGGATAACTGATTTTCAAAGGAATGTCCATGTTTTCCTATGGCTCAGTTCACACTATACACATTTTTTTTACTAAAAGCTTTTCACAATGTACTGCTATGGAAAGTTAAAACACATCAGTTTTTCAGCGTATAGTGTAAAAGTGGCCAAAGTATTAACCCCTCCTCCTCTCGAATATACTCAAGGTGGGATATGATTGGTCCATTATTACCGCATACATTTTCAGAATCCTAATGAGGAACATCAATCAGAGTTTAACCTGATTCCACGGCCAGCTCAGTCCCCGAACCTCAAAACTACAGTATTGAGAATTTGTGGGACAAAGTCAAAAGATCACTTCAAAGCTATGAACCGCCACCATCCAATCTGACCCAACATAGAGCTGCCATTATGTCAGCATGGGCCAATATTCCTCAGCAACAGTATTAGCATCTTGTTGAGTCCATGCCAAAAAGAACATCGACTGTGATCAGAGCTAGAGGTGGACCAATTCGTTATTAGAGGGTGTCTCTAATGTTTTGGCCACTCTATTTATATACAGCAGCAAGTGCTATCATCAAATGCTGCTAATGCCGAAAAACACTAGCAGTCCCTGTTAGAAAGTTGCTAGGCACAGTGCAGTATAAAGTGCATGCTTGCAGTTACTTCAGTCATGTATTATAATTCATTAGGTAGAGAACATGACTGTTCAGTTCAAATACAAAAAACAGTGTCACAGTCACCTGCACAGTTCTAGAGGAATTCATACCACCCAGCATAACAGTATTATTTTGAAACTGGAGTACATTCGACTGTTCTCCACTTTAAAAGTACAGTAAAACTGCTTTGTGGACTGTATGACACATGATAGCCAAGTTGCTTCTGCAACACTAGTTTTTGGTTTTATCTCTAACAAACGCTATAAACACCGAGACTGTACTTTCTGTGTGCGTTTGTGTGTGTACATACTTGTGGGTTTACTGACTTCACCCTAAAATTGGCTCTAGAGTGTACTAGGGACTTTAGATTGTATCTTTGAGGGACAGTTAGCAATTTAAATTGTTTGAGGCTCACTGCAGCGTTTTACTTAAAAATTGAAAAAGATTTCTGCCCCTTTCCTGCACAATTCCAGCCTTCCCAACATCATAGACCGTGCTGGAATTATTCAGATGGCGCAGCCCCCCAGCTCTGTCCAGCTTAGTTGTTCTAGCAATACTAGCAATACCAGCTGGCATTAGGAAGAAAGGGTCTTGTGGGGCTGTTTTTTTATGTTGACAAATAAAACAAAAACACTGAAGTGAGGAGATGTGTGGTGCTAAAGACAGCTCGACAAAAAGTAATCGCCCAGGATCTGATTGAAATAGCCTAGTATCTTGCTTTAAAGGGGGTGTGTGTGTGTGTGGGGGGGGGGGGGATTTGTTTGGGGCTTCCTCAAGCCCCTGGCAGCCTGTCCCTTGTTGCAGCTCCGGTGCAAATGCCGACGAAGCACGTGGCCATGCTCACGTGGCCTGGAGCGTTCTGTGCAGGCTCAGAAGTACTGCACCTGCGCAGAGCGCTCCAGGCCGTGTGATTGCGAGCGGTGCAGCCACATGCTGGCGGAGTAGATGCTGATGGACACCGGAGCTGCGTGGGGGAACAGATGTGATGCCAGGGGCTGGAGGAAAGCAGGTAAGTAGAGCCTTTTTTTTTCCCCTCACAATTGTCCTTTAAAGTACTCCTGAACTATATTTAGTAACCTGTTAAAAAAAAAAAAAAAAAAAAAAAAAAGCTACCGCTTAACTCACCTACTGCAGGTTCCATTCGCAGACTTTTTCACCTTGTTAGCTCTCCCATTCCGCCACCGTGCCCTCTCGTATCTGCATCAGGTGTGGCTGTACACACACTACATTCTCATTATTGCCCAAGTTTCATCTAGCGCAGGGGTTTCAAACTTGCGGCCCGCGGGCCCTTTGCTGCCCTCGATACAATATTTTGTGGCCCTCGCCGGCAAAAGCTTCCTTATAGTTCGCTTCAGTGCTCCCAAGTAATCCGCTGCATCCCCGCCGCTAAACGAGCAGAGCCCCCAAATCGCCCGGGGGCAATCCGCCGGCATTTCCTGGAAGGGGCAGAGCTTTCAGCTTCAGCTCTGCCCCTCCTGACGTCAATCGCCGCATGGATCGCCGCCTCTCCCCGCCCCTCTCTGTGAAGGAAGAGTGAGAGGGGCGGGCAGAGATTGTGAAATTCCTTATGCGGCCCAGCCTCATCCTGACTTTGCCTCCTGCGGCCCCCCAGGTAAATTGAGTTTGAGACCCCTGATCTAGCGTGTGTACGCAGCTTTACTGGGGATGTGTGTACAGTGATTTTTGCATACCCATCCAATCATTCATTGATTGGGAAAAAAAATGTTCCCAGCAATCTTTGCAAAACTTTCCAGACGACACCTTGTGCTGCATCCTATTTCCTATTTACAGTTATGAAGAGAAGAGCTATGGTGTTGTTCAGCACAGAGGACCTTATTGGTGGGCTCAATTTTTATCAAATCATTATCCAATCATTTGCACTAAAATAATAAACATAGGAAAAAAAAACAGTTCAACAGCTTTATTTCTCTAGTCCAATCACATCTGAATCACAATGAATAAAGATGCATCTTTTTCAGCCAATAGAATTCAAAAAACAAAATCGCAAATGGGCACACAAAAGTTAAAAAACTCAAGGAAATTGGATCACAAAACACAGGGGAAAAAGTAGCTAAAAATATGCAAACAAATCACTCTGTGATTTGTGATTGCAAGTGGAAATCACTTGCAATCCAGCCCCCTGTTCATCCAGCCCCCTGTAGTTCTTGGGTTCCATCCGTTCTCCTGCAGTCAGCTCAGGTAAAGTCCCTGACTGAGCCAGTGGGGGGATACTGGCCATGGTCCCGTAGTTGGGAGCGCTCTGCGCAGTAACAAACCTTAACTGTGCAGGTAGTGAACGCTCCCAGCTACGGGAATGTGACTAAGGAGGCGCATGAGCAGTAGTCCCAGACTACCCAGGCTAACAACAGGAGAACAGAGGGGACTGGACAGACACGAGGGAGCCCCAGGTAAGTATAAATCCTTGTGTAGCATTGTTCTCAGGTTTACGTTAAAGAGACTTTAGATCAGGCATGGGGAACTTGGCCCTCCAATTGTTAAGGAACTACAAATCCCACAATGCATTTGCCTTTATGAGTCATGACTGTGGCTGTCAGACTCCTGCAATGCATTGTAGGACTTGTAGTTCCTCAACAGCTGGAGGGCCAAGTTTGCCCATGCCTGCTTTAGATCATGCTGCATAATCAAGGTCATAAACAGGTTTGATTTACTGGGAAAGTGTAAAGTATTTCTATGCTATATACATCAAACTTGCCTGCATAAAGTATCCACTATTTTGGTTGATTATTTAATACCATTATTAATGCAATAAAAAAACATATATAAATCACTAAATAATGCTTCTAAGGCTTTCAGTTACCTTTTCACAAGAACAAATCTTGTTGGTTCAGTAGTTGAATATTAAAACATTTTTCAATGCCAAACTTTTCAAAATCTCTGAATAATTTATTTCATAAATGTTTAAAAGTCAAGCAGTCAAAAGCTACAACAGGCCCTCTGTAAACAGAATAGCAGATTACAGACAACAGATCTACCTGCATTGTTAAGGTGGCCATACACTGGTCGATGTGCCATTAGATCGACCAGCTGACAGATCCCTATCTGATCGAATCTGATCAGATAGGGATCGTATGGCTGCCTTTACTGCAAACAGATTGTGAATCGATTTCAGCCTGAAACCGATCACAATCTGTTCAGCTGCTCCTGCCGCCTGTCTCCCCCCCCCCGTATACATTACCTGAGGCTGGCTCCCGGGCGTCTTCTCCGCACTGCACCGCACCGCTGATCTTGCTCCATCCCGGCGCTTCCTGTGTTACTCCGTGACCAGGAAGTTCAAATAGAGCGCCCTCTATTTCAACTTCCTGGTCACCGGAGTGACACAGGAAGTATAAGCGTACACTGGGACATGCGGAAATGCGGTGCAGCGAGGAGAAGAGGACCCCGGAGCCAGCTTCAGGTAATGTATACATGCTCGGATCGGGCCCGAATCGTACGCCGCAAGCGACGCGCTCCTACCGCCGGGCGATCGAGGGTAATTTCCCGCACGGCGCGATCGACGGTCCGATCCGATTTCGGGAGGGAATCGGATCGGCGGGTGCGTTTAGCGCAAGCGATTGGCAGCAGATCCGATCCCAGGATCGGATCTGCTGTCGAAACGGCCGTGAATCGAGCCAGTGTATGGCCTGCTTTATGTAACTGTTCTATCCATTGTGCTGCATTATGCAGCAGGTCAATCCTAGTGCAGATGACAGTAGTTAATATCATCAGCTGTAGCTCCCAGAAAGTTCTATTTATAGCATGGTTTTTCACATTCTTATGGGTTTGCCTGTGTTGAATCAGCTCACTAGTTTCTACATTTTCTGTGAATCATTGTGATTAAAATTAAATACTGGAAACTATAGAAATGCAGATTAAATAACACGTGATCCACTGTGAGGCCTCCTACACATATTCGAGAGGCAAGGGGGGCAGGGTGCGCCATCGGCACACTGAGGCCTGGTGCACACCAAAACCCGCTAGCAGATCCGCAAAATGCTAGCAGATTTTGAAATGCTTTTTCTTCTTTTTCTGTAGCGTTTCACCTAGCATTTTGCAGTTTTGTGAAGCGTTTTTGGTGTAGTAGATTTCATATCTTGTTACAGTAAAGCTGTTACTGAACAGCTTCTGCAACAAAACCGCCTGCAAAACCGCTCTGAACTGCCGTTTTTCAGAGCGGTTTGCGGTTTTCCTATACTTTACATTGGAGGCAGAAACGCCGCCGCAATCCAAAATCTGCAGCAGCCCGGGAGTATGCGTTTCTGCAAAACGCCTCCCGCTTTGGTGTGCACCAGCCCATTGAAATACATTACCCAAGCGTTTCCACATCCGCAAGCGGATCGAAAAACGCTGCCGAACCGCTCTGGTGTGCACTAGGCCTAAGTGTGTGTGTGGTCTGTACCTGTGGATGGACTACACCTGTCAGTGGAAGTTTCTGTTTTTTAGTTACATGGTGATCACTACTGAAAGCATTGAGAAGACTGTGGCCAATTGGTTATTTCTGATTGACTTTATGTTAATATACGACAGGTTAAAATGCTGTAAAACTTAATTGGTACAGTAATGAATTGCAAGAGACAGTGATCTTTATGTAAACAGCACACCCTCCAGCTAGTTTGTCTATTGATGACACTCGGAAGGAAATAAGTGATATAATGCTGGGTACACACAATGCTTTTTTTTGGTCGATTTTCCGTCTGATCGAATTCTGATTCGATTTTCCAATTTGATTCTGTTATCTATTCTTATCCATTTCCATTCACTTCTATGAGAAATCAGAAAAACGATCGAAAATAAGAACGGACATGACGGAAAATATCTATCTAACCATCTATCTAACACAAAATTGTATGGTGTGTACCTAGCGTTATATACTATTGAGAAAAACACAAAACTATATAGAGAAACACAAAACATGTACTGCATTAACTGTGCAACATGTGCTATGCCAAGTTGAACATGAATCTATGCACCAGCAGGAAAAAGAATTGCATACAAACAGCATCTTCTGTTGAAAAATATACATATCTTTTATTGACTCACATAACCAATGAATTAACACAATTTAAGAAATAGACTAGCCCAAAACCTGTCAGTTCTGTCAGATTTTAACTGCTTACTTTTTTTTTGCTGGAGTGGTCTTTTTAAACAACACCTGTTGTCTGGTGTCCTTAACTCTTTGGCTACAGTAATGTCTGAATCACACACCTGAAACAAGATAGCGGCTGATCTAGTCAGACGTCAGTTAGAAACATTTGATATGCATGCTTGTTTAGGGTCTATGGCTAAACCTATTAGGCCCCGTTCACACTTGCTTTTTGGCATGCAAACGGACCGGATCCGGATCAGGACCTGATCCGTGCGCCAGATGAACCGTACGGTTCCGATCCGGATCCGGTCCGTTTGCATCAGGCATGCATCAGGCTGTCATCCGGATCCGTGGGGTAAAAAAATAACAAAATTACCATAAAATTGTTGGGGTCTGCAGAAGGTGCACCTGTAGAATCAGGTCCTCCGCTGTAGGCCTCACCTCCACCTCCGACATACTGCCAAAACAGCTCCAGCACGTGTGCCACTGCTGCTCCACTCCAGATATGCTGGGCCCATGTGTCCCCATCCGAAATGGCCGCTATAAATACGCATAGGAAGTGGGGTAGAACGTCCAGTGTTTGTCTCCAGTGTGTTCTGTGCTTCCATTTCCCATTGGTTTCATATTTCCGGATGGTGCAGTCAGGCTCCGGTCCGGGTGCGTGCGCCAGATGATCCGGAACGGAAAATAGCGCATGTTGGAAAAGCGCCCGGAGTCCGGCTCCGTACAGTACGGAACGGACGCGTGTGAATGTCCGCATAGCCTTTGCATTGCTATGCAGAACGTACGTTCCTTTCGTACAGTATACGGTCCGGATCCGGCCCGGCGAATCCGGACAGGGAACACTAATGTGAACCGGGCCTTAGAAGTAGAGGCTCAACAAGACAGCCGGACAATCTGAATTGGTACTAATTTATGAACAGAGGCGCCAATGTAGGATAAAACGTCTAAAAACAGTTTAAAAAGGGGGAAGATGGTGGACTTAACTCCCTCTAGGACAGACAGACAAAAGTTAGTTATTTTACTACAAAAATAACATTTATTGGTGACTCCAGTATGCATACTGAAGTCACCAATGTTATTTTTGTATTAGAATAACTAACTTTTGTCTGTCTGTCCTAGAGGGAGTTAAGTCCACCATCTTCCCCCTTTATAAACTGTTTTTAGACGTTTTATCCTACATTGGCGCCTCTGTTCATAAATTAGTACCTAGTCTAGTCCACCCTTGGTGGAGGGGTAATATCCCCATTTTCTTGTCTACAGAGAGCGACTTCTTATACCTGAGTGGGGTCAGGTTATAATTCTCCTAGCTGGTAACCCACTCTTGAGAGTATATTTAATATTGGTTTAATTTATCCACTTGTAACCAAACTACTACAGTACACTATATTGGGCTCTCGGTTTCCTCCTTTTGTTTTACATAGACAATCTAAATTGTTTAAAAGGAAATAAATATGTCAACCTCCACATCCCTCTCAGTTCAGGTGTTCAGTTGAGCAGAATATAGGCGTATTGGAATGTGAAAGTGCTTGCAAAGTGCATACTACACGGGATAGGGTAAGGAACATGATCACAACTATGCTCAGGATGTGAAGAAGGAAGTCAAGGGAAGTCCCCTATTTGTATTGCTGGGGTTTAAATACCCACTTGCTCGGGAGCTGGCAATGAGTGTCCACCATATTTTGCAACAGAAAGTGCAATTTTCATGCCATGATATTATATACTGTTTGCAAAGTGGACTCTTTGCTGTTTCTATCTGGTTCCCAACTGATAGTAATCTTACTAGTCTTGTTAAATAATGGAAAAGCATCAGCTGTGTGTCAGTCATATGGAATAAAACTACTTAGTCATACAAAATACAGTAATGTAAAAATGGTTTATCAGTAACTGAGCTCAACTCCTCTCATATCTGGGAAAGATGCCATCTGGGCCAGGTGCCATATTATGTATCATAATTTTATTTGGACATGCCTGCACACCTTCCTTTGTGAAGAAATTAATGTTGAAGTTGGAAGACTGGCAACAACCCACACAAGTATTATCAATCAGCCGAAGGTAGCTCCCTTGAAAATGCAGAAGCAAAACATGTATTTATTATGTCAGCTTTAAAGGGAACCTAAACTGAGAAGGATATGGATTTTTCCTTTTAAAATAATACCAGTTGCCTGACTAACCTGCTAATCCTGTGTTTCTAATACTTTCAGCCACAGACCCTCAACAAGCATGCAGATCAGGTGCTCTGACTGAAGTCAGACTGGATTAGCTGCATGCCTGTTTCAGGTGTAATGCTGGGAATAGACGGTACGGTTTTGTACCATGCAATCGAGCCGCTGATGTCTCGATTGATAATTTCCGACGTGTCCGATCACCCGCCGGATCGATTCCCCACTCGATACCGCGGGCAGGACAATGGTAAAAAACGAAAAGAAGATAAGAAGCGCCCACAGGGACAAGCGGGAATCGATCTGGGCGACCGCGAGGACGCGCCGGAATCGAGCCAGCGGCTCGATTACACGGGCAAAAACATACCGTGTATGCCCAACACGAGAGCCAGATACCACTGCAGCAAATTGATCAGCAGGAGAGTCAGGCAACTGGTATTGTTTAAAAGAAAACATCAGTTTAGGTTCCCTTTAAGGGCCCTTTCACACCAGCAGTTGATAGGCAGTGAAAAGCATGCTTAGTAACTTGCTTAGTAACTGCTCACTAAGGGCCGGTGCACACCAAAAACCGCTAGCAGATCCTCAAAATGCTAGCAGATTTTGAAACGCTTTTTTTTATTTTTCTATGGCGTTTTGCTAGCGTTTTGCGGATTGCTGCTGCGGTTTTCAGTATAGTAGATTTCATATATTGTTACAGTAAAGCTGTTACTGAACAGCTTCTGTAACAAAAACGCCGGCAAAACCGCTCTGAACAGGCGTTTTTCAGAGCGGTTTGCGTTTTTCCTATACTTAACATTGAGGCAGAAACGCATCCGAAATCCAAAAAATGCCTCACCCAGGCATTTTTCGTTTCTGCAAAATGCCTCCCGCTCTGGTGTGCACCACCCCATTGAGATACATTGACCAAGCGGATCCGCAGCCGCAATCGGCTGCAGAAACGCTGAAAAAGCCGCTCGGTGTGCACCAGCCCTTTGTGTGCAGTTCAACTATCCATGTAAAAGGGCCCTTAATTCCATCTTCTACAACAGTCTTCCAACTTAACTTTTAGGAGTGCTATCTATATTGTCAGCCTTCTTTTAAGCTTATGTACAGGTAGTCCCTGGTTAAAAAACAAGACAGTGGCTGTAGGTTCGTTCTTGAAGGTTACCTAACCTGATAAAAAAAAAAAAGTTTAACTTACCTGGCGCTTCTACCAGCCCCCTGCAGATGTCCTATACCCACTCTGTCACTAATTCATTCTCCAGTCAAACCCCTCCCCCACAGCAACCCACTGGTCTGCGAAATCAGGAGGCAGCATACTGGGGCCATGCATCAAAACAAAATTAGGGAGCTGTGGGGAACTGGAGGATTGCACTTTGACGGCGCAGGTACAGGAAGTCTGCAGGGGGGCTGGTAGAAGCCCTGGGTAAGTTAAACTCTTTTTCTATATATCAGTTAGTTTCACTTTAAGTAAAATGTGTATTTAAATTTGTAAGCTCTCTGCGGTCTCTGTCACTTACCGTAAGTGACGTGGTCATGTTGGGTGTGCCATTCGGATCGGTTGGTGGAACACATGTTGGTCGTATGTAACCTGGTGATTGCCTTTACGCTATATTTTTAAAACTTTCAGGTTTTTATTTGAGTTTAATGCCATTAGCCATTTGTTTTTTGAAAGCCAAGACTCTTGACTTTCCAACAATATGTAGTTATCCAAAGGGGAGTAAATATCTTTTAAACAGGGGGCAGTCTAATTCAGTAGAAAGTACTGTATAATAAGTACGGAGCTGTACAGAGTAAGAAGCAAAGATAGGTACATAAAACTAAGGACCTGGTACACACAAAATACAGACATTGAGACATAATACAGAATTGATGGACATCAGTGTTCTCCCCAGAAATTTTTTCCAGCCGGGTGGCATGAAAAAGTAGCCGGGTGGGGCACAACAGGGGGCCGTGTAAGCTTTGCTGACAGCATAGCAGAAGGAGGAAACGAGCCGATATCAGCCGGGTGCTTACCAAAATTAGCCGGATGGAGGCCTGGGGAAAACACTGAGCCTCCATATGACTCTTGCTTTATTGCTAGGTACAGAGATGCTAGGTGAGATTTTCTGCCCGATTTACTGTCAGAACGATTATTTCCAACATGTCCGATCTGCTTTCTGATCAATTGCCGAGCATTTTCCGATCGATTTCCGTTCACTTCAATAGGAAATTGATCGGAAAATGCTCGAAAATCGATCAGAACGCAGATCGGTCATGTTTGAAATAATGGATCTGACAGTAAATCAGCCGGAAAATCTGTGTGTACCCAGTATTATATATGCACCATCTGTCTTAAAGTGAACCTGCCAAGTCAAAACCAGGAAAAACGGTTGTTTGATTGTTTTCAATGTGCTATTACAGTGCCTTTTGTTTGCGTTTGAAAAAAACAAAACAAAAATAGGCTTGATTTGCAGTACACAAATCCGGTTCACAGTGCAGGTGAAACAGACATCATATTGTTATACGTATTGGGCATCATTAATGGTTCCGATCAACCACTATTGTTCCGTCAATGTTTTTTGGGGTTGGTTCCTCTACCAATCATCTGATTGGTAAGGTTTTCATTATTTGTGGACCCCATTGTTGTGGAACCACAAGGCTCAGCATGTCCTACAGATTTAACTGAGAAGCTGCAAATTCACACATAGGTATGAACTGGGTTTTTTTTTGAGAAAATGCAAAGCTCAGCATGGTTTGAAAGGACATGCTGGCCCCTTGAGATTCCAGAGATTAGTGTATCCTAAGGCCCGGTTCACACTTGCGGTGGCCCTCCGGAATCGCCGTGCCGGAGCCGCACCACCTGCAGAACGGACGGAACGGACGCACGGCATAGCAATTAAAGCCTATGCGTCCGTTCACATGGGTCCGTTCTGCAGAACCGGAGCCGGGCCGGATCCGGACTCCGGCCTCCGTTCCAACATGCGCTATTTTTTCATCCGGCCCCTCCGGCAGCCGTATCCGGGGCGGAGCCGGACTGCACCATCCGGCCAATACAAACAAATGGGAACCGGAGGCCGCACAACACACTGGCTGAGAAATCCGGATGTTCTACCCCACTTCCTATGCGGATTTTTGCGGCGATATTGGCTGGGGACACATGGGCAAGCATTTTGGAGTGGAGCAGCACGAGCTGGAGGTGTTGGCAGGATGTTGGCAGCATGTCGGAGGTGGAGGTGAGTGCTAAACAGCAGAGGGCCTGATTCCACAGGTCCCCCTTCTGCTGACCTCCCAGACCCCAACATTTTTTTTTTTTTTTACGTTAACTTTGCCAAACGGATCCGGATCGCATCCTGATTACCACCTGATGCAACCTGACCGGATCCGGATCGGATCCGGATCAGAACCGTACGGTTCCGATCCGGATCCGGTCCGGATCCGGTCAGGTCATCCGGTCCGTTTGGCAAACAACCGCTAATGTGAACCGGGCCTAAGGGTTAAAAAAGAGGGGGTGGGAATACACTTCAGGACAGAGCTTTATGTGTGCAAGCTGACCTAAGGTCACAGCTTTTTTTTTGCCTGTACCTATCAGATCAGACTGCTTTTTTTTCCCCTTCAGCGCTGCTGTCTGTGTGCTGTTCTCTGGGCAACCAGGACATCCCGCTCTCTGCAGCGAGTGGAGATCTGCTCCATGCGTCTGACACCCGGGGGAGGAAGTGAGTGATTGCCTGCACTCCTCTCTTCAGTCTGACAAAAGTGCCGTAATTCAGAGATGGGAAAGTTAGTACGGCACGTAATTGTACAATTGTACGGTGGGGACTGGGGAGGGAGAGAGACAAGTGAGACAGCCATGAGGAGGAAAGGAGGCAATAAATACCAAGATTACAAAGCCAGACGGGCTGTAGTTTGCCCAGCTCTGCTTTTAGTCACACAGGCTCCAGCGTCCCTTCACGATCGTGCAAGCACAGAGTGAGACTGCTTGCAACGTACCTCGTTCTAACTTCCTAGAAGAGCACTATGCAGTATAACAGATGGCCCCGCCTATTGCCATGCCGAGCCAATGAGTGTACGAGCCCGCCGGAAAGCGGGAGATCTCGTACGTACGTAGAGGAGCTGAGCTTGCTGGGCACAGAGGAGTCAGCGCTGAGTGCAGAGAACAGCGCTGGCTTTTCTAATATGCAAAATAGCAGCCGGGCGGGGCCTTAATTCACCCGGGCGGCGCGCCCACTTAATTGATCCTGGGGAGAACACTGGACATCATAGTAATCACAGTGCGAGCACTGTTAAAACAGCACAGGAAATTTGGGTGCAGCCGGCACCACTATAGACCGTAATAGGAATTACAGCTATGGAAGTGCTCAGTGAGTGATTTGGGGGCCGTCAAAAGACGGAGCTCAAAATACTTTTAAAGCACTAATTTGCCCCCAGCAATAGCTAGCAGTCGAATTGCATCTTTCCCCACGATCCACAGCGATCTAGAGGGGAAATAGTAATTAGCACCGCCGAGACTTGTGCAGGAGCAGGGTAAGCCGTATATTAGCTTTACCCTGTACCCAAATCTCCTGGCGGCTATTTCATAGGTATGCATCACAGTGACAAATGTAGCTTGATTTTAACAAAATGTACAGAAACATCCAGGACACAAAAGAGAGAGAGACCCCTGCCCTTGTAACTTTACAATCTAATGCACAGGTGTCAAACTCAAGGCTCATGGGTCGAATGTGGCCCTCCTTGCCATTTTATATGGCCCAGAGAGCTTCCAATGTGCATCATTGTAAGCAGTAAAAAAACAACAGTACACTCCCCATCCAGAGGAGCACACAAGTGAAAGTGTTTCTGGTTGAAACATATTGGCCTCAATTCACTAAGTTTTATCAAACACTTTATCAAACGTTTGATAATTTACCTCATGGGTAAAATCTAATTTTGAATTCACTAAGGTGTTATAGATTTATTGAATATTTTATTAATAAAACGTTCAATAAATCTATAACACCTTAGTAAATTCAAAATTAGATTTTACCCATGAGGTAAATTATCAAACGTTTGATAAAGTGTTTGATAAAGCTTAGTAAATTGAGGCCTTTGTCTTGAGCCGGGGTGCAGCAACAACCAATGGGACCCCCTAGCAAAATTAGGATCCAAATCCCCCCTATGTGGCTGGTAAAACACACTAACCTACACACCTTCCTTGGGTCCATTTCCCTAAATAGCAGTAGCACAGAGGAGCAGTGTAAGATTTACCTGCCCTAGTAGTGCTGCATCGTGTCTAGTCTGTACTTCCCAGTAGCTACACGCTCAGTACTTCTATACCTCCATATGGATTAATATGAACGCCAAAGGTATGGTTCAGAGTGTACGGCTGCTGGAAAGAACAGAGGAGACCCAAAGCAGTGGTATAACAGGTAAATATTTAACTGCTTCACTGCGCTACTCAGCAGAAGGTGGAGTAGTGGAGCCTACACGGTTGCTATAGTTACGCCACTTAGTTTGAGACTGTTAAAGGTTAGATTTTAACCACTTGCCAACCGCCCCCAGCCGATGGGCGGCGGCAAAGACTGGGCCTAAACGACCGCAATACGCCCATCGGCGGAGCGTGGTTATGCGGCGATTGCGTCATTTGTGACGCGATCAGCCGCTGGCGACTGGCTCCGCCCCCCTCGCGCTGTAACCCACCGGCCATTCGGAAGCGCCGGCGGGTTACTAGCACCCGGATCGCCGCATGTAAAGTGTATAATAGGCTTCATAATGTATACAAAGCCTATTATACAGGCTGCTTCCTGCCCTGGTGGTCCCAGTGTCCAAGGGACCACCAGGGCAGGCTGCAGCCACCCTAGTCTGCACCCAAGCACACTGATTTCCCCACCCCTGCCCCCTGATCGCCCACAGCACCCCTCAGACCCCCCCCTGCCCACCCCCCAGACCACTGTTTGCACCCAGTTACCCCCCTAATCACCCATCAATCACTCCCTGTCACTATCTGTCAACGCTATTTTTTTTTTAACCCTAAACTGCCCCCTGCTCCCTCCTGATCACCCCCCCCCCAAGTACTGTATGCCTCTATCCCCCCTGTAATAACCCACTGATCACCTGTCAATCACCTGTCAATCACGCGTCAATCACCCCGTCACTGCCACCCATCAATCAGCCCCTAACCCGCCCCTTGCGGGCAATCTGATCACCCACCCACACCAATAGATCGCCCGCAGATCCGACATCAGATCACCTCCCAAGTGCAGTGTTTACATCTGTTCTCTACCCTAAACACCCACTAATTACCCATCAATCACCCCCTATCACCACCTGTCACTGTTACCCATCAGATTAGACCCTAATCTACCCCTTGCGGGCACCCAATCACCCGCCCACACGCTCAGATTGCCCTCAGACCCCCCCTTATCAATTCGCCAGTGCATTATTTACATCTGTTCTTCCCTGTAATAACCCACTGATCACCTGTCAATCACCTATCAATCACCCATCAATCACCCCCTGTCACTGCCACCCATCAATCAGCCCCTAACCTGCCCCTTGCGGGCAATCTGATCACCCACCCACACCAATAGATCGCCCGCAGATGCGACGTCAGATCACCTCCCAAGTGCAGTGTTTACATCTGTTCTCTACCCTAAACACCCACTAATTACCCATCAATCACCCCCTATCACCACCTGTCACTGTTACCGATCAGATTAGACCCTAATCTGCCCCTAGGGCACCCAATCACCCGCCCACACCCTCAGAACGCCCTCAGACCCCAGCCCTGATCACCTCGCCAGTGCATTGATTGCATCTATTTCCCCCCTCTAATCACACCTTGAGACACCCATCAATCACCTCCTGTCACCACCTGTCACCCCCTAGCATACCTACCCATCAGATCAGGCCCTAATTTGCCCCGTGTGGGCTCCTGATCACTCGGCCAAACCCTCAGATCCCCCTCAGACACCCTTCCGATCACCTCCCCAGTGCATTAATTGCATCTATTTTCCCCTCTAACCACCCCCTGAGACACCCATCAATCACCTCCTGTCACCCCCCTAGCACTCCTATCCATCAGATCAGGCCCAATACAACCTGTCATCTAAGAGGCCACCCTGCTTATGACCGGTTCCACAAAATCTGTGCCCTCATAGACCACCTGTCATCAAAATTTGCAGATGCTTATACCCCTGAACAGTCATTTTGAGAAATTTGGTTTCCAGACTACTCACAGTTTTGGGCCCGTAAAATGCCAGGGCAGTATAGGAACCTCACAAGTGACCCCATTTTAGAAAAAAGACACCCCAAGGTATTCTGTTAGGTGTATGACGAGTTCATAGAAGATTTTATTTTTTGTCAAAAGTTAGCGGAAATTGATTTTTATTGTTTTTTTCATAAAGTGTCATTTTTCACTAACTTGTGACAAAAAAATAAAGTCTTCTATGAACTCACCATACACCTAACAGAATACCTTGGGGTGTCTTCTTTCTAAAATGGGGTCACTTGTGGGGTTCCTATACTGCCCTGGCATTTTAGGGGCCCTAAACCGTGATGAGTAGTCTAGAATCCAAATGCCTCAATGACCTGTGAATAGGACGTTAGGCCCCTTAGCACACCTAGGTTGCAAAAAAGTGTCACACATGTGGTATCACCATACTCAGAAGAAGTAGTATAATGTGTTTTGGGGTGTATTTTTACACATACCCATGCTGGGTGGGAGAAATCTCTCTGTAAATGGACAATTGTGTGTAAAAAAAATCAAAAACATTGTCATTTACAGAGATATTTCTCCCACCCAGCATGGGTATGTGTAAAAATACACCCCAAAACACATTATACTACTTCTCCTGAGTACGGCGATACCACATGTGTGGCACTTTTTTGCACCCTAACTGCGCTAAGGGGCCCAAAGTCCAATGAGTACCTTTAGGATTTCACAGGTCATTTTGCGACATTTGGTTTCAAGACGGTTTAGGGCCCCTAAAATGCCAGGGCAGTATAGGAACCCCACAAATGACCCCATTTTAGAAAGAAGACACCCCAAGGTATTCCGTTAGGAGTATGGTGAGTTCATAGAAGATTTAGTTTTTTGTCACAAGTTAGCGGAAAATGACACTTTGTAAAAAAAAACAATTAAAATCAATTTCCGCTTACTTGTGACAAAAAATAAAATCTATGAACTCACCATACTCCTAACGGAATACTTTGGGGTGTCTTCTTTCTAAAATGGGGTCATTTGTGGGGTTCCTATACTGCCCTGGCATTTTAGGGGCCCTAAACCATCTTGAAACCAAATGTCGCAAAATGACCTGTGAAATCCTAAAGGTACTCATTGGACTTTGGGCCCCTTAGCGCAGTTAGGGTGCAAAAAAGTGCCACACATGTGGTATCGCCGTACTCAGTAGAAGTAGTATAATGTGTTTTGGGGTGTATTTTTACACATACCCATGCTTAGTGGGAGAAATCTCTCTGTAAATGGACAATTGTGTGTAAAAAAAAAAATTAAAAAAAATTGTCATTTACGGAGATATTTCTCCCCCATCTCTCGGGAATTGGCCTCATCCGCCACTGTTCCTAAATGATAATGCCCCCAGCCATGGGGAGGGAGCAGCAGGCGGCGATCTGTCACGATATTGCAAGCCATTACCACAATGCACCCACAACAGACCGAGATGATTTTCCAGCTTGCATGCTCAATACATTCGGTTACATACCGATTTTGAGCCAGGAATTGGTTAAATTGTCAATCGTCATGCATAAAGTTATTTCCACTTGCGCGTAGTATTTAAATTAGTTGCTGATTTGAAATATTGGTGTGTGGAAACAACAAATATTTTCAACAACATTGCCGGTAAAGTCATTTGGTCCTCTGTTTTCCGCAACTTTTGTTGGGTATGTGTTTGGACCTTTAAGGCTCGTACACACGTTGAACAAATCCATCCGACTGTCATCTGATTTTGGTCAGGAGGCAGCAAGGTGGCGGATGTGGCGTCACAAGGCTGATTCCTGAGAGATCTCTCTCTCCAATCTGGATTTATGGGCATCTTAGCACATATGCAATTACGTTTTTCTCCTGAGTTTTCTCCTAGGAGATAATTTTTCATCACCTCTTTACAATAATTTTTCAGCTCTTTGCAATAGAAAAAGCACCAAAAAGAAGGTGCAGAAGTACTATCAAAATTATTTTGAGCATTTTCTAGCATGCTGGTGGTTTAAAAGGCTTTTAGTTGACAATAAAAATATCACCTAGGAGAAAAGTCAGGAGAAAAAGTTTAATGCATATGGATCCTTGTGTTTAATCTGGATATCTGGTGTAAGGGTGCATACACACATCAGACTATAGTCTTTGGAAACTGAAAGATCACAGACCAATTTTACCACCCTTCATATAGTATGAGAGCCATACTCTACACAGTCTTTTCTATGGAGCTGAACTCCACATAAGAAAAAACTCTTTGCAAGATGCTGCACATACAGATGCTGTACAGACACAAAAGATCTGTAGCTGCAAAAGATCTGTTCCTACCAAAAATCCATCCCTGCAAATTGCAATGATAGTCTATGAGATCTGCAGATCATCGTACACACATGATTTAACTGACATTCATCTGCAGATCAAGCAATCATCCACAGATCTGAAAATCCATCCCGGTGGATCTGATCTGCAGATGAATGTCAGTTAAATCATGTGTGTACGATGATCTGCAGATCTCATAGACTATCATTGCAATTTGCAGGGATGGATTTTTGGTAGGAACAGATCTTTTGCAGCTACAGATCTTTTGTGTCTGTACAGCATCTGTGTGTGCAGCATCTTGCAAAGATTTTTTTCTGATGTGGAGTTCAGCTCCATACAAAAGACTGTGTAGAGTACGGCTCTCATATTACATGAAGGGTGGTAAGATTGGTCTGTGATCTTTCAGTTTCCAAAGACTATAGTCTGATGTGTGTATGCACCTTAAGATTACAAATGAATTACACAAACCAAAGTTTAACTACTATCTACATATATTCAAGGGTTTGAGATAACAGTGTTTGCAAATGATCTAGCTAAACACAAAAGCTGTGTCTTTAAGGGCCCTTTTCCACTAGCAATCACTAGCGTTCGCGCTGAACGCTAGTGATTGCGATTCAGCAAATGTACAAAATTTCGCAGCGATTTTCTGACGTTTGCGATCGCGATTTTGCTATGCTATGCACTGCATAGCAAAATCGCGGCAATAATCATTCCGCAGCGCGTTCAGGTAAAAAACGAATCGCGGTAGTGGAAATGACCTACCGCGATTCCTATGTTAAAAGCAAACTGTAGCGATTTGGGAAATCACTAGCGGTTTGCGTTTTTGTGATTCAGACATTGCAAACGCCGTAGTGGAAAAGAGCCCTAAAGGTGTGTACACACACACTACAGAAACTTGATTTCCTGGAACGATGGGTCTGTCAGACCCCTCCCGCCGGGCGTTCCAGCGACAGTACAGAGTGTGTACAGTCTGTCTGCAGACTGATAAGGCTGTTTCTGAACGATCAGCTGCCCAGCGGGAGGGTCTGACGGACCTGTCGTTCCAGGAAATCAAGTGTGTGTACGAGGCTGCGTACGTGTGTTCGAGGCTAAAGGTGCATACACACGCACTACAGCAGCCAACGACGAGTCCGTCGGCACCTCCCGCTGGGCGTGTGTACGAGGCTTAAAGGGAAGGTCCAAGCAAAATAAAAAAATGAGTTTCACTTACCTGGGGCTTCTACCAGCCCCATGCAGCCATCCTGTGCCCTTGTAGTCACTCACTGCTGCTCCAGTCCCCCGCTGGCAGCTTGTCGACTTTCGGAGGTCGGCGGGCCGCATTGCGTACATTTTTACGCATTCCCGCTGATGCAGGAACATTAACACAAACATTTTTACGCATTACTGGTTCAATGCGTAAAAATTTACGCATTGAACCAGTAACGCGTAAAAATGTATGTGTTAATGTTCCTGCATCAGTGAGAATGCGTAAAAATGTACGCAATGCGTCCCACCGACCTCCGAGGTCGGCAAGCTGCCAGTGGGGGACTGGAGCAGCAGTGAGTGACTACGAGGGCACAGGATGGCTGCATGGGGCTGGTAGAAGCCCCAGGTAAGTGAAACTCATTTTTTTTATTTTGCTTGAACCTTCCCTTTAAGCCTCATTAGTCAAATGATCTAGCTAAACACACTGGGCTGCACGGATCATTCAGAAACAGCCTTATCAGTCTGCCTGACAGACTGTACACACGCTGTACTGTCGCTGGAACAAGCGCCCATCGGTAGGGTCTGACGGAGCCATCGTTCGAGGAAATCATGCGTGTGCATGAGGCTTAGGCCTCATTAGTCAACTATTTAAAAATTTTCGCCATAGTGCCCCTTTAAGAGACACTGACGCTAATGGGATTGAAACATTGTAACTTTTTCTGAGCGTGTAACTGCCTGGATGGCATAAGGGCTCGTTTCCACTAGTGCGCAGCAGGCGTCTTGCGAGATGCGATGTCGGCACAGCTGTGACCTGCTCGCAGCCAAATCCCTCTAGCCGTGCTATGCATGGCTATGGGATTCAGACAGCGACGCATGAATTTATGCTGCAGGGCCTCAGGCTAAAGCCTAGTACACACTAGCAATTTTGATAGGCCAATCATTGGTCAATTTTACCACCTCCATGTAGTATGGCCATTTACCTATATAATCTGCATAGAATTGAAAATCTGTTTGGCCCTCATACTACATGGAGGTGGTAAAATTGGCCAATCATTGCCCAATCAAAATTGCTAGTGTGTACTAGCCTTAAGTTTCCATTGCTGCGATTTCTGGCCGATTCACCGCCCACAAATTCGGATAGGATTTGACAGCCTATAGAAGTCTATAGAGCGCATCCGAATTCGTGGCCGGGGAAAAATCTGAGGCCCTGCAGCATAAATTCATGCATCGCTGTCCGAATCCCATAGCCGTGCATAGCGCGGCTAGAGGGATTCGGCTATGTGCAGGTCACAGCTGTGTCGGCATCGCGTGGAAACGAGCCCTCAGATTTTTCCCCGGCCACGAATTCGGATGCCTCCTATTGACTTCAATAGGCTGTCAAATCCTATCCGAATTTGTGGGCGGGGAATTGGCCCGGAATCGCAACAATGGAAAAAAAAGTGCCTTCACAGGTAACACAATTGTCAATTCTACAGGAATGATACAATTAAATATTTATCTGTGATAAGTGACATTTTGAAATTTAGCCATCACAAAGAACATCTTTTAATTGTTCCAGGAAGGTATATAGTCAAATACATTTTTTCCAGTGCCTACATACACAACAACTGCACAAACGCTAATGCAGTCACCTTTCACTATGATCCAACACAGAGAATAGCAAATTCCTGTCAGGTTTGAAGGCCCACCTATTTTTTTTTCTATTGACCTCCATCCCGGGTGAACTTTAGTAAAGCAAGGCCACATAGAATCATGTGATGCTTTGCAGATCTTTTTTCTGCAGCAAGGAGCAAGATTTTACTGAAAGTCTTTTGACGGCTTGTACACATGTAACAGTACACAGGAAACCCTAGAAAGATGGCAAAAAAGCTGACCCTGTCCCGCAGCAGAATTCAATACTCATCCAAAGCACTTCATCACACCTATGGTAACGCAGAAACCCTCCCACATGCAGGAGTCCTGTATTCCCATGCCTGACTTCATTACATCAGCAGCACAGCCTGCTTCCTCATCAGAAGCATATACACACAAGCGTCCTTGTATAACAATACTGTACGTGGATGTAACAGGATATATATATATATATTAGAAGTGACAAAGCGAGCTCCGTGCTCACCTGTCCGTTTCCTGCCCCTGCTCAGCCAGCTGCATGTCCTCTACTGTCGACCTGTCCATGATCTCAGTCTGCTGGTCAGTCCGGATCCGATGCCCCCTACACTGGCTGCCCTTGCTGGGCCTGCTGCTTAGGAAGTTGTTATGGATACAATCCCTGCGGGGAACCGAGGCTGCACACGGCGACACGAGAAGGAACTGCAGGCAGCTCCGGAGAAGAGATGGGCTCCACCTCACCAACATGTCACGACGGTCCGCCCGCACTGTCACACCGCCCTGCCTGGCAGCGAATGGAAGCAGTGCGATAAACCAGGCTTAGTTGGCCGCCTGCTGGAGGCGTCGCTCGACAGTGGGAAATGGGTGTGCTGCCTGTGGACCCGTACTGAACTAGTGTAATTATTAATCCATCAACCTGTCGTGCAATCTGTTTGTGTAAAAGCTGATAAAACACCCAGACTTCAGATTTATTTATTTTTTTATTATATTATTTTTGATAGGTGCTGCTAAAACATTCTCTTATGAGCTGTGTTTGCATTGTTGGAGAGGAGAGGGGTCAAGTGATGAGGTTGAAATTTGATTCCAACAGATTTTTTTTTCCTTTGCGCAATTTAGGGGGCATGAAAAGTTTATTTTACTGGCGGAGATGCTGGAGGGCCAAGCATCCCACCCTCCTAAGATGAAGGCAGCAGTAGGGTTGGTCCGAAAGGACATTTTATAAAGTAACTAGTAAAAAAGGCCACAACCTCGACCACCGTCTCCCCCACCCCCTATTGCTGGCCGAAGGCCACCCGCGTGCTGCGCTTGCGTGCCAGACACATGAGGAGGCTGGGACAGGTGTTTTATTATATGGAATTGAGTCTGTGTTTGCCCATTGTAATATCTTTCCTCTCCCTGATTTACATTCTGAAATGTATCACTGGTGGTGACATCTTTAGTTCTGCCAGGTGATCTGTATGGAATGTTTGTTACTGAGAGTTCTATGCACACAGGGAGCTATTGCTTATGTGGCAGTTGGTAAAAGCTGTTTTTTCCCCAGAATGCAAGAAGGTTCTCAGACTGCAAACTGTCAGTACCGGGTGCACAGACACAGAAGGACGCAGGGACAGGGGTTTTATTATACAGGATGATACAGATACACAGTAGATGAAACCCTATTTATGTTTCACAAACTGATTGTCACTTTTATAAATATGGCAATCAGCAGCAATTTGACATTATTTCTGCACTTTTACGGCCATCAGCGGTTCCGTACATTTATGAACAGGTCTTTTAGGTTTTCTTTTTTCAAGCGCACAACTACAAAGGTATAACAGCGCTGCTTCCAGTAGTTTTTACTGAACTGTTGAGTGGACCCAAAGCACCTTCCTGCTTTCAACAATCTGGACACAACTGTGACAGATGTGCCATTCCTGGATTCGCCATTTGCCAAAAAGTAGCTCTCAAAGACGTTTCAGAGTTCCCCTTACCTTTGAGGCTTACTAGGCTCATACACGTCTAACATATTGTACAACCAACAGCACAACATGACCATCTGCACATCAAGTTCTTTACCTGACAAGTACGTACACGCACGCCAACCAACTCACTTAAAGGATACCCGAAGTGATATGTGACATGATGAGATAGACATGGGTACATACAGTTGGGCATGTGTATGACAGGCAAACAACCAGACGACCAATTGATAACATAACAGGCTGATCGCCAGATCCAACCGGTGGCTCAGCCTGCCCAACTATCATGCAGGTTGGAACGTGTGTACAAATCTTTTGAACAACTTTGTTGTTTTAGAATGCAGACATGTGCAGTTTGTCATTTAGCTTGCACGCATAGTATTTAAAGGATACCTGAAGTGACATGTGACATGATGAGATAGACATGGGTACATACAGTGCCTAGCACACAAATAACTATGCTGTGTTCCTTTTTTTCTTTCTGTGCCTGAAATAGTTAAATATCAAGTACGTAAGTGGCTGACTCAGTCCTGACAGGAAGTGACTACAGTGTGACCCTTACTGATAAGAAATTTCTTTTTACCTCTTTCTTGCTCTCAGAAGCCATTTTCTGATAGGGAAGTGTTTTATAGTTGGAATTTATTATCAGTGAGGGTCACCCTGTAGTCCCTTCCTGTCCGAGTCAGGACTGAGTCAGCCACTTACATACCTGATATTTTTACTCTTTCAGACAGAGAAAGGAAAAAAAAGGAACCCAGCATAGTTATTAGTGTGCTAGGCACTGTACATACCCATGTCTATCTCATCATGTCACATGTCACTTCGGGTATCCTTTAAATACTATGCGTGCAAGCTAAATGACAAACTGCACATGTCTGCATTCTAAAACAACAAAGTTGTTCAAAAGATTTGTACACACGTTCCAATCTGCATGATAGTTGGGCAGGCTGAGCCACCGGTTGGATCTGGCAATCAACCTGTTATGTTATCAGTTGGTCGTCTGGTTGTTTGCCTGTCATACACATGCCCAACTATCTTCAAACAGACCAAGTTTGGAAGATAGTTTGACAGATTGTTGGGATGTGTATGAGTCTTTAGAAAGCGGGTATTTGAGTCAAGAATGACATTTCAGAGCCTTTATATGGGAAGTGTTTTTTGATTACCAGAATGGTGACAATCAAGCCATAAAAACCTTCTACCAGAGCCAAGTGACATCCTGGAGCCTAGCAGGCATCTCTGATAGGGAGATCACACAGAAAACTGATAGGGCCCTTTTCCACTAGCAGTCGCTAGCGTTCGCGCTGAACGCTAGCGATTGCTGAATCGCAATTCCGCCGTTTTCCCGACGTTTGCGGCCGCGATTTTGCTATGCTATGCACTGCATAGCAAAATCGCGGCAAAAGTCGCGGCGCGATCGCGATCAAGTAAAAAACGAATCGCGGTAGTGGAAATGACCTACCGCGATTCCTATGTTAAAAAGCAAACCGTAGCGATTGTAAAATCGCTAGCGGTTTTGCGATTCAGCTAGCGCAAACGCGCTAGTGGAAAAGGGCCCATAAGGTTGAGTCCAGACCAAAGCCATAAACCTCCCTCGGGCAGCTTCAAAGAGAGTAGCAAACAGATGCCAAAGGGAGACAAGAGGAAGAGGGAATTTATTTATATAGCGCCGACATATTACGCTGTGCTGTACAGCGTATATTGTCTTGTCACTAACTGTCCCTCAGAGGGGCTCACAATCTGGTCCCTACCATAGTCATATGTTTATGTATGTATGTATTGTGTAGTGTATGTATCTTATTCTAGGGCCAATTTTTAGGGGGAAGCCAATTAACTTATCTGTATGTTTTTGGGATGTGGGAGGAAACCAGAGTGCCCGGAGGAAACCCACACAGACTCAGGAAGAACATACGAGCTCCATGCAGATGTTGACTTGGCTGGTATTTGAACCGGGGACCCAGTGCTGTAAGGTGAGAGCGCTAACCACTACGCCACCGTGCTGCCCTTTGATGCTGCAATTTGATGTCAACTTTAAATTAATCTAGAAATAAATAAGAATTTCTATTATATTTTCATACTTCGATTAACCACCCTGGCGTTCAGTTTCCCCAGGATTTCCGTGCAAAAAGTGTTTCAATTAATTTCCAATAATTTGCAACCATTTTTTTTTTTTGCAACCAATTTTTTTTTAATATTAAATTTAATACAGATTATTGTATTGAATTCAATTTAAAAAAAAAAAGTGTTTTCTGCAAGATGTTGATGACGCTGTGTGACCCTGGTGTCATCAACGCCGATCAACGGGGGACATGTGATCGCTGAGGAAGAAGCAAAATCCGCCAAGGGACATGGAAGAAGACACTGGGGAAGCTATCAGAGGTACGCGACGAGGGATCAGCATGCCAATGGTGAGTATAAGACCCAGATGTATAGGTAGAAGATGTGCAGCCAGGTATAGTTAGCCAGATGTGCAGCCAGGTATAGTTAGCCAAGTATAGTTAGCCAGGTATATAATCCAATAGAAATAGCTCTGTGCACAGGAATGGCTATTCGTTATAGACACAGAGTGCAAAAGGCCAGAAACTAAATGCAACAGTTCATGTCAAAAAGGAGAAAAAGGGGCCTTGCACATCGCTTAAAACTTCACTTTTAATGGAACCAGTAAAAGGCATACATTACATCCTTTGAGGTGGAAAGAGAAGTACAGGCAGTAGGGGTAGACTACCCCTACTGCCTGTACCTCTCTTTCCACCTCAAAGGAGATGTAATGTATGCCTTTTACTGGTTCCATTAAAAGTGAAGTTTTAAGCGATGTGCAAGGCCCCTTTTTCTCCTTTTTGACATGAACTGTTAGCCAGGTATATAGTGAGCCAGGTGTTTAGCCAGGTATATAGTGAGCCAGATGTTTAGCCAGGTATATAGTGAGCCAGGTGTTTAGCCAGATTTATAGGTAGCCAGATGTCCCCCTCCCGATTTCCCCCCCCCAGCACGCTGTGGGTAGCGATCTGTGCTACCCACAGCGTGCAGAACAAGCATCCAGCCACCCTAGGGAATCCCTGGGCAGCCAGCGGGGCAGAGAATGTGCAGGGGATCCCCCTTGTATGTGGAGGCTGTGCTGGCGGGGGATCCCCCACTGTGCGGGCGGGGGGAACCCCTTTATATGGTGGCTGTTGCGGGCAGGGGATCCCCCTCTGTGCGGGTGGAGGGATCCCCCTTCTATTGTGGCTTTTGCGGGCAGGGGGATCCCCCTCTGTGCGGGTGGGGGGATCCCCCTTCTATTGTGGCTGTTGCGGGCGGCCTATCCCCCTCCTCCCCCTCCCTCCCGATCTCCTCCCCCCTCTAAGCCCATTGAGTAAATAGATTTACTCACCGAGGGCTTTCTCCAGCGACGGCAGCAGCACTTCCTCCTCCATCTCCGAAGTCTCGTTCTCTGTACAGTTACATTACGAGACTTGTTCTGCACGCTGTGGGTAGCACAGATCGCTACCCACAGCGTGCAGTCAGGCATCCAGCCATCCTGGGGAATCCCTCTGATAAGAAAAAAATGCAGCCGGCGGGGCAGAGAAACAGGAAATCTCCCTGTCGGCATGGACAAGCTCAGCTCGTCATTAACGTTTTTTTGCAAGTTTTTGCTGGACGAACTCAGCTCGTCCATACCGCCAGGGAGGCTACTGCCTGTCATGTGAAAATTTGTGGGATTGTTGCTGGACACAACATGAATGTGTCAAAGCAATAATATTCATTATAGCACCTTCTGCCACAGAGATAGGGTTTCTCTTTTATAAAAGCTAATAACTCGACAGTGTTTGATACCTATGAACACCAGAGGACCTGATGAATCCATCATTATTTCATCTACACTGCCTAATATATTGCCACAGAGATGACATTTACAGGCATTTCGTATCTCTTTCTGCTCTTATGAGGGGGTGGAATTGGATCATGTGGCATAATCTGCCCATCTCTCATTACAATCTCCACCCCAGCAGAGAGAGGGTTGAAAGAGAAAGGGTTAAAAGTGTCCTTCAAAGCTGATCCATCCCATTACGGATGCATCTGTTTGCTGATTGGACCCCGGCCCAACTTACCTTTATCTTTGGACGATTAGCAAAGAACTTTTGCCATAACAGTAATTCCATAGACTGCTCGGACTTTATCCAGTTATCTCTACTTTATTTTTTCATAATATTTTACCATATCAATCTGTTCATTTGATACATAATTGTTTTGTCATTTTTCTGTATTCATTTTTATGCACTATTTTGTTATAAAATAAACAATAAAAAATGTTTTGTCTAAGCACTTGTTTTGAATATCTCTGCAAAGAATCTTGTCTTTTGGAAAGAATGTCACCATAACTGTTGTATTAATATCTATTGTCATATCCAGTGAGGTTGTTGAAATAACCTTTTTTTTCTACAGGACTAGCTAGAGAGTTAGCTTAGAATCTTCTCACACTCTAATGAGAAGTGACGGCAGCTTAACTGATCTCTGAACAAGATTTCAGATTGTTTGAATTGTACATACAATCAAAACTGTATTGTGTGTGGCCACCCCAACCAATCCAAAAGGTTACTTTGCCTACAGTGCTGGATGCCTTTATAATTCCCTCAGTGTCTGTGGGCTGAATGGTAAGCTGTGACAAAGGGAACAGAAATTGGAGGCGGACATCACAACGACCCAGAGGCGGCCTTAGAGTACGTGAGGCCTGGGGCGAGTGTCCTATGCGGGGCCTAGAGCCATAAGTGTGGGTCATCTACCATACCACCATGCTCACAGGCTTGTCCACTTCTAATGCAGTACGCCTAAGTATTGTTTAAAAACAATTAAGTTTGTTAAAGGCCACTAAGCTAACCAATAAACTGGAGATGGGTACTAAGCGGGCTGGGGAGCTAGGAATGGGTACTAGGTTAGCTGGGGCGCTACGGATGGGTACTAGGCTGGCTGGGGAGCTAAGGATAGGTAGAGGCTGGCTGGGGAGCTAGGGGTGTGTACCAGACTGGCTGGAGATGGGTGCTAGGCTGAATAGGGAGGTGGGGAGCTCCCCATGCCTTTTCTGCACAACCACCAGGGAACAGGGTTATATATGTTGTGTCTTTTCCCCTGACTTTGCTGGCTGACTCTAATTCTGTTGGTGGTATTGTAGAGTATGGCCCAGTGCACACTGAGCGGTTTTAGGTGCGATCCACCGGCCGCATCCGCATGTAAATACGCTTGGCTAATGTATTTCAATGGGATGGTGCACACTGGCGGTTTGAGGTTTGTAGCAAACTGCAAACGTGCCTCCTGCTGCACGTTAGCGGTTTGCAGAAGCGTTTCTGCCTCAATGTAAAGTATAGGAAAACCGCTACTTCAGAGCGGTTTGCCAGGCGTTTTTGTTACACAAGCTGTTTAGTAACAGCTTTTACTGTAATAATATGTGTAATCTGCTACACAAAAACGCACCCAAAACCGCTAGGTATGTTTAGAAAACATCTCTAAACATACCTAGATTCGCTCTGAAATCAGCTCCCAAAACCGCTAGCATATTGCGGATCTGCTAGCGGTTTTGGTGTGCACTGGGCCTATTTGCCTATTTAGCAAATTCCAAAATATGATGCTACTGAGTCCTGTGAGAGGTTGATTGTCACAGACTTGTAGTGGTTGGCGCTAAGGTGGTGGAATTATGCACGCCCATGGCTGGGAGTGCTATGTGCATCATGTAGATGATGTCAATGCGCAGGGCGCTCTCGACGGTGGGCATGCAATCAAGGGTGCGTGTGCCACTGGGTCAGCACCTGAGCCGACCAGGAAGAACAGGACTCCAAGTGCAAGCGCATTGGGCATGACTGCGGGGCCTGAGGCGACCGCCCCACTTGCCCCCCCCCCCCCCCAGGCCGCCTCTGCAACGACCACTAGTTTGTAAGAAATAGGGGACCCAGCAGGAAACAGTATCCATGTCACCAACCGAACAGGTTTAGTAAATTTGCCAGAATGGAAGCGGCAGCTGAAGCGAGCAGCGTTCCCAAAGCCCAGCGGTGGGGGTCCTGGTGTGCAGTTTTAGTGTTTCCACCTGGGTACCTTATTTCTTACAAAGGAGTGGACACAAACAGATTGCCATTAGTGTTGGGCGAACAGTGTTCGCCACTGTTCGGGTTCTGCAGAACATCACCCTGTTCGGGTGATGTTCGAGTTCGGCCGAACACCTGACGGTGCTCGGCCAAACCGTTCGGCCATATGGCCGAACTAAGAGCGCATGGCCGAACGTTCCCCGAACGTTCGGCTAGCGCTGTGATTGGCCGAACGGGTCACGTGGTTCGGACCCGAACGCGCTCTGATTGGCCGAACTGTCACGTGGTTCGGGTAAATAAATACCCGAACCACGTCATATCTCCGCCATTTGTCTGTGGGTTTAGCTTTGGGTAGGCAGGCAGGGTAGTTCGCGCTCCAGCCACGCTAGCCAGGGTCCCCCCCAGTCATTGTGTGTCACTGCTGGGAACAGTAGTACACCGCTCGTTCAGCCACACTATATAGCATTCTGTGTACTGTTCTGTGTCTGCTGGGAACAGTGGTACACCGCTCGTTCAGCCACACTATATAGCATTCTGTGTACTGTTCTGTGTCTGCTGGGAACAGTAGTACACCGCTCGTTCAGCCACACTATATAGCATTCTGTGTACTGTTCTGTGTCTGCTGGGAACAGTAGTACACCGCTCGTTCAGCCACACTATATAGCATTCTGTGTACTGTTCTGTGTCTGCTGGGAACAGTAGTACACCGCTCGTTCAGCCACACTATATAGCATTCTGTGTACTGTTCTGTGTCTGCTGGGAACAGTAGTACACCGCTCGTTCAGCCACACTATATAGCATTCTGTGTACTGTTCTGTGTCTGCTGGGAACAGTAGTACACCGCTCGTTCAGCCACACTATATAGCATTCTGTGTACTGTTCTGTGTCTGCTGGGAATAGTGGTACACCGCTCGTTCAGCCACACTATATAGCATTCTGTGTACTGTTCTGTGTCTGCTGGGAATAGTGGTACACCGCTCGTTCAGCCACACTATATAGCATTCTGTGTACTGTTCTGTGTCTGCTGGGAACAGTGGTACACCGCTCGTTCAGCCACACTATATAGCATTCTGTGTACTGTTCTGTGTCTGCTGGGAACAGTAGTACACCGCTCGTTCAGCCACACTATATAGCATTCTGTGTACTGTTCTGTGTCTGCTGGGAACAGTAGTACACCACTCGTTCAGCCACACTATATAGCATTCTGTGTACTGTTCTGTGTCTGCTGGGAATAGTGGTACACCGCTCGTTCAGCCACACTATATAGCATTCTGTGTACTGTTCTGTGTCTGCTGGGAATAGTGGTACACCGCTCGTTCGCCACTGTATAGCATTGTGCTCTGTGTCGCTGCTGGGAATAGTGGTACACCGCTCACCCGTCACTGTATAGCATTGTGCTCTGTGTCGCTGCTGGGAATAGTGGTACACCGCTCACCCGTCACTGTATAGCATTGTGCTCTGTGTCGCTGCTGGGAATAGTGGTACACCGCTCACCCGTCACTGTATAGCATTGTGCTCTGTGTCGCTGCTGGGAATAGTGGTACACCGCTCACCCGTCACTGTATAGCATTGTGCTCTGTGTCGCTGCTGGGAATAGTGGTACACCGCTCACCCGTCACTGTATAGCATTGTGCTCTGTGTCGCTGCTGGGAATAGTGGTACTGTATAGCATTTCTGTACTGCCACTGTACTGCTGCCAGTCAGCGTGTACTGTAAGGATAAGTGAAATGAGGAAGAAATCCGGTGAAAGAGGGAGGGGCAAGGGAAGAGGTGTTTCCCCTGACGGTTCACGTACAGGCCACAGGGGAGCACCCAAGAAAACCCACTCAATACCGCCCATGTTGTCCAGGACAACAACCCTCACAAATCCAAAAGAACAGGACCAGATAATTACTTGGATGACCTCTCAAGCGTCCAGCAGTGGGTTAAGCAGCACCAGCACATCACGCACGAGGTCCGAGTCCTCAGCCAGTTACAAGGAGCCAGTGGGCACAAAGCTGACACAACCGGCAGCGACACCACGCACACAACTGCCAGATAACCAGTCCGATGAATTACCTCAGGACACAATGGGGTATTCGCAGGAGCTATTCCCAGCCCAACAAACTTCCACCTTTCAAAGGTCAATGGAGGAACAGCCAGAAATGTTGTGCCTGGATTCACAACCGTTAACTGTGGGAAATGCACCGCGCACTGAAATACAAGGCGAGTCCGAAGAGGACTCGGAAACCCAAATCCCAGAGCAATTTGGGCAGGAGGGGTTGCAATTGCAGGAGGTCGGCCGACAAGATCTGGAAGACGACGTTGGAGTGTGCTGCGCAGAGGTTGTTGTGGGGAGCTCTACTCCACGGCGGTGGCCCACAATGACATATGACGAGTTTGAGGAGATGGAAGAGGAGGGTATGGACAATGTGGACAGAGACCCAGATTTTGTTTGTGAACGAGAACATCGCCGTCGTAGCAGCAGCACAGATGAGTCTGTTGAAGAACACACTGCTGCACGAGTTCGCCTTGTGCCACAAGGTAGGCGGCGCGCAATTTCAGGCACCACAAGCGTGGAAGTTCAAGTGAGAGGCAAAAGAGGAGCAAACAGAAATCGCCAGCAAGGAGGCAGGTGCTCCAAAGTCTGGGCTTTCTTTGAAGACTGCACTGAGGATGTTACCATGGCGATTTGCAAGGTGTGCAAGACCCGCCTGAGCAGGGGGAAAAATATTAACAACCTCTCCACCACCAGCATGAGCCGTCACATGCTATCCAAACATCCCACTCTTTGGGCAAACGCGTCAGGACAGGGTACCAGAAACAACACTGCCTCCCTTGGGTTCACCAGACCCGCCTCAGCAGCAGCAGTAGCCCAGCCATTGCGTGGTTCACAACATTCACAAACATCAGACGACGCTGACACTGTCACTTTCCGGAGTAGTGCTCTTGAGGTCTCCCAGTGTTCATCAAACACAACAACCAACAGCCCTTCCGTGTGCAGCGCTACGGTTCAGTTGTCTGTGTCGGAGATGTTTGAGCGCAAGAGGAAATTGCCAGCAAATGACCCCCGGGCCGTGGCAGTAACAGCCAGCATAGCCAAGCTTCTGGCCTGCGAAATGCTGCCATATCGATTGGTGGAGACAAACAGCTTCAAGGGCATGATGTCAGTGGCCATCCCACGTTACGTGGTTCCCAGCCGCTACCACTTTGCACGCTCTGCAGTGCCTGAGTTGCATGAGCACGTGGTCAGCAAAATAACCCGAAGCTTGAAGAATGCCGTTGCCTGCAAGGTTCACCTCACCACTGACACCTGGACGAGTGCGTTCGGCCAGGGTCGATACATCTCCCTTACCGCGCACTGGGTGAACCTTGTGGAGCCTGGCAGCGATTCCTCACCTGCTACGGCACGGGTGTTGCCCACGCCACAAACAGCTGCACCGCCGTCCCTCCCACTGGATAACAGCAGCACCTACCTCTCTGACTCCTTCTCCTCCAACGCATCTCAAAGCTGTACCTCATCCGGAAACGCTAACCCAGCAGCAGTAGGATCGTGGAAGCAGTGCAGCACAGCTGTTGGCATGCGTCAGCAAGCGTTGCTGAAGCTAATCTGCCTTGGGGATAAGCAGCACACAGGGGAGGAAATTTGGAGGGGAATAAAGGAACAGACGGATTTGTGGCTGGCACCGCTGGACCTGAAACCGGGCATGGTTGTGTGTGATAATGGGAGTAATCTCATTCGCGCTTTAAGGTTGGCTAAGCTGACACACATCCCTTGCCTGGCGCACGTGATGAACCTAGTAGTTCAGCGGTTCCTGAGGACATACCCAGGCGTGCCCGATCTGCTGTTGAAGGTGCGTCGAGTGTCCAAACATTGTAGAAATTCCAGTACTGCTTCGGGGGCACTCGCCAAGATGCAGGAGCGCTTCAATCTCCCCCACCATCGCTTGCTGTGTGATGTCCCTACGCGCTGGAATTCTACGCTGCACATGCTAGCCCGCTTTTGCGAGCAGAAGAGTGCAGTGGTCCAGTACATGACGGCGCAGTACCGAGGCGCATCCGGCCAGCTGCCAAGCTTCTGTGGATCCGATTGGGCCAACATGTTGGACCTCTGCCAAGTCCTCCAAAATTTTGAGCAATCCACGTTGCTTGTGAGCAGTGACAACTCTTCAGTCAGCATTACCATACCACTGCTGTGTTTACTGAAGAGGTCGATGTTAAAAATCAAGGAAACAGCTGTCATGATGCAACTGGGGGAATCTGAAGGAGAAACGATCAGCGTGATGGTACCAACATCAGGCCATCCGCCTCAGGGAACGCTGGCCCCAGCAGCTATGACGAAGAAGAGGAGGAGGAACAGCTGGAGTTGGAGCAGGAATTTCATGCCACCACTGACGAGGGCCAGAGCGGTGCACGTTGGACTTCCACAATTCAACGCGAATGGTCAGCAGAAGCAGACCAGGAGGAAGGTGACGACTATGATGCATCACAACAACTATCACAACGCTCACAAGAGGATGATGAGGATTCTGGTAGGACTCTGGCACACATGGCTCAATTCATGCTAGACTGCATTGAACGTGACCCACGCATTGTGCGCATTCTGGACAACACCAATTACTGGGTTTATACCCTTCTGGATCCACGGTACAAACACAATGTTCCAAAACTGCTTGAAGAAAGAGTCAGACAGGTCAAAATGGAAGAATACCAGCAGGCCCTTGTGGAGACTTTAGAGAGGAGATTGACATCCTCCCCCTCCTCTAGCCAGTTGTACGCAGACAGACTGACTTCCGCAAACCCAGGACGACCAGGAGGGCAGCAAACAACGCAAGCCGCAGCTAGTACCCAAAAGGGAATGGTATCGGCAGTGTCCTTGGAGTGGGAAAATTTTCTGACACCCATGCAGCCGCAGCCCACTGAACAGCAAGCGTGCAGATCCACCTCCAACACCGATCGCCTGGAGAAGATGGTCAAGGACTACATGTCAGATGGCGTAGCTGTGTCGAACCATCCATCTGCACCCTTCAACTATTGGGTATCGAAGCTAGACACCTGGCACGAACTGGCAATGTACGCAATAGAGGTGCTGGCTTGCCCGGCAGCCAGCGTTATGTCGGAACGCTGTTTCAGTGCTGCCGGAGGCATCGTCACAGATCGGCGTATCCGCCTCTCTACAGAAAATGCAGACCGTCTGACTCAAATTAAAATGAATCAATCCTGGATTGGAAATGACTACGCAACACTCCAGGACCCCAACCAAGTAACATGACCAATGAACATCTGGGATGGTGTTGCGTTTCCGGGCTCTGTTTATTGAACCTCTCATCTGTATTACATTTATGACTGCATGGCGGCAAAAAGCATTGCTGCTATATCCGCACGCTTTTTGTCCACATGCAAGGCCTGGGTTGTTGTGTCTCACAAAGCGTGGCCTTCTCCTCCTGCGCCTGCTCCTGTTCCATCACGTCTGCTGCTGCTGGGTTAGCGTTGCCGCGTGGTCCCTGTTTATTGAACCACTTATCTTTATTACATTTATGACTGCATGGCGGTACAAAGCATGCTATCCGCACGCTTCTTGCCCTCATGCAAGGCCGGGGTTGTTGTGTCTCACAAAGCGTGGCCTTCTTCTCCTCCTGCGCCACCCTCCTCCTGTTCCATCACGTGTGCTGCTGCTGGGTTAGCGTTACCGGTCCCTTTTCCTGGAACCTCTTATATGTATTACATTTATGACTGCATGCCGACAAAAAACATGTTACCTGTGCAAAGAAAACAGACATTTCCCGCATTTAAAAGACAGTTTTCCCTTTGAAACTTTAAAATCGATTTTCTCAAAAACTATAAGCTCTTTTTGCTAATTTTTTTTTCCTCTTGTACCCACTCCCAAGGTGCACATACCCTGTAAATTTGGGGTATGTAGCATGTAAGGAGGCTTTACAAACCACAAAAGTTCGGGTCCCCATTGACTTCCATTATGTTCGGAGTTCGGGTCGAACACCCGAACATCGCGGCCATGTTCGGCCTGTTCGGCCCGAACCCGAACATCTAGATGTTCGCCCAACACTAATTGCCATGAGCAGACAGCAGCCATTAGTATATTAGGGTGACCATATTTTGATTTCCAAAAAAGAGGACGATCACAGCAGCATGTGGGTGTGGTCATGGGTGGGTCCAAATATACAAGACCTTAGCAGTGTGCTGTCCAACTTCATTGGCATGGAGGGTCGTTTTTTTTTTTCTCCAGACCACATGATGGAGGGCCGGCCGACCACAAAATGCAATGAGATTGGCAGAAGATTTCCCCACAAAATGCAATGAGATTGGCAGCAGATTTCCCCACAAATGCAATGAGATTGGCAGCAGATTTTCCCACAAATGCTATGAGATTGGCAGCAGATTTTCCAACAAATGCTATGAGATTGGCAGCAGATTTCCCCACAAATGCAATCTTATTGGCAGCAGATTTCCCCACAAATGCAATCTTATTGGAAGCAGATTTCCCCACAAGTGCAAGGAGATTGCCAGCATACACACCTCAGATCGGCAGGAGATAGGAGCCGAGTCAGCCGCACGCCGGTGAATTCAAATGCAGGAAGTGACATCATCGGTCACGTCCAGCATTTAAAGTTCACCCTGCGGCTGCTATGCGCCGGTCTGGCTGGTTCCCATCATGAAGAGCCGTTTTGGGAGCCGAATGAGCCGGCTCTTTGGGAGTCTCAGTCTAGTGATAGGAATTCCGGCTCTTTAGAAAGATTCGGCTCTCCTGGCTTGCTTGGCCGCTCGGCTCCCTTTAAAGAGACGGCTCGTGAACGGCTCTTCACTACCGACTACCCGGACATTTCAAAAACCTGCTAGGACGCCCCGGACAGGTCGGAAAAAGTGGACCTGTCCGGGCAAAAGAGGACGCCTGGTCACCCTATTATATGTCTATGAGGTTTCCCGCTGGTTCCCCTCAACCAGACTAGTAGTGCCACTTTTATGCCATCGGTTTTGCTGTGTGATTACAAACTCAGCCATTTTTAAGTTTTATAATCCATTGAACACCTAATAATTCCACCATATTTGCAACAGGAGCTAGAACATGACTGTAAGTGTAAAACGCTTAACATTTTCACTGTATTTGCAACAGGAACTAGATAGGAGTTTTGCGGCATGGTGGAACAGCAATTTTACATTATCGACAGTATTTTGGAAATTCTTAGCAAAACAAAAAGATAATTTTGAATAATAAAAAGGCATCTGTAGCCACAGCCCTAACCTTTTTTTTTTTTTTTATATATATATAACATTCTTACATGAAACGTATATATTAAATAATTGCCCTAGTAGTTGTGCCTTCGAGTTTCTATTGCAGAATGGCAATAACATGGCGGGTACGCAAAGGTTTGGGAACTGGGAAGTATAGTGAAAAGTGGTGGTCTGGGGGACAACATACAGCGTACAGCAGCGTGTAGATCTCCGTCATCAACACGTGGTAAGCAAGCACTGCAGCAGCAAGTAACGCCATGATTTCACACACGTCACACCTTCTGTTGCTGAGTACCAATGACTTTGCAAGTTTGCCTGCGGAAGTGATGTCACGTACAGCGCTCCAAATCAAAGATGGCGGCGTCCATGCTGAAGTTGGCCTTATCTCTGAGACACAGAGCTCTGGGTAGTTTCACAAGCAGATTTTCATCACAGCAGGTTAGTGATATGGATGATATGGACAGAAATATAGTTACGTGGGGGAGGAGTACATGTATTGTTTTGCAACCAGCGCATGTAATAGTACGTCCTGGTGTGATAATGCTTCCCTCCTTTCTGTCTCTCATCATGGGATGGATGGGTCAAGAGAGTGAAACTTACGTGTGTTGTAGTATGTATTTGCTGTGTTACTCTTCTAGGGACTCATCAGGAAACCTCATACGGACCAGTCCTCAAATCAAAGTGCCCTCCAAAGCAGGAAGCATTATCATATATCCCAACTTCTTGAGATTAGAAAGAGGGACACTTAAGCCACGCCCTCGTCACAACCCTGATCACGCCCTCGTCACAACCCTGATCACGCCCTCGTCACAACCCTGATCACGCCCTCGTCACAACCCTGATCACGCCCTCGTCACAACCCTGATCTTGCCCTCGTCACACATACCATAAAGATTTCATAAGAAAGATATGTTTTATAATTCAAACCACACTGGTCCTTTCTCTCCTGGTTCATTTTCCTTAATATTAAAATTTTAAAATTAGTAATATATCAATTTGAAGGATGGGAATAAAGTTTAGAGTCAAACACATTTTTAGTAGAGAAATATATATATTTACATAGAGGGACAAATGAGGAGAAAAGAGGGACAGATGGATAAGGCTCCCAAAGAGTGACTGTCCCTCCAAAAGGGGGACAGTTGGAAGTTATGAGCATTATGATTGGCCAAATAGTGTAGTTTACTACAACCTATCTGAAACCCAGCAGTGCCAATCGCTTTAGTGAAATTTCAGTATGAGGTTTCCTGTTGGGTCCCCGAAACTAGACTAGCGCCATGTTTGCTAAGTCCTGTGTAGCATGCTGTAAGGGCTTATTTCCACTAAGCCTGAGCCCGATATGAATCTGCAGCGGTTCTCTGAACGTGAGCTCCACAGGGAAATGTTGCCTATCTAATACATGGCTTGCTGTCCAGATCAAACTTCGGTGCAAATCTGGATGGCATGCTGCATATTTCTGCAGCATGCAGCTGAATCACTATAGCCATGGTACAGCTTAGTGATTTGGGCTGCGGCTACGCAGCACAACAGGAGCTGTGGCCGAATTGGAAATGGTCACGGCTCCGAGTGGTAATAAGTCCTAGAGGTCCATATCCAATCTGCAGTTTTTCCCTTTGGTAAGGTGAGCAGGGAACACTGCCTATTCCTCCTATGATGGCGTGCCATCTGATTTGCACTGTGGTGCAATTCTGAACAGCATGCTGCAGTTTCCCGCAGCAAGCACCCAAATCCTTATAGCTGTGCATTGCATGGCTAAGGGCCTGTTTCCACTACACGAAGATTGAATGCAGAAAAACTGACTCCAATTAATGTCTATGGGCCTGTTTCCACTAAACGTGATTTTTCTGATGCAGATTTTCCCGTAGGCATTCTTCGGAGTCAGTTTTTCTGCATCCAATCTGCATGTAGTGGAAATAGGCCCTAAGCGATGCTGATGTGTAATCTCATCAATACAAGTAGATGCACACCGGTTTAGTGGAAACTGTCCCTTACAGAATACAACAGGTGATGGGCTGACTTATGAGGGCCATGGAAGGAAACTGGAGCTATAGTTGAGCATATGATCAACATAACCAATCAGGCTGCAGCTGGTACTAAGATTCTGAATTGTTGTTTTTGGCAGCTGCTCCTCATTTCTCTCCAATGGGCTCCAGGAATCCATTCCTTTTCCCCTAAGTTTGCCTCGCCCATGGCTGGAAACATTAAGTGAAATCTACAAAGGATTTTGCTTTAACACACACACTGACTACTAGTCATTACTCCATCTAGAGTGACTGCATTCACTTGATGTGGTGGTGGTGTGCAGTTCATTCTAAGAATGTATTCAAGGAAGATCTCAAAGGATTGCACATCAATAGTCTTAGGACTGGTAGCAAGTGGAAATCCATAAACCGTAAGAAGGATCTACATATCTCTGTTGAGGAACTGCGTTTATTGTTCACATCACCAAACCTGATCGTTGGCGAAACGGTCATACATTGTGTTTGGTGATGGAACAATAAACGCAGTTCCTCAACAACAGTATGCGGACCCTTTTTACCATTTACATTATTTTAGGAATGTGGCAACCACCTTTTAGAGCTTTCATGTGTTGTTTCTGAACCCCCAGTGTGGCTGGTCCCAGTCCCACTCAGTTGCATGTGCAGTAACTGAGTGGGGGATAACCATGAAATATGTGGGACATTACTGCATATTCATCTTCTCTTTGGTCAGCATGTTGACATGGTAGTAAACATTTAGCAAAATTATGGTTGTATGCACCAAGCTGTGAAGCAGATTTATCAAGGCCTTGCTAAGGAGAGGTGGAGCAGATGCTCTGGACAAATTCTAAGGGCTTGTTCACACTGAGCGTTTTTGCCTTTATTTTTAAGCGCTGGTGATTTTTAAAATTGCTTTAAAAGCGCTTGTGCAATGTTGCTTTATGTGAGTGTTCTCACATGACTGATGAGCTTTCTTTCCGAGCGCAAGCATGGGTCCTGCACCATTTCTAGAGTGTTTGCGCTTTAATGCAAGTTATAGGTAAATTGCAAAGAGTTCACTTTCTGATTGTCATCAGGAAGTAAAAAAAAAAAAACTAACAAAAGCGCTTAAAGCGCAAATCGCCCAGAAAGCGCTGGGGAAAGCACTCAAGTGTTCAGAGCTTGCGATTACGCTGGCGATTTTTTAATGTGAACAAGGCCTAATTACTTGTTTTGGGCAACTGTTCTGCTTTTACAGCGCTTTTCTTAACTCTGGTCATACTAAATAAATGCTCTGTTTCTTCTAAATTAACTGTGTTTTTTTGGCTTTGGTTTTTTTAACTCTTTTTGCACCCAAACATTTGACTTCTTCCTCAACTCTCATTAGTCATCTAGAGCAGAGCCCCCCAACCCTGTCCTCAAGACTAACCAACAGTACATGTTTATCAGAAAACCATGCACAATCACAGGTGAAGTAATTAGGGCCTGATTCACAAAGCGGTGCTAACAGTTAGCACCCTGGTGAAAAGCCCTTTATCACGCCTAAACTCAGTTTAGGCATGATAAGTTTAGGCATGATAAGTTTAGGCATGATAAGTTTAAGCACCAACTGCGTTAGCACCGCAGTGCACAGCTGATCAAAAGTTTTGCGCTAGCAAAGTCTGGTGCACTTCGCATAGAGTTTAATGGCGCTGCTTTGCGTGCGGGACTTTGCACGCTATCTACACTTATCTAAACTTAGCATGCCTAAACTTATCACACCTAAACTTATCACGCCTAAACTGGCTTTTCACCAGTGTGGTGCAAAGGTTATCATGCCTAAAGTCTTTTAGGCGTGATAACTGAGTTATCACCGCTTTGTGAATCAGGCCCTTAGTGTCTCAGCAGAGCTGATTAACTACCTCTGTGGATTTCCACAAAACATGCACTGTTGGTGGGCCTTGAGGACAGGGTTGGGGAACACTGATCTAGACAGCGTAAAGTCCATATGTGTAACTAACTTTATAATGATCTTCGCATTTAGTTGAAAAGATGTTTGTCCATGCAAGTAAAACAACAAGCCGCTTTAAATGTTCCTGAGACCAAAGTAACCACACTAAATAATGGACTGCGGGTGACCTCAGAGGACTCTGGAATTTCAACTTGCACAGTAAGAGCACTTTTTTTTTATTTCTCAACATTTGCTTGTGTTAAATTGTTTTAAAGATAAGTCTATAGTTAAATGGCTTAAAGGGTCCTAAGCACCATATATAATAAGTATATAAAATGAACCTCCCCCTAAGATAAATTATGTGGGCTTTTGGGATGGGCATTTACTTGCCCATGTGGGGCTGCTCCGAAGCTCCCCATCTAAATGAGGGCCTCCATTTTCTCTGTCCCTGTGCCGCATAATCAGAGATTGAAATACACATGGTGATGTGAAATACACATGGCGATACACATGTTCCTGGCTGCTGCAATGCATGCCAGGAGATGTATTCCATTCATGTGATTACATCTCCCTTTATGGATTGTATTTGATGTAGCCTTAATATGGAGATTTATATTATGCTGAGTTTTTATTTAGGTTGGCCTGTGGATTGATGCTGGCAGCAGGTATGAAAATCAGAAGAATAACGGAACTGCACATTTTCTGGAACACATGGCATTTAAAGTAAGACTTTGACATGAATTGTATTTATGCTCTTTAATGAATTAACCGTATAGTCTCTGAAGTCCACCTTCAGCCAAATTTTCCCCTTAGTTCTGAGTAGACTGTAGGAGGGATAATATCTTAAGCTGTTCTGGCCTACTGCACAGGCACGCCATACTCACACAGGTGCAGTAGGGTCGCTTGTGCTTGAAGATGAGTGCGGCCCTGATCAGATTACCAACAAGCCTTTGTCGTTAATTTTTGGAGGGTCCGCAAGCGGCAATGTGGGACTGGAGGATGCAATGGAAAGCCTCATTAGGATCCAGAGCCTTCTCTCTTCTTAAGTAAGTATGTGATTATTGTACCTGAGCTTTGACTCTGGTACAGTTTTAGGACTCTTTCACAGTGCGACGTTAAAGTCGCACGTTAGAAAATTTTATAATGCAGACTAACGCACAGCAATACAAAGCCTGTGCGACATTCACAGTGCACACGTTGCGTTGTGTGTAACGTGTAGCAATATTTAGAAAGTGCTGCATGCTGTGCGTTTAGCAATACATTTGCTGCGTTGTGTGTTGCACATGCTCAGTAATGTTTTTTGTTTTTTTAAAATGTAACGCATACGCCATTTTCGTTCCATCAGTATGCAACGAAACTGGCGCACCAAGAGTCACATAACGTAGTACAAAATAACGTCCAATTGTATAACCTACATGCACTGTGTTATGGGCACGTTGTGCGACTTTAACGTTGCATCAAACGCAACGTCCCACTGTGAAAGAGGCCTAAAGTTACCTGAGCTGACATATGACATGAGGTAAACATGGCTACATCTAGTACCAAGCCACTTAGAGAGCTTGTTTTCATTCTACTTGTTTGTATTGCAAGAGTTAATACAACAGTGCTTTTAGCTATGCAAATGAGGCAGTTGAACAGTAGTCAAAAGCATCCTTTTATCTCCTGAAAAGTAAATAAAAGGCAAATGGCTGTTATCTGTCAAATAATTCTGATAACCTAGTGCTCTCCCCTTCAGGGCCGTTTTCTTCAAGGGGACAGATCTGTATACTTGAACCCAGCTGATATGGGGCTCCAGTGAATCTTAATAAACAGACATTGTGTTTGGACACGCTAACTTTAGAGTACTTGTAGAGGGTACAGACAGGAACAAAGAACATCTATCAGACCCTAGGCAATGTAACTGTGGATACATGTAAGAGTGTTGTGCAGGTACTCTGCAGGGGAATGAGGGGATTCCACATCTATTACACATTCTTCATGCACAATCTGAACCAGGTTTACAGGTGATAGACAACACCCCTGCGCTGAATGTGCACAACATTCTCAGTGGATTCACAACAGCTCTGCAGGGAGTGCATATGTACTACTGTGTAACTTAATTCATAGTTACCAACCCAGATATTAATTGCATGAGCAAAAAGAGTGCATAAACCTGCATCAGCGTGGAATTATATGGATCTCATTGACCATCCCTACTAGTGACACTACATCAGACATTATTCTTACAACAGAGATATTATTTATTATATATAAAATATTCCTCTGTACACGTCAGTGTTCTCCCCAGAACTTTTTTCCAGCCGGGTGGCATGAAATAGTAGCCGGGTGGGGCTAGATGAGAGAATGCAGGCCAGTGCTTCTGTGAGCAACTATGCTAGGAGGTGAGCCGATGACAGCCGGGTGCTCAACAAAACTAGCCGGGTGGAGCACCCGGCTAAAAGAGCCTGGGGAGAACACTGCATCAGATATACAGTCACAATCAGATATATATATCTGACTTTAAAAATACGGTGACTGCTTTATTGCTCATTCGTGGCCCACTTTGTGCAGGAGCAGCTCCTGGTTGTGGGAGCGCGATGGGGGTGTGTGCGTGAACAGCAAGATAACCCAAGGATGGCAAGGGAGTTCACACACCTCATAGGGCTGAAGGAAGTCCCAGTTAAGTGTCAGAATTCTAGCAGTTTTATTTATGCAGGAAAAGTTGTCATATGTGTATGGTTTAAGTTTTAATGTTCTATGAAATTTAACTGTAAAGTTAGAGTACTTTTTTAAAATATTGCTCGCTGACATTTCAGCATATTCCAAGCAGTGAATCTCATAATTGGATTATTCTAGCTACAAAAGTATTTGTTAGTGCGTGGTCTTGACATTTGAAAAGAGGCTTCTGTGTAAAGACTGGGATCAAGTTAAACTCACATTACTGCAGTAATTATATATGCACATTTTCTTAATTATTAAACATAGATATTAGTAATCTAAATATTAATAATCAATACAGTCCTAAAGAAAGAAATAGTTATTGTTAAACCCTATATAATTTAAATACTTTGAATTACAGTTAAAAAGCTGAGTTCTGCAGTGAAAGTTTCAAAATACATTAGCTGTTTTCCACAAAGTTGTTTAGACTATAATTGTTCTTTGGAATGTCAATAATAAGTTCCAAGGTTTTTGTATTGTCCCGTATTTAGGACAAATGATGCCACCTGGCGGTTTTATAGTCTTATAAATAATAATATTAATATTGCTCGTTATTTATGATGAGATAGTGACCTCTGCCGGTTGAAGATATTCTGTTTATTCATGAGAAAGGCAAATATATAGAACATGATTTTATATTAAGATTTAATATGCAATTATTTCTTATATGATTAATTGTTTTAAGAAGAATTATATAAGTTTTATATTTAAATGAGTATATTAGAAGCACTGTATGCTTCAATAAGCCTTAAATTGCTGAAGGCTCTTACAGGTCTGTGTACAGTATTATAGTGTCAACCTGACCTGGGAAAGTACAGACACATTCCAAAAACTAATTAGCAGAAGGGGATATTATCAGAAATGCGTCATGAATGACATTGTTTAGTCTCAATGTCTTGGAGAAAAAGCAGACAAGATGGCTGGTGACATCCATTTTTAATTAACTGCGTCAAATATGACCTTTTTAATCAAATGTCAGATGACGTTAAATCCCCACAAGATAAGGTAATTAAGAATTTATAAACAATATTGTGATTTAGGTATTCAAAACATAGACAGTGTTAGACACACGGAAGCTTTAGCCAATCAGAACCTGGGATTCAGGGAAATTCCAGATTAGGCAGCCATATTGCATCCAATCCCTCTAAAAGTAGGAACTGAAAGCTCATAGTTTGCAGAAGCCCAACAATCTCCTGAGAAGACACACGAGGCAGAAGCTACCTTCCCATAAGTGGTTCTAGATGCTGAAGAGATGACAGAGAAGGGGTAATATGCTTAATATTCTGGTGATTTACTTTATTAATTTTTCAGCATTAAGTTCTGTTAAGATGTTAGCAAGAAGTTTTTTTTTTTTTTTAGAAGCTATTTTTTATGCTATTACTTTGAGAAGATTATTACTACAAGTTTTACTCAGCTATTCTATACACAGCTATTGATACAGATGAGACTACTTTTGATCTTATTCTACATAACACAACTGTTATATTCTTTTTTGAATGTACTTAGAAGATTGATGATCGCTTGGCTATAAAGCCTTGATTAGATGGAATACTATTAGAAGGAAACACTACTTGGAACTGTTCATATTTTGTATATATGCTGTATGATAAGCAAATCATATACTGAGTGCTCTGATTCATTTCAAGGTACAACGTCAATCTATAATTACTGTTATAGAGGGTTCAGACCCCGCTATGCCGGATTTATATGATAGCAACGCTTTAAAGGCTGGTCCTTTACTGAGTTAGCAATCATGAAAAAGGCAAGAACCGCTCAGGTTTTTGATATACCATATATACACCATATATACTCGCATACAAGCCGAATTTTTGACCCCAAAAAATTGGCCTAAAAGTGGGGGTCTCGGCTTGTATTCGAGTCAGCTGGCTGTGCCCCCGGCTGTGTCTTCCCCCCTATGTCCCGCAACAGAGTAAGTGCAGCTGTGAAGAGGCTGATGTGCCCCAGAGCGTGCAGCATTGTAAAGAGCAGGAATCCTTTACATGTATCGCCCGCTGTCTCTACTTCCCTCCCTCCCGACATGCTGCAGCCGGGAAATGTACTCTCACTTACTGTATTCTCAATGCTGCATCCTCCGTGGCAAGGCTGTGCTATTATGTACCGATACTTGTGTTTATGTGACAGGCGGCTACACACTGTGCTTATGCTCAGAGATGTACACGGACATGGCTGCAGCACACTATCATGAAGCTCTTATAGTGTGCTGCAGCCATGGCAGTATACATCTCTGAGCATAATCACAGTGTGTGGCCGTCTGTCACATAAACACAAGTATCGGTACATAACAGCACAGCCTTGCCACGGAGGATGCAGCATTGAAAATACAAAAAGCTACATTTCCCTGCTTCAGTATGTCGGGAGGGAGAGAAGTAAATAGTGAAAGTTACAAGCAGATGTAGGCTAAGTCTTCAAGAGACTACATCTCCCTGCATGCTTTGCTGCCATCTACTGGGCATGTGCGGAAGACATGCAGTCAGGAAGCTCGTGGAGTGCACAACACAGAGATGACACTTGCAGAGGAGATGGAAGCAAATATTCATGCCACGTGTGGGCTGTGGGTCTCAAGGAGCAGTTGCTCTGCTTGCAGCTTTGCAGATCCTGTAGTTAGCACTTAGTGCCCTGGTGAGTCCAGCTTCACACTGATTTGCCCTTTGTCTGATGTGAATTATAATCTGCCATGGGGAAAATCTCCAACTCCTGTTAGCAACATTTAAGACTCCAGGGTGTGGAAGATTTGTCTTGGGCAATGTCCCTGGTTTATAGAAGGATTTGTGTCTAGAATAGGCTGGGAGCTAAGCAGATGTGAGGGGCAATCAGCAGAGACATGGATGCACATCTGGCTATGTGGAGGGGGGGGGGGGGGCTGCATCGTACTGGGGTCTATTTGGCTATAGGGAGGGGGCTGTCTCATACAGGGAGCATATCTGACTTTTTTTTTTTTACTGGATATTGGGATGCCTCTTATTGGGGGACCATCTGGTTATTTATCCGGAGGGGGCTTATATGCGAGTCAATCACTTTTTCCTGGTTTATGGGGGGAAAGTGGGTACCTTGGCTTATATGCGAGTATATACGGTAAGTATAAATACTCCTCTATTAAACATCTCAGGTTTCCTTTAAATTGAAAATAAGAATGTGAGACTGCAAAAAAGTTATCTGTATGATTGCTACTACACACATTATTTTCAGTTCAGGTTTGCAAATGTATCCAGTAACCTTGCCATCCAGCAGAATTGGGGAACTTCTTTGGTATGACTGTCCTGTAAAAAGGACAGCTTTTAATAGGAGATATGGCTCAGCTGTTCTGTGGCATCAGCTCTTCCATAATAAAGATGGGCAGCGCCTAGTTTGGTTTGCAAATCTTTCAGAGTAAAACTGAGGAAAATGGTTAACTAGAATTGGCTGTCGAGGCTTCAGTGTTTTCATTTCTTCAGTGTGTTTTTTCACAAATCCATACTTATAACTTGTGTTGCTAATGTCTTTAAATCAAACCTACAGGCAGTTATTTCTATCAAACATCAGTTACTATAGAGATATGAGCCTTCTGGGTGTGGAAGTATAGCCACACACTGCTACCCACATGATGCCTATCCATCTGAATGATTCAGGCAGTGTCACATGGAAATGGTGCCCCAGGACATGGTCATAGTTTTACATAACAACATTTAGAGGGTAAAGGTGCACAGTAAATAGACCTAATCATACACCTTATGGTACCTGCTGTACTGTAGCTCAGTTTGAGTATACTGTATATATATTTTTTTATTTTAACATGTTAAAAATATACATTTGTTCCTGTTTTTTTTATCATAGGGCACAAGAAAACGCTCACAGTTAGACTTGGAGCTTGAGATAGAAAACATGGGTGCCCACTTGAATGCGTACACCTCGCGGGAACAGACTGTATATTATGCAAAGGCTTTCTCCAAAGATCTTCCTAGAGGTATTTAAGTGCAGCTCAAGCATTCATAATGCAGAATGGCTAAAGAAAAATTCACTTTTCAGAACTTGATTGTCTAGAGTTTTTTTCTCTAATAAGTGTTTACTTCTACTGGATCAAGCTTCTTAAAGGAATACTTAAGTGAAAAAAAAAAATGATTTTTACTCACCTGGGGCATCCCTCAGCCCCCTGAAGCTGTATGGTGCCCTCGCAGCCCCGCTCCGATCGTCCTGTCCCTGCCAGCGGCTACTTCCGGGTTCTGTGACAGTGAGGGTGATTCTCTGCGTTCCCAGCCGATATATCACCCTCTATGCTGCTATAGCGTGTATATATACGCTATAGCAGCATAGACGGTGATATAGCGGCTGGGAACGCGGAGAATCGCTCGCGTTCCCAGCCTGTCATCGGCTGTTGCCGAACCCGGAAGTAGCCACCGGCGGGGACAGGACGATCGGAGCGGGGCTGCGAGGGCACCATACAGCTTCAGGGGGCTGGGGGATGCCCCAGGTGAGTAAAAATCATTTTTTTTTTCACTTAAGTGTTCCTTTAAGGCTGCCATACACTGATCGATTGCCACCAGATCAACCAACAGATCTCTGATCGAATCTGAACAGAGAGGGATCTATTGGCTGCCCAAACTCTGCACACAGATTTTGAATTGATATCAGCATGAAATTGATTCACAACCTGTGGAGCTACCTCGCCGCCCCCCGTCCAGCAGCAATACATCACCTGCCTGCTGACTCGAGTCCCCGGGTTCGTGCTGTCCCTTTCTCTTGCTGGCCTTCTTCTCCATGTTCTCTTTACTTCCTGTCCCGAGCGGAAGTTAAAACAGTAGAGGGCACTCTACTATTTGAACTCTCCCTTCTCATCATAAGTAGACCAGCCGGAGAAAGGGACAGCACGACCCGGGGACTCTCGTCAGACGACAGATGAGTGATGTATTGCTGCGTTGATCATCGCAGAATCGAACGCCGCTAATGACGAGCTCCCGACCCGCCAGTTATTGAGTGAAATTTTTCACCTGGACAGATCGAATGAATTGAACGATTTTTGGATGGCAATCAGTCAGCGTTTGCGTTATCTATTTAACAGCAGATTTGATCACAGTGATTGAATCTTCTGTACATCGGCGGAAAATCGACATAGTCTACAGGCACCTTTTTAAAGGACAACTGACCTAAGTGGGATATGATCATAAATCAAAATATTTGATTTTCATGCTTGTTCAGGGTCCATGATTAAAAGTATTAGAGGCAGAGGATAAGCAGGACAGCAAGGCAATAGGCAATAAATATGGCAGTCTCTATATCCCTCGCAGGTTAGTTGTCCTGAAAGGGAACCTTAACTGAGAGCGATATGGTTGTTTCCATTTAAACAATACCAGTTGCTTGGCAGTCCTGCTGATCTCTTTGGTTGCAGTAGTGGCTAAATCACACACCTGAAACAACCATGCGGCTAATCCAGTCTGACTTCAGTCAGAGCACCTGATCTGCAGGCTTGCTGAGGGGCTGTGGCTAAAAGTATTAGAGACACAGGATCAACTGGAGAGTCAGGCAACTGGAATGATTTTAAAAGGAAAAATCCATATCCTTCTCCGTTTTAAGTTCCTTTTAAATTGTAACCACTGATTTTCTGCTTTGCCATAGTTTTTGTTTCTAAGTGATTTTCTTTAACCACTTGCAGACCGCCCCCTACCTATGGGTGTCGGCAAAGTGGCATGCCCAGGACCACGTAACGCCGATGGGCGTCGGGTCCTGGGACTGTATATGGCTGGGGATCGCGCGCTGTGATGCTTGTGCATCTGCCAGCAGTAGGCTCCGCCCACCTGCGACGTCAACCCGCCGGCCGTTCGGAAGCGCCAGCGGGTTGTTAACCCCTCGATCGCCGTATTAGAAGCATATAATACACTTTGTAATGTATACAAAGCATATTATACAGGCCTCCTGCCCTGGTAGTCCCAGTGATCAAGGGACCACCAGGGCAGGCTGCAGCCCTCCCTGTCTGCACCCAAACACACTGATCTGCCCACCCCCCAGAACCCTGTTTGACCCAATCACCCCCCTAATCACCCATCAATCACTCCCTGTCACTATCTGTCAATGCTATTTTTTAGATTAGGTCCTAAACTGCCCCCTGGGGGCTCCTGATCACCCAACCCCCCCCCCCCCCCCCGTGTACTGTATACTGTACATCTATTCTCCCCTGTAATCACCTGTCAATCACAAATCAATCCCCCCCCTGTCACTGCCACCCATCAGCTCAGACCCTAACCTGCCCCTTGTGGGCACCTGATCATCTGCCCACACCCTCAGATTGCCTGCAGACCCACCTTCAGATAACCTCCGAAAGTGCATTGTTTACATCTGCTCTCCCCTCTAATCACCCATCAATCACCCCGTCACCACCTGTCACTGCTACCCATCAGATCAGGTCCTAATCTGCCCCTAGCGGGCACCCAATCACCTGCCACACCCTCAAATAGCCCCCCAGACCCCCTCTGATCAACTCGCCAGTGCATTGCTTGCATATATTCTCCCCTGTAATCACCTACTGATCACCTATCAATCACCCCTGTCACTGCTACCCATCAGATCAGACCCTAATCTACCCCTTGCAGGCACCCAATCACCCGCCCACACCCTGAGATAGCCCCCCCAGACCCCTCTGATCACCTCCCCAGTGCATTATTTACATCTACTCTCCCCTCTAATCACCCATCAATCACCCCCTGTCACCACCTGTCACTGCTACCCATCATACTCATCAGATCAGACCCTCATCAATCACCTCCTGTCACCCCCTAGCACACCTACCCATCAAATCAGGTCCTAATTTGCCCCGTGTGGGCTCCTGATCACTCGGCCAAACCGTCAGATCCTCCTCAGACCCCCTTCCGATCACCTCCCCAGTGCATTGATTGCATCTATGCTCCCCTCTAATCACCCACTGAGACACCCATCAATCACCTCCTGTCACCACCTGTCACACCCTAGCACTCCTATCCATCAGATCAGGCCCTAATCTGCCCCCCTGCGGGCTTCTGATCACCCGGCCAAACCCTCAGCCGCCCCACCGCAGAGACAGAAATTTTTTTTTTCTGATCACTGCTGGTACGACTTAACCCTCCTGGCGGTTTGCAAAAAAATCGCCAGGGGGCAGCAAATCTTTTTTTTTTTTTAAATTTTTTTTCTTTTTTTTTCATGTAGCGAGACAAAGTCTCGCTACATGATAGCCGCTGCTCAGCGGCATCCCCCCAGCCCCTCCGATCGCCGCCGGCGATCGGAGATCCGGAGATCCCGTTCAAAGAACGGGATCTCCCGGAGGGCTTCCCCCGTCGCCATGGCGACGGGGCGGGATGACGTCATCGACGTCGTGACGTCAAAGGGGATTCCGATCCACCCCATAGAGCTGCCTGGCACTGATTGGCCAGGCAGCGCACGGGGTCTGGGGGGGGGGGGGGGGGGGCGGCTGCGGCGCGACGGATAGCGGCGGGTAGCGGCGGCGATCGGGCACTGCACGCAGCTAGCAAAGTGCTAGCTGCGTGCAGCAAAAAAAAAAATATGCAAATCGGCCCAGCGGGGCCTGAGCGGTGCCTTCCGGCGGCATAGCCCGAACTCAGTTCGGGCTTACCGCCAGGAAGGTTAATTGTGGCGAGACCAACCGTTATGCCACACAATACGCAACCGTCAAACCAAGGATCTATTATGCCCAGCCTTTTCGGTGGAAGCCACTCCAAGATTCCGAACGTAACATTTTTAGGGCCTTCTCCTTAACATGGGTCTAGTCAAAAAGAATGTATTGTGGTCTTATTGGTCTACGCACCCAATACATCACATGCCCATGTTCTCTGCTGCCATGTCCAGGTCACGATTTGAGAACATCCTGCGCTTCCTGCACTTCAGTGCCAATACAACCTGTCATCTAAGAGGCCACCCTGTTTATGACTGGTTCCACAAAATTCGGTCCCTCATAGACCACCTGTCATCAAAATTTGCAGATGCTTATACCCCTGAACAGTCATTTTGAGGCATTTATTTTCTAGACTACTCCTCACGGTTTAGGGCCCCTAAAATGCCAGGGCCGTATAGGAACCCCACAAGTGACCCCATTTTAGAAAGACGCCCCAAGATATGATGAGTTCATAGAAGATTTTATTTTTTGTCAAAAGTTAACGGAAATTGATTTTCATAGTTTTTTTTTTTTTTCCACAAAAGTGTAATTTTCCACTAACTTGGGACAAAAAATATATCTTCTATGAACTCATCATACACCTAACGGAATACCTTGGGGTCTTTGAAAGGAAGAGAAGAACGGGCACTGCTGCATAAAAGTCCCTTTATTGTGGCCGGGTTACACAGTGGTTAGCAGTGGAGGGAAAAGGATAGGCCTGACAGCTGTTTTGCAGGTATACAACCTGCTTCTTCAGAGGCCTCTGAAGAAGCAGGTTGTATACCTGCGAAACAGCTGTCAGGCCTATCTCCCCCCACTGCTAACCACTGTGTAACCCGGCCACAATAAAGGGACTTTTATGCAGCAGTGCCCGTTCTGCTTTATTTTTGTTTGTTTTTTTCACAAAGTGTCATTTTACGCTAAAATCATCTTCTATGAACTCACCATGCCTCTTAGTGAATACTTTGGAATGTCTTCTTTCCAAAATGGGGTAATTTAGTATTAAATTAAGTATTATTTAGTATTAGTATTTAGTATTTATACTATCCTGGAATTCTAGCACCTCATGAAACCTGACAGGTGCTCAGAAAAGTCAGAGATGCTTCAAAATGGGAAAATTCACTTTTTGCACTATAGTTTGTAAACGCTATAACTTTTACCCAAACCAATAAATAGACACTTATTGGATTTTTTTTAATCAAAGTACATGTAGCACAATAAATTTGGACAAAAATGTATACAGAAATTTTACTTTTTATTTGAAAAATGTCAGCACAGAAATAAAAAAAAAAATCATTTTTTTGACAAAATTCTTGTCTTTTTTTATAAATATAATAAAAACGAAAAATCACAGCAGCAATCAAATAGCACCAAAAGAAAGCTGTATTAGGGACAAGAAAAGGAGGTAAAATTCATTTAGGTGGTAGGTTGTATGACCGAACAATAAACCGTTAAAGGGACTCCGAGCTCACCCAAAAAAAAAGAAAGTTGTACTCACCAGGGGCTTTCTCCAGCCCAGTGCTGGTCGGGAGGTCCCACGCCGGCGTCCTGGCTCCTCTCCTTCTCCCCGCTCCGTAATGGATGACAGGCCGCAGCCCGGGCGCTTTAATCGCCGCCGTGATGACGCGAGGCGGCCGGCGTGTGACGTCAGCCGCGTCATACGCGGAAGGAGCAGCCCGACACTCTGCCGAGTGTCGCCCGCACTGGGCTGGAGAAAGCCCCTGGTGAGTACAACTTTCTTTTTTTGGGTGAGCTCGGAGTCCCTTTAAAGCTGCAGTGGTCTGAATGGAAAAAAAGTGTCTGGTCCTTAAAGGGACACTTAAGTCAAACAAAAAAAATGAGGTTTACTCACCTGGGGCTTCCAATAGCCTGCTGCAGCTGTCCGGTGCCCTCACCATCTCCCTCCGATCCTCCTGGCCCCGCCGGCAGCCACTTCCTGTTTCGGTGACAGGAGCTGACAGGCTGGGGACGTGAGTGATTCTTCACGTTCCTGGCCCCAATAGCGCCATCTATGCTGCTATAGCATATATCATATACCATATAGCAGCATAGAGGGTGCTAATGTGTCTGGGAACACGAAGAATTACTCGTGTCCCCAGCCTGTCAGCTCCTGTCACCAAAACAGGAAGTGGCTGCCGGCGGGCCAGGAGGATCGGAGGGAGACGGCGAGGGCACCGGACAGCTGCAGGGGGCTATTGGAAGCCCTAGGTGAGTAAAACTCATTTTTTTTGTTTGACTTAAGTGTCCCTTTAAGTGGTTTTATGACTGCAGTCCTTAAGTGGTTAAAGCGGATACGAGATGAAAAACTAACAAGTAAGTTGTCTATATATCTAAAGTTTAGCTAGTTTACACAGCAAATCTGGCTGCATACAGCTTCAACAGTTTAAAGGTGGCCATACACTGGTCGATTTGCCATCAGATCCGACCAACAGATAGATCCCTCTCTGATCGAATCTGATCAGAGAGGGATCGTATGGCCACCTTTACTGCAAACAGATTGTGAATCGATTTCAGCCTGAAGCCGATCAATCTGTGGAGCTGCTGCCGCCCGCATACATTACCTGCTCCTGCCGGCGTGAGTCTCCTGTCACCGCTGTCTTCTTCTTCTCCGCTCTGGCTACTGAACTTCCTGTCCAGGGGAAGTTTAAACAGGAAGTTCTGTGTAGCTCCGAAGCCCGAAGCGGAGAAGAAGACCAGGGGACTCGCGCCGGCTGGAGCAGGTAATGTATTACCCACTGTATTGCGTCGGTCGTCGGGCATTCGAACAACGCACTCCCGACCCGCCGGCGACCGAGAAAAATCTTCCGCACGGATGGGTCGACGGGAACGATTGATTTCGGACGGAAATCGATTGTTCTGTCAGCGGTGTGTGCGGCGATTTTACAGCTGTTTCGATCACTGTGATCAAAACTGCTGTATATCGGCGGGAAAATCGTTAGGTGTATGGGCCCCTTTAGATGATTCATTCCTGTGATACAATGAGAGCGGCCATGTTCTGTTTGTCATCATTACACAGGTAATCTGCAACTGCATCTCCAGCCCTCAGCTCACTCCCCTCTCCTCCTCCCTCCTCCCCTCTGCCTCTGAAATCTCTGGCTAGTATTCTCCTCCTGCCCAGACTGAGCTCCCATAAGCCCTTGCTACATGGGTCTGAGTGCCTTGGCATTTTGGAGAAGCTGTGGGTGAGGCTTGTTTAGTTTATAGGGAATAAGAGTATTAAGACAAAAACAAAATAAGTACTTGGCTTGAGGAATGCCCTGTAACCTATATGTAAGGAACACAATTATGCAATGTATAAAAGTTCATCTCAGATCCACTTTAAGCACCCTTTTTGTTGTCCCTTCCCTGTGCAATGCAGTGCAACGCTATGTGTCATCAATCTACCAATGCTCCTGCCCCCAATCAACCTAGATTTTCTTTCCAGTCAAATCAAATTTTTTTTTTTAATTGATTTTGACCAAAGATCGATCTGATATTTTGGGGAGTCGATTCCTAGTAGATGAATGGGAAAATCAATGAGTGCATGGGCACCTTTAGGCTGTATTCCCACTTTAGAGTAAAACAGATTTTATTTTTTTGTATGTTTTACTACATCGCAAAACTGACAGTGAACGTCTCCTATTTTATGTATAGGAGCCATTCACACTTGTCAGTCAGTCAGCCGATAAGTGGGCTGCATTTCTGTGCAGTCTGTGATTATCCCAGATAGACAGATGCTTTCCCCATGTAGCCTATGGTGGTAATGCATCTGCCCCAGGCTCCAGCCAGAACACATTGGAGCAGACACTACACTGTCCACTCCAGCTGGCCGCCGGTGACCTTGCTACAGATGGGAACACAGCACAACAGCAAATATAATAACTGTGTGGGTAATAAAAAAAAAAAGTAGGAAAACACATTTTTATTGAATGTTATGTCAGCATTTCAGACCACTTTTACCACTTTACCCCCGCGCGTACGCATTTCTCCGTCCCTTTTTCCATCCTTTAACCCCCAGGGACGGAGAAATACGTACTTTCCGCGCTCCCGCCACTGCTCCCGCCCGTAAACACGCCGCCCGCCGCTAGTAAACACGCCGCCGCCCGCTCGCCCGGAGATCAATGAACGGGAAAATCCATTCCCGTTCGTTGATCTAATCCCCGCAATGATCCGCTGCCGCTCGTGGGCATTGTGGGAAAAAAAAAAAGTTCTCAGCCTCTTTCTACTTCCTGCAAGCGTCCTTGCGGACGCTTGCAGGTCACATAAACAAAATGTTACTGTGGCCATCTTGTGGCCAAATAGTAAAACTACATCCAAAGCATTTTTCACATAGAAATAAATTAGTTTAACACACAAAATTAACCCTTTACCTCCCACACTCCCCAATTTTTTTTTTTCTTGTAATTTAAAAAAAAAAATTACAATTTAAAAAAAAAATACATAAATAGTTACCTTAGGGACTGAACTTTTTAAATATTTATGTCAAGAGGGTATAACACTGTTACTTTATAAACTATGGGCTTGTAATTAGGGATGGACGCAAAACTGAAAAAAATGCACCTTTATTTCCAATTAAAATATTGGCGCCAAACATTGTGATAGGGACATAATTTAAATGGTTTTATAACCGGGACAAAAGGGCAAATACATTTCATGGGTTTTAAATACAGTAGCATGCATTATTTAAAAACTATAAAGGCCAAAAACTGAAAAACAATTTTTTTCCCACGTTTTTTTTCCTATTTTCCCATTAAAACACATTTAGAATAAAATAATTCTTGGCATAATGTCCCACCTAAAGAAAGCCTAAATGGTGGCGAAAAAAACAAGATATAGTTCATTTCATTGCGATAAGTAATGATAAAGTTATAGACGAATGAATGGAAGGAGCGCTGAAAGGTGAAAATTGCTCTGGTGGTCAGGGGGTAAAACCCCTCAGTTGGGAAGTGGTTAAAGTAAATTCGGATGCTTAATGCATTGGGAACTTCAACTTCATTTTTGTCTTATTTTCTGTTTATTTTATTGTGTGTTTTGCACACCGTTTGCAGATCATGCTAGGCATTTTTAAGTTCAGCCTTGCCTGTCTGCTTAGAGACTAAAATACAGGGGTTACTTACCCTGTACATTTTTCTTAAAGTCATTGTAAATCGTTATAAAAACAAACAGATACTTAAGGAGAGGGAAGGTTCTGGGTCCTAATGAGCCTTCCCTCTCTTCTCCCAGTGCCCTCGGTGCTGCTCTGGCTCCCCCATTTGAATCCCCCACCCTGGGGAGACTTTGGAAGTCTTTGGGAGCCGAGTCCTCCTGAAGACCGGCAGCTCCATACTGCGCGTGAGCGAGGGCGCGTGCGCAGTCTGGAGCGGCCCGTCTTCGGGAGTACTCGGACTCCTGAACACTTTCGAAGCCTCCCTTCAGCGGCGGAGACAGCAACATTTCACCAAATTGGTTGAATGCTGCTACGGGGGATCCTGCGCTGGAACGGTCCAAGAGAGGAGAGGGCAGGCTAATTAGGACCCAGAGCCTTCCCTCTCCTTAGGTAAGTATCTGGCTTTTTTAAAATAACGAATCCCAATTACTTTAATATTGGTGGAAGTTGTCTGTTTAAAGTACAGTCTATTTAATCTGTCTGACTACTAAGTTATAAAAAACATCCTGTTTTCAAATGAAGAGCTCCAACTTCTGGCAACACATAGTGAATAGGCAAATAAAAACGTATCTGTAAATATTTAATAACATGTTGCACTTTTCACTTTTGTTAAAAAAATACAACACTGTCCCCTTATCAGCGTAATAGTTTCCTCCTGTATTTACAGCTGTTGAGATTCTTGCAGACATCATTCAGAACAGCACTCTGGGAGAAGCTGAGATTGAAAGAGAAAGAGGCGTTATTCTGCGAGAGATGCAGGAAGTAGAGACTAATTTACAGGAAGTGGTCTTTGATTATCTACATGCCACTGCATATCACAGCACTGCACTAGGGAGAACCATCCTGGGGCCTACAGAAAACATCAAGTAGGTTTCATTTGATTAGAATCGCCACAATTGGTCACATACCTTCCAAGCTATCTGTGAAACTAATAGATTTTACAGAACAATAGTGATGGCCTACATTTATTCCAGTATATTTTGTCAATAACTTTGCTAAACATTTTTGTCTTATACCAGATCTATAAACCGCAGTGATTTGGTTGAGTACATCACAACACATTATAAAGGACCCAGAATTGTTCTGGCTGCTGCAGGTGGTAAGTTTAAATAACCTTATTAAAGCAGAACTTCAGCCAAAATAGTTCTGGGATATAGGGAGTAGGACAAGATCTTGTCAGGTTTGTTTTGTTGTTTAAGGCTCTTTTAGAAATAATACCCTCATTTCCTGTTGCCATCACACTGACCATACAGATATGAATCCCCCACCCCCCCTTCCTATTAGCAGGGTGGGGAGATATTGTAACCTTTTTTTATATGGAATTTTGTTTTCGGTGGAGTTTTTTTGTTTTGTGTTAGACATGGCAACTACAGTATATACTCGCATATAATCCGACCCGCGGATAAGCCGAAGTACCCATTTTTCCTTTGAAAAAAAACCCCCCGAAAAAAGTTATTGACTCGCATATAAGCCCTCCCCCTCCACGGTATAAATAGAAAGGAAGTTCTGAGTTCAGTACCATTTCAACCCTTCATATGATTAAAATGAGGATCTGGCTAGCAGTATAGGGATTAGGACAACACATCTGGGCTGGCATGACAGGGACATGGACAACAAGTTCAGACTGGAATGGCTGGCAACACGTGGACTGGCAGGCTGGACTGGTATGGCAGGGACAACAATAACAAGAGTGGACTGGAGTGTCTGGCTAGCAGGATAAGGAACACATGTCACTGGACTGACTGACAGACTGACTGGCAGGCTAGCATGAAATGTGTAACCACCAGCACAAGGGGACTGACTTGTGTAAGGAATCGTGCAATGATCCCACATGTGCTGGCCTGCTCCCCCCCCCCCCCCTCTCTCTTATGTCCCTGCACCCCAGCAGCAACATAGTGTAACCCAGCACTACAACTGACCTGTGTCCCCTGATCAGTTGTAGCAGAAAGAGAGAGACGTTGTCACTGCCCCACAGAGGCATCTTCAAAACAAAGTTGCCGCTTCCTCCAGGGCTCCCCGCAGTGTCCATTTCCGTGGTAGCTCGTGCGTGTATCAGTCAAGTGCAGCTCTGGGGATTCCCTTGCCTCTGTCCTGTTGGCTGTGTCTCATATGATGCCATCTAGTGGCGCCTTGAAAAACAGCGAGCGGGGCAGAGAGACGAGGGAATTCCCAGAGCTGCACGTGACTCTGATACACGCACTGCTTCTCAGCTACCACAGACATGGACACAGCGGGGAGCCCTGGAGGAAGCGGCAGCTCTATTTTAAACTGTGCGCCCATGGAGCAGTGACAATGTCCCTCTCTCTTAGCTACAACTGACACAGGTCAGTTGTAATGCTGGATTATACACTGTTGCCGCGGGTGTGCAGGGACATACGAGGCAGCCGGGGATGCAGCACGAGTGGGGGATCATTGCACGATCCCTTACACTCCTCAGTGACAAGTCAGGAGGGCCCTCGGAGGACACTGACCCGCATATAAGCCGATGGGGGGGACTTTTTAGCACATTTTTTTGTGCTCAAAAATTCGGCTTAAATGTAAGTATATACGATATATAAAGATGATTGAAAGTTAGAGCGTGGGAGCTTGTGAATTCTCATAATTACTGAAGTTTCCTCTTGTGAGCCCTCCATGTAATCAATTAAACTGTAAAGTCTCCTTTCATTTTCCCATAGTAAGCAACATTGGTTCCTGTCCCCTGGCTTTACATTGCTTGTGGGATAAGAGCAGACTACTCAAATGCAATAATGTTTACAAAAGACTACTGTGTATCATTGGACTTACACGATCTGTTACTGGAGCTGCAGCAGGGCTGGTGTCCTCGGGTCAATGTCTAGTGAAACTGGAACACTTTTTAAGCCCATGACCAGCTGATTTTTGTTTTTCTTGCAATAAACCAAACCGTTGTATTTAATATATCTGGTTTGGAACTGTGTGCAGTTAAAACTACTCCGCAGTTCTGGTTGCCTGAGCTTGATGCAGCATAGTTTTACTGCCACACGATCCCGAGCATGGGATGTTGTTAGTCTTTGCCGGCTCAGAACTCAGCTGTATAGACAGCTGAGCTCCGTAACTCGGTCAGGATGTGTTTTCATTGGCTTCTGACCTCCTGATTACTGTGAGGCAAGCACACTGATCAGGAAGTGTAAAAGAGGGGGGGGAAGAAAAAAAAAAGCCTCTGGTCCGAGAGCAATAAATGTTTATAAACTTTTGTTGGTTACAGGTGTGTCTCATGATCAGCTGCGTGACTTGGCAGAGTATCATTTTGGTAACTTGCCGGCTACCTATGATAGAAAGACACTCCCTCCATGCACTTTCACAGGTAGTGAGGTAAGAAAATATTTGCTTGATAAAGATAATTTAATAATGTCTCCTTTATTATAATTAACGAGATGCATACCTCTATCCCCAAAACACTGGCAAAGTCTATTGCTTTTCACAATTTTTATTATGCAAAAATAACAGCAACAGACTGTGTTATGTGTATTGGCAATGCAGTCTTCCCTTAATGATGGGCTATGATTAAGGGCAGACTGCCTGTCTGATAAGTTTGAGCCAGTCTGTTGCTGTTTGTGGCCAAAAAAAGATTGCGATTTTTATCCCTGTGCACCTGAGTGGATCCATTTCTACTCAACTCATATACCATCAGGTTGGGCACTCCTGGGATCTCGCATAGCCTGTATGGTTACCACATAGGTACAGCAGCAATTTCACTATATGCTGTGTTGTACTGACTGCTGGGACCCCTATAACTGGGGAAACCTCCAGAAAACCAGGATATTAACCCTTTGACAGCGCTTGTGTTTTGTTCATTCCTTTTAGTTCCGTGTCCGTGATGACAAAATGCCATTAGCCCACATTGCAATTTCAGTTGAAGCTGTGGGTTGGTCTCATCCTGATACTATTCCCCTTATGGTGGCCAACACATTGATCGGCAACTGGGATCGGTCCTTTGGAGGTGGCGTGGTAAGGAATTACGTTTTTTTTTTTTTTATTATTTGTTTATAACTTTTATTTATTTTCCAAAAGAGAAAGATACATACAATGTACAGTTTGATTCCAATAAACACATAGACCAACTTGCTCAAAAGAGTAACACAATAAAATCAACCGTATACATCATAACTGTCTATGCACTTTTTTGTTTCATCACAGAAAACATCACATTGTGCTTTTATAAATAGATATGCTTCTCTTCTTTAGATATATATCAGCTCGTATAGCCTATAATTCAGTATAAGATAGTATCTCGTCTATTCCAGGTATAGATATGAATAACTGTAACCTAAACCGAACTCCTCTGTTCCCACTTATACCCCTTCCCTTGTATATTTCACCTGAAGCCACTTTTTCATTAGGCCTCAACCCTCCCTTCTCCCTCATGGTTTATATCCCAATAATCCCATACTTTCTTAAATTGGTCTTCCGTTTCATGGACTAAGGAAGTTAAATTTTCCATTAACCTAACCCATCTGATTCTATTTACCACATCTTCTATTCCAGGACATAAATTTCTCTTCCAAAAGGCTGCTATATTCATTCGGGCTGCAGTGCAAATATGATTAAGTATACACTGAGTATAAGATTTCAAGCCTGGATATGGTTTCCCTAGCAGATAGATCCAAGTGTCCAGTGTTATGTTTCCTGATGACTTTATAGATCAAAGACTGGACTGACTTCCAGAATATCTGTGCCTTTGGACAAAACCAGAAAATATGATCAATCGTACCTATCATGCCACATTGTCTCCAACATAAATCTGAGGTACCCGGATATATTTTACTAAGTCTAAAAGGAGTCCGATACCACTGGAACATTATTTTATAAATATTCTCTTTTGTTTGGGTACAGATTGAAGTTTTGCGCGCATTCATCCAAATATCTTCCCAATCTGACAAGACTTGTGTTTTATCTAGTTTAGATTCCCAAAATAACATATGTTTATGTTTAATAAAAGTATTTGCCCCCGGTATAGATAGAATTGCATATAGTTGTGAAATAAAACCTGGTTCTCTGTCTGTCTCTCTTAGAATCTTCTCACAATATGTAAGAGGAGCAAGCGGCCTTGATCCCCATTCCTTATTGATATAAGGTCTTATTTGCAAAAACTCATAAAATCTATTATGAGGTATATCAAATGTTTCTCGTATTTGGGAAAATGTCAGTATTTTTTATCGGGACTGATCATATATATCCTTCAGGTAAACTAATGTTTTTTCCTTTAGACCAGCCTCCTAATTTTGTCAGGGAATTCTGAGGAAGAGATGGGTTTCCCTTCAAGTAAATTAATTGGGACGGAGATTGAGATAAGCGGTATCTTTTACATGCCCCCTGCCATATTTGCCAAGTAAAAATAATTGTAATAAGGATTGGAGTTATTAAAGTTGGTAATTTAGTTAAAATTCCTGGAAGGGCACCTATCGCATATGGGTATATTGAGGCCTCCTCTAGTTCAGCCCACTTAGTTCTCAGAGGTAGTGCCAACCACTCAGCAACCTGTCGTAAATGTGAGGCCAAATAATATAATTTAACCACTTGCCCACCGCACGCTTATACCGTGCGTCGGCAAAGTGGCAGCTGCAGGACCAGCGACGCAGTACTGCGTCGCCAGCTGCAGGCTGATTAATCAGGAAGCAGCCGCTCGCGCGAGCGGCTGCTTCCTGTCAAATCACGGCGGGGGGCTTCGTGAATAGCCTGCGGGCCGCCGATGGCGGCTCACAGGCTAAATGTAAACACAAGCGGAAATAATCCGCTTTGTTTACATTTGTACGGCGCTGCTGCGCAGCAGCGCCGTAAGGCAGTTCGGCGATCCCCGGCCAATCAGCGGCCGGGGATCGCCGCCATGTGACAGGGGACGTCCTGTCACTGGCTGCACAGGACGGACAGCGTCCTGTGCAGCCCGGATCACCGGGGAGGGGACAGGTAGGAGAGGGAGGGGGGAATTTTGCCGCGGAGGGGGGCTTTGAGGTGCCCCCCCCCCGCCAGCCACACGCAGGCAGAAGAGATCAGACCCCCCCTGCACATCATCCCCATAGGGGGGAAAAAAGGGGGGCAATCTGATCTCTCTGCCTGCACCCTGATCTGTGCTGGGGGCTGTAGAGCCCACCCAGCACAGATCACTAATAACCACGCTGGTCCTTAAGGGGGGGTAAAGGGTGGGTCATCAAGTGGTTAAACTGTGGTACTGATAAACCCCCTCTAGTCCTATCTGATTCTAGAACCTTACTTAAGACCCTAGGCCTCCCCCCTAGCCCAAACAAAACGAAGGATATCTTTCTGAAATTTATGTAGTAACTTACCCGGGATGGTGATTGGTAATGTTTCACATAGGTATAAGAATCTAGGAAGCAGATTCATTTTTACTGAATAGATTCTACCAATCCATGATATTGATTCCATCTATCCAGATCCTTACGGGCTTGTTCAAAAAAAAGGTATGAAGTTGAGATCAAAAAGTTTTTTTTTTTTATATGTGGCTGCTATTTGAACTCCTAAATATGTAATACTAACTGTCTTCCACTTAAAGGGGAACCCAGCTCTCAGATTTGTAAGTAGTGATTGCGGCATATTCAGAGGGAGAGCCTCTGTCTTGTCTGGATTAATTTTAAATCCTGAAAATCTTTCAAATTCTTGTATCACTTTAAGCACATTTGGAAGAGATATTATAGGAGAAGATAACGACAGGAGCACATCATCAGCAAACAATGATAGTTTGTACTCTTACGTTTTTTTTTTTTTTTAATGTTTAAAGTAAAATTTAAGTTATGCTTTACACTGTAAACCTTCATCTAAGTTGTAAATGATACTCCTTACCTGGAACGTACAGCTCTTCGCGTGTGGTCTCCAGGCTCCATGCCAGCCTCTACACATATGTACATGTCTGTTCATTTATAGCCTTAGGCAGGGTTCATGCTCATCATAGTTACATAGTTTTTTTTGGTTGAAAAAAGACATACGTCCATCGAGTTCAACCAGAGAACAAAGTACAACACCAGCCCGCTCCTTCACATATCCCTGTTGATCCAGAGGAAGGCGAAAAAACCCTTTCAAGGCATGGTCCAATTAGCCCCAAAAGGGAAAAAAATTCCTTCCCGACTCCAGATGGCAACCAGATAAAATCCCTGGATCAACATCATTAGGCATTACCTAGTAATTGTAGCCATGGATGTCTTTCAACGCAAGGAAAGCATCTAAGCCCCCTTTAAATGCAGGTATAGAGTTTGCCATAACGACTTCCTGTGGCAATGCATTCCACATCTTAATCACTCTTACTGTAAAGAACCCTTTCCTAAATAAATGGCTAAACTTTTTCCTCCATGCGCAGATCATGTCCTCTAGTCCTTTGAGAAGGCCTAGGGACAAAAAAGCTCATCCGCCAAGCTATTATATTGCCCTCTGATGTATTTATACATGTTAATTAGATCCCCTCTAAGGCGTCTTTTCTCTAGACTAAATAAACCCAGTTTATCTAACCTTTCTTGGAGAGATCTTCCATCCCCCGTCTCTATTTTGTTGCTCGTCTCTGCACCTGCTCTAAAACTGCAATATCTTTTTTGTAATGTGGTGCCCAGAACTGAATTCCATATTCCAGATGTGGCCTTACTAGAGAGTTAAACAGGGGCAATATTATGCTAGCATCTCGAGTTTTTATTTCCCTTTTAATGCATCCCAAAATTTTGTTGGCTTTAGCTGCAGCGGCTTGGCATTGAGTACGATTATTTAACTTGTCGATGAGTACTTCTAAGTCCTTCTTCAAGTTTGATGTCCGCAACTGTATCCCATTTATTTTGTATGGTGCTAGACCATTAGTACGTCCAAAATGCATGACTTTACACTTTTCAACATTGAATTTCATCTGCCATGTATGTGCCCATATAGCCATCATATCCAGATTCTGTTGCAATATGACACTATCTTTCTGAGAGTTGATGATTCTGCCCAATTTTGTATCATCTGCAAAAATAGCAACATTGCTCACTACTGCATCTACTAGGTCATTAATAAATAAAATAAAGAGCACTGGACCCAGTACAGACCCCTGTGGGACCCCACTGCTAACAGTCTCCCATTTTGAGTACGATCCATTGACCACAACTCTTTGTTTTCTGTCCATTAGCCAGTTCCCTATCCATGCACACAGACTCTTCCCCAGTCCCTGCATCCTCAACTTTTGCAGACAGAAAAGACTATGGAGAGCGTCTACTAGCAAATATCACAAAAGTTTATTGAATCAAAATGCAGTCACATAAAACTCCCTTATCCCCCCCTAAAATACACAGCCGTGTATAGCTAGATGTCAGCTGACCATACACACTGAACCACACATAGCAGCAAAGCAGTCATACTAAAACTATCTAGACAAACTTAGTGGATACTCCACAATGCAAATCTGACTTGAGTAATTGAATGCTTCAAATCCACAGCCCAGATGCTGCAATATACATCCTCTGTGATTCTTAATCTGCCACGCTGTAAGGCTGACTCAGTAAACTGACACTGTCCTCTTGAAGACTGTTTTTAGTCTATGATAGATATAAGGTGCGATTACACCGCTCACCAGGCATCCCCCTCAGTTCAATTGCAAAGTGTTGCTTTTCAGATAGGGCTGTCTTAGTAATACACAGTTCAAGGTGTAGGCACAGTTCCAATAGCAGATTATGCACACAGTTCCAATAGCATAATCTGCTATTGGAACTGTGCCTACACCTTGAACTGTGTATTACTAAGACAGCCCTATCTGAAAAGCAATACTTTGCAATTGAACTGAGGGGGATGCCTGGTGAGCGGTGTAATCGCACCTTATATCTATCATAGACTAAAAACAGTCTTCAAGAGGACAGTGTCAGTTTACTGAGTCAGCCTTACAGCGTGGCAGATTAAGAATCACAGAGGATGTATATTGCAGCATCTGGGCTGTGGATTTGAAGCATTCAATTACTCAAGTCAGATTTGCATTGTGGAGTATCCACTAAGTTTGTCTAGATAGTTTTAGTATGACTGCTATGCTGCTATGTGTGGTTCAGTGTGTATGGTCAGCTGACATCTAGCTATACACGGCTGTGTATTTTAGGGGGGGATAAGGGAGTTTTATGTGACTGCATTTTGATTCAATAAACTTTTGTGATATTTGCTAGTAGACGCTCTCCATAGTCTTTTCTGTCTTTGTCTTATCATATGGAAAGCGTCTCCCCTGATAAGGGTATCAGATACCTCTCTTGCGCTCCTCAATTAATGTTTATCCTCAACTTTTGCACCAGACTTTTGTGGGGAACAGTGTCGAAGGCCTTTGCAAAGTCCAAGTATATCACATCTACTGCATTCCCAATATCCACATTAGTGTTCACTACCCCATAAAAGCTGAGCATGTTAGTCAAACAGGACCTGTCTTTAGTAAACCCATGTTGATGCTGAGAAATAAGATTTTCTACTATGAAGACATGTATAGTATCTCTTAGTAACCCCTCAAATAGTTTGCATACAGGTCTATAATTTCCTGGATCAGATTTTTTGCCCTTCTTAACCACTTAAGGACCACAGTCTTTTCGCCCCTTAAGGACCCAGAGCCTTTTTTTCCATTCAGACCACTGCAGCTTTCATGGTTTATTGCTCGGTCATACAACCTACTATCTAAATGAATTTTACCTCCTTTTCTTGTCACTAATACAGCTTTCTATTGGGGCCATTTGATTGCTGCTGCGAGTTTTAGTTTTTGTTATATTCATCAAAAAAGACATGAATTTTGTCAAAAAAATGATTTTTTTTTTACTTTCTGTGCTGACATTTTTCAAATAAAGTAAAATTTCTGTATACATTTTTGTCCAAATTTATTGTGCTACGTCTTTGATAAAAAAAAAAAAAACATTCAGTGTATATTTATTGGTTTGGGTAAAAGTTATAGCGTTTACAAACTATGGTGCCAAAAGTGAATTTTCCCATTTTGAAGCATCTCTGACTTTTCTGAGCACCTGTCAGGTTTCATGAGGTGCTAAAATTCCAGGATAGTATAAATACCCCCCAAATGACCCCATTTTGGAAAGAAGACATCCCAAAGTATTCACTGAGAGGCATGGTGAGTTTATAGAATTTATTTTTTGTCACAAGTTAGCGGAAAATGACACTTTGAGACAATAAAAAAAAAAGTGTTTCCATTTCTGCTAACTTATGACCAAAAAAAAATGAAATCTGCCACGGACTCACCATGCCCCTCTCTGAATACCTTGAAGTGTCTACTTTCCAAAATGGGGTCATTAGTGGGGTGTGTTTACTGTCCTGGCATTTTGAAGGGTGCTAAATTGTAAGCACCCCTGTAAAGCCTAAAGGTGCTCATTGGACTTTGGGCCCCTTAGCGCAGTTGGGCTGAAAAAAAATTGCCACACATGTGGTATTGCCGCACTCAGGAGAAGTAGTATAATGTGTTTTGGGGTGTATTTTTACACATACCCATGCTGGGTGGGAGAAATATCTCTGTAAATAACAATGTTTTGATTTTTTTTTTTACACACAATTGTCCATTTACAGAGAGATTTCTCCCACCCAGCATGGGTATGTGTAAAAAATACACCCCAAAACACATTATACTACTTCTGAGTACAGGGATACCACATGCTTGGCACTTTTTTGCACCCTAACTGCGCTAAGGGGCCCAAAGTCCAATAAGTACCTTTAGGATTTCACAGGTCATTTTGAGACATTTGGTTTCAAGACTACTCCTCACGGTTTAGGGCCCCTAAAATGCCAGGACAGTATAGGAACCCCACAAATGACCCCATTTTAGAAAGAAGACACCGCAAGGTATTCCGTTAGGAGTATGGTGAGTTCATAGAAGATTTTATTTTTTGTCACAAGTTAGCGGAAAATGACACTTTGTGAAAAAAAAAAACAATAAAAATCAATTTACGTTAACTTGTGACAAAAAGTAAAATATTCTGAACGGCCGGCGGGTTACTGCGCAAGGGGGGCGGAGCCTGTTGCCGGGGGCTGATCGCATCACGAATGACGCGATCGCCGCATAACCACACCCACCGCCGCCGGGCGTATTGCGGTCGTTTGTGCCCAGCCCTTGCCGCCGCCCATCGGCTGTGGGCGGTCGGCAAGTGGTTAAATAATGGGAAAACGTGGGCTGTACGCCAATCCACTGGGAAAGAGAGTCGCAAAAGATAAGATAAAGGGGTTTATCTATAACTGAACTTAATTCCCTTAGGACCCGAGGATGCATGCCACATTATCATTGTAAAACATTTTCCCACGTGCATTTTCACTTTAAAATTCCCCAAATACTTTTATTTAGTTTTTTTACCGCAGGTAATGAAAGTCAATGGGAATTTTGCATGTGTAAGTTTTTACCAGAAGTGCTGTCAGGCCTTGTATAAAATAGGTGAACCAATTGTGGAGAATACTAAACTCAATTAAGTGTCATTTCTCCCAGAGTAGGTTAGAAGGGCTCTCTAGCCACTGATATACCATTAGTAATGTGTATTTATATCACAGATCTCTCCAATGAAATAACTAGAGTCTTAGACAAAAATCCTTTTATATAAAAATGTATTCTTGTAGTTATATACTGTACAAAGAATATACAAGTGTTCGTGTTAGAAAAAATATTAAAATAACAAACCACTAACCTCTTTGGTTAGCTGAAGTACATGAAATTAAAATTATACTTTACCAAACTTTCATATCTGGGGGCCTTGAGATAAAAAAATCTCATTCTCTAAGCCCTAGGTTCTCAACGTGTGGTACGCGTACCCCAGGGGGTACTTCGGATGGTTCCAGGGGGTACTCAGGATTGATATACTTAACCAAGCATAACAAATTTAGAGTTTTAGAATATGATAAATCTTATATAGACAACACCAAATTAGTATTTTAGCTAAGTAAAAGTAATAGTACATGCTTGGAAATTGTTTAGAACCAATCATCATGTACTATAATTAAATATATATTTGTCAAGGGGTACTTGTGGTAATGTTTACTATGCTAGGGGGTACTTGGTGAGTACAGGGTTTTAAAAGGGGTACATACTAATAAAATGTTGAGAAACACTGCTCTAAGCCATACCAGATCGGATGTCTCTGCCAACAGAGCTCCTTCTAGCCTATATTTATATCCTTTCATTGTACGTGACTCTCACCATCAGAATTTTTTTTTTACTTCTCAGTGACCTTTGACCTTCTGTCTCATTTGAGTCTAGACCATATAGCCCTTATATGTCACCTTGGTCACCAGGAGATTTTAGTCTAGACAAAATAAGTAGACACCCATCTATAACCTCTAGGTTACCAGATTCATTGCCTAGACCACACAGGGAGGCACTTCCTTTCTGACAGCGCAGTTCTTCATTGACTAATCAGATGTGCGGCAAACATTTTTTCGCTCATTCACAAAAGCAAACAAATTCTTAGTATGAACCCTGCCATACTAGTGCCTTACTGTATGTGCACAAGTTCACTAGTAGGCCCATTAGGTCTGCATACAAACTTGCCTATACACAATGGTTCTCCATTGTGGTTGGTTACAAATAAGCATCACTGTGTGCAGTTGATTGTTAATATATTTATTGTACGCAAACCTCCTTCTTTCCCTGTCTCATAGGGCTTAAGCCTGAAACTTTTCATACATTTTGTTTTTTAAAATAATAGAATTACCCAATACTGCCTGCTAACTTTAATATATAAAGTCAGAATTATAGCTTTAAGAAAATGATGGTGCTTTCTGACGTGGCTGCTTGTGTTAATATATCATGTTTTATGTCTCGATTGTGCAGAATCTGTCCAGTAAACTTGCACAGATCACCTGTCATGGAAACTTGTGCCACAGCTTCCAGTCCTTCAATACGTGTTACACAGATACTGGCCTCTGGGGCTTGTACATGGTTTGTGAACCAAACACAGTGGAAGACATGATGCATTTTGTGCAAAGAGAATGGTAAGTGGTCAGGCTTCACAGAATGAGCATGAGTCAATGTATATTAAGTGAAATGAATGGTGTTTTTTCAGGGATCTGAAAACCCAATGCTGAGATCTCAGATTTTATTGCTCAAGCGCCAAACCATCCAATGGTTTCTCGTATACTGCATATATTTCAGTAGAGAGTTTTCTGTGCTCTCAAGCTTCACCTACAATATTACAAGGGAAACCAATATTGTCGGTTGGATTTATCATTTTATTTCTAGGGAATGTGCCCAGGATGAAAGCCCAGGAACCATTTTGAGCAGGTTTAATCTGTGTAGTTCGAGTGATAAGGAGCCAGTAGTGGTGCCAACCAGGTCAACTGGACTGTTAACACAACATAAGAGGTTGCACATTTCTGCATATATGTATGAAAAATATAGCCTATACCCAAAAAATGAGCAGTAAGAGAATGTTTTGATGAAGTGGAATATAATCATTGATCGCTGTAAGGAAGATTTGCTTAGAAACCTTCCGACTGCCACAAGCTGTGAGTGAATGTACTTAAAGTGGATCCGAGATGAACTTTTACTCATTGCATAATTGTGTCCCTTTCCTATAGTTTATAGGGCATTCCTCAAGCCAAATACTTTTTTGTTTTTGTTTTAATACTTTAATTCCTTATAAACTAAAAAAGCCTTGCCCACAGCCCTCAGAGTGCCAAGGCATTTTCACACAATAGCAAGGGCTTACAGGAGCTCAGTCTGGGCAGGAGGAGGGGGAGGTGTTACTAGCCATTGATTTCAAAGGCAGAGGGGAGGAGGAGAGGGGGCTGAATTTACACACAAGAAAGCTGATAGCATCTCCAGCCCTTAGCCTGTGACAATATGACAAAAATAACATGGCTGCCCTCATTGTATCACAGGAATAAATAATCATACACTTTTTAAACTTTTGCAGCTAGATATGTTGTGTAAACTATCTAAACTTTAGATAAGATATAGACAAGTTATTTGTTATAGTTAGTTTTTCATCGGATCCGCTTTAAGGCTTATACTCATCATGCAATATTCCAAGCAGATCAACCAGAAGTTTCCATTTGATTTCCAGCATGTCTAGGGGATATTTTTTTTTTTTTTGTGTGCAGTACTGATCTCAAAATCGATCCCTTTCTCAAAGAGGCAGGTTGCTTGTGCGAGAAATAATCGAAACATTGCATGGTGTGTGTATAAGCCTTTAGAATACACGTGTCAAATCAACCCCAGATGGATTTTGTGCCCCTGCAGAGATATAAGGAACCCAGGGTCCTTCTATTTGCAAACTCTTCCCTATTGCCAGCAAGTCTGTATACAGGAGTGCAATGGCTGCTAATAGCTTTCCTTGCTTGCACTTCACCTTCTCCATTACTGGGTTTCTGAGCATTAATTTTTCATCGTGTTATCTGCTTCTTAGCATGTCTATGCCCAGATCAGAATGGACATGCAGGTAGGCAATCAAATTGGTTAGTAATGTTTAGAAATCCACTGGTGAGGATTGTATGGCAAGAGAAATGTAGCAGCAGCTACAACACTGCTGTATAAGGCATACACACTGCTGGTAATGAGAGAGTGTGTAATTGAGAGACAGGAGGTCTCAGATCTTTGTACAGTAGCAAAATCTGGAATGTAACAGCATTGTAATGGACTGGGACAATTTGAATTTGATGTACCATGTTGATATTCAATAAAAAATGTCCTTTGTGTGTACATTGATTTCTTTAAATGGTCTCACTCAATGATTAAGATACACTTTATATAAAGTGTAATCTTGATGATAACTCTTTTGCTAATGTGTTTTAAAGGAAACCAGAGACCAAAAATAATCAAAGATTTATACATACCTGGGGCTTTCTCTAGCCCCATGCGCACGGATCGCTCCCACCCTGCAGTCCTCCACTGCCTGCAGCTCCGGTATCTACTCCCGTTACTTCGGCCAGTCTGAGCAAGAGGAAGTGTGCTCTCTACGTATCTCTCCAGTGACGTGGGAGCGATCTGTGCGCATGGTGCTGGAGGAAGCCCCAGGTATATATCAATCTTTGATTATTTTTGGTCTCTGGTACACTTTCAGTGTTCTCCCCAGAATTTTTTTCCAGCCGGGTGGCATGAAAAAGTAGCCGGGTGGCATGAAAAAGTAGCCGGGTGGGTTGAGATGAAAATGCAGGGCAACTCTGCTTACAGCACAGGAGGAGGTGAGCCGATGACAGCCGGGATGGTCACCAAATCTAGCCGGGTGGAGCACCCGGCTAAAAGAGCCTGGGGAGAACACTGACTTTATAAACTTCTTATCATTCCAAATGTTTCCCCCAAGTTAGTACAGTACTTCCTGGTACTAAGAGAGCACTCAGTAGATGAATGTGCCAAATAAGTAAGCAAAGCATTTCCCATGGATTTGGAAGATTCTAGCAGGAACGGGATGAAATAAGGCAGCTGTAGCAGCGCTGCACTTGTATATGTATGGTAAGCTGCCTGCTCTGTGTGAACAGTGGAAAATTTTGCAGTGCAAAATCCATTATAAGAATAAAAAGTTGGGCAATGTAGTCAACAGGATAGTCACTGAGATGCATATAATTGAGTTATGACGCATATTTTATGGTACATTATTGCAACTTTATGAGTTGGGATATGCCATCGCTGTAGTGTATTCAGTAAAGATCTCTTGTGGCATTGTGTCAAACTTTGATGCCAATCCTCTCAAGCACATGTACCAATGCATTCAAGGCTTCTGGTGAGCACACAGCGTCCTGGGGTGAGTCTTATATAGTGTGCTTCACAGAGTTGCTAACTGATGTGTATGCAGTGTTCACACTTGGAAGTCTCAGAGGTAGTTGAGGTGAATGGAAATTCACAGCTTTATGGCACAAAGTAGTTTTTTTTGTTTGTTTTTTAATTTACAATGAACTAATGGCTTATACAGACTGGTTTCTGGTATCACTTTATAATTTAGTCAAATTCCACTTTAGGCAACTTCGATTAGAAATGTTGAAAACACTGATAGGTTCCCTTAAAGTCTAACATATCTGTTAAATATTGCAGCTGTACAAGTGTTGGGTGGTAGAATATTGGAATGTGATATGGTCATTTTGACAGTCAAATCCACCTGGAATATTTTTGGTTGCTGGCACAAAATGTATACACTGCATTTCTAATATATTTATCTTTTGTCAGGATCAGACTCTGCACTAGTGTTACAGAAAGTGAAGTTGCACGTGCCAAGAATCTTTTGAAGACAAACATGTTGCTTCAGTTGGATGGTAAATTAATTTTGTCTTAATTATAATACTTAAAAAAACAGCACCAAACAAGTTAAGGTCTGATTGATGTAAAACCTAACTTGGTCACAGTCATGCATGGCCAACAAAACACAACATGTTAACTGGAGGTTATGTCCGACACAGCTCAGCTCCATAAAGGCTAAAACCCCATTGACACTTAAAAGCGCAAGGGAGTGTTTTTTTCGCGATTACACGCGGAAAAAATCACTGGACACTGCAGGGATTTTTCTGCGATCGTGTTTAGTGCTTCTATAGCACTGAAACGCAATCGCCTGAAAATGGTGCAGGCTACGCGTTTGGTGATTTGCGTTAATCGCCGGCCATTAATGCAAATCGCCTAAGTAAGAACGGGCCCATAGGGTTTTATAGCACTAGCGCTTGAGCGTGTTGCCGAAATCGCCTGCAAAACGCTGTAGTGTGAATGGGGCCAAACTGCTAGCTGTTACTTTTCTGTAGTAGAATACCTGGAAACAATTTGATGTTACACCAGTCTTTTCCCCAGTTCCATTTTGCCAGCTGATTTTCCTGACCATCCAGCTGTGAGGCTACAAAGCTCAGTAATAGTGCACGATTCAGGGCGTGCTTCCACTTGAGCGGAAACCGTCGCGAATCCGCAGTTTCCCCGCAGGCGAATAGTGCGGTGAAACTCTGCCATAGGGTGCAATGGTAACGCCGGGCGAATCGCTACCGCTAGCGATTTGGCCAGCTTTTCCATCCGAATCTGTGCCGGAGGCTGCGGATCCCATAGCCGATGGGATTTGTGTGCTTTCCCCGCAGACCCGGAAGAGCTGGCTCGCGTCTCACAGACGCGCGCCGCTCTAGTGGAATCGCACCCTCAGAGTTTCCTAGGATAAGCCACCAGACAACCATGTAGCGCAGTGAACCCTGTGTGCCATCTTGGTGCCCAGTCTTTTGGTAGTGATTGAGGTGAAAGTGGTAATTTACTGTTACTTTCACAGCAATTGCAGTGTATTCCTTAATCTCTGTCAGCACTTGGGTGGTCCCCCTATTCCTGTGAGCTGTCATACTGCAGTTCCCAATTGCTCAACACTCAGAATTTGTCTATGGTAAGTACTACAAAGATTAGAAAGCTTTGAGACATTCAGGAATGCTGGGACTGGGTTACAATACAAGGGTACTTGAATGTTGGTGAATACAAGCACACCTGAACTGGGGGAAGTTGATTTTTACTTACCTGGGGCTTTTTCCAGCCTAGTTTTCAAGGCCTTTCACTGTCTCGGACCTGTCATGGCTGCTCGCTATGGCAATACAAGTCTTTATGAACAGCGCATGTTCAGAATCTTCCTGGCTATGGAAGCACAATCGAAGAGGCACACGGGCAGTACAGAACATGTGCTGTAGCAGACCCAGATGGGTTGGCGACTTTAACCACTTGCCGACCGCGCACTCATAACGTGCGTCGGCAAAGTGGCAGCTGCAGGACCAGCGACGCAGATCTGCGTCGCCGGCTGCAGGCTAATTAATCAGGAAACAGCCGCTCCCGCGAGCAGGTGCTTCCTGTCAATTCACGGCGGGGGGCTCCGTGAATAGCCTGCAGGCCACCGATCGCGGCTCGCAGGCTAAATGTAAACACAAGCGGAAATAATCCGCTTTGTTTACATTTGTACAACGCTGCTAACAGTAGCAGCGTTGTACTAGATCAGCGATCCCCAGCCAATCAGCGGCCGGGGATCGCTGTCACATGACAGCCAGGAGCTTGTTAGAGGCTGCACAGTACAGATCCATTCCTGTGCAGCCTCCGATCTCTGGGGGGGGGGGAGAGAGAGGGGGAATCCTGCGGTGGAGGGGGCTTTAAGGTGCCCCCCCCCCCTCCAGGCAGGAGCGATCAGACACCACCCCCCCTCCCCCCAGCACATCATCCCCCTAGTGGGGAAAAAGGGGGGCGATCTGGTCGCTCTGCCTGGTGTTTGATCTGTGCTGGGGGCTGTAAAGCCCACCCAGCACAGATCAGCAAAATCAGCGCTGGTCCTTAAGGGGGGGGGGGTAAAGGGTGGGTCATCAAGTGGTTAAGGTGATAGAGGTACAAGGTTTGAGACTCGGAGAATACTGACAGGACCCAAACGCTATGGGGAGCTGGAAGAAGCCCCGGGTAAGTAAAATACAATTTATTCATTTTTTTCACCTCCAGTTCAGGTGTGCTTTTAAGAGCACTAGAAAACTGTAGCGCAATATATCGGAAGCACAAAAATAATTTACTACATAAGTAAGGGCACTAGAACTTAGGAACACTAACCTGATGTATCTGCCTACTATAGGTTATACCTACATTTTTTTCCCCTAGCCAGCTAGTATAATAGTCTTGGAAGAAGACTACCATTTACATAGATTTTATTACTATCTAATGTTTTCTAGCTTGGTTTACTTGTCCTGCTAAATCACTGTTCTAGTTTTCATGTATTCCTGTATCGATTATTGCTGTATGTCACCCCTAAATATTGTTTGTAATCTTAACTCCGGTGATGTGTAATATCTTGGCGCTTTATAAATACAATAAATCTTTTTTTTTTTTTTTTCTAAAGGAACAACTCCGATCTGTGAAGATATAGGCAGGCAGATGTTATGTTATAACCGAAGAATACCATTACCTGAATTAGAAGCTAGAATAGATGTAAGTTGTCTTTATTTACTTTATCAATATTTTTGCTGCTCTGACATGCATTTCATACAATATAAATATAACTATGTACTAACATACAGTAGCTCCTGTTATTACACATATACCTGAACTCTACAAAAAAAAAAAATCTAGAGGGCAAGGAATGCCTTCTCTGCAGTCCTACCTATCAAGCTGTGACTAAATGTTTCAGTCACAGCTTAAAGTGAATGTTTACCCCTTAAAAAATAAGTCAGATGCTCACCTAAGGAGAGGGAAGGCTCGGTCCTAATTAGCCTTCTCTCTCCTCTCCCGGTGCCCGGTCCTGCGCAGAATCCCCCGTAGCAGTATTCGACCAGTTCGGTCAAATACTGCCACTTCCGCAGCCGAAGGGAGCTATCGGAAGCCTTCAGGAGCACTCGGGCTCCTGAAGACGGGCCGCTCCATACTACACATGCGCGAGCGCCCTCTATGACACACTCCCGCGTGCGTAGTATGGAGCGGCCCGTCTTCGGAAGCCCGAGTGCTCCCGAAGACCTCCGAAGTCCCTGCGGCGGTGGATGCGAACGGGGGAGCCAGAGCAGCACCGTGGGCACCGGGAGAGGAGAGGGAAGGCTCATTAGGACCGAGCCTTCCCTCTCCTTAGGTGAGTATCTGCCTTTTTTTTTTTTAATGTGGTAACCATTGGCTTTAAATAATACAGATATTGTTAAATACTGATCAGTTTGCATATCCGTTTTTGTTAAATGCACTAGCATTTGCCCATCCTACAATACCACCTCTATTTCTGGTGCCTTTTCTTTTGGTCTAGCTGCTAAATACCAACATCTGTGTACCAGAGACAGTACTGCAGCTAAAACCACTGTGAACAGAAGTGGTGCTAAATCCTGACTCCATAGCACTAGTGCTGTGATCATGCTTTAGGCCCCATACACACATCAGACCATAGTCTTTTGAAAATGAAAGATCAGACCAATCTTACCACCCTTCAGGTAGTATGAGAGCCATACTCTACACAGTCTTTTCTATGGAGCTGAACTCCCCATCAGACAGAAATCTTTGCAAGATGCTGTACAGACACAAAAGATCAGTATCTGCAAAAGATCTGTTCCTGCCAAAAATCCATTCCTGCAAATTGCAATGAAAGTCTATGAGATCTGCAGATCATCATACACACGATTTAACTGACATTCATCTGCAGATCAAGAAGTCATCTGCAGATCTGAAAATCCATCCCGGTGGATCTGATCTGCAGATGAATGTCAGTTAAATCATGTGTGTACGATGATCTGCAGATCTCATAGACTATCATTGCAATTTGCAGGGTTGGATTTTTGGCAGGAACAGATCTTTTGCAGCTACAGATCTTTTGTGTCTGTACAGCATCTGTGTGTGCAGCATCTTGCAAAGATTTTTTTTCTGATGTGGAGTTCAGCTCCATAGAAAAAACTGTGTAGAGTATGGCTCTCATACTACAGGAAGGGTGGTAAGATTGGTCTGTGATCTTTCATTTTCAAAAGACTATGGTCTGATGTGTGTATGTGGCCTTGCTCTCCTTAAGGAAGAGAACAGATATGACTGCTAAAGAATGTATAACAGCTGAGAATTATACACATCTGGTTTATCATCTAATTCACCATTTTCTTTAATGTTGACATTTTAGCATATTGCTTTACAATTCATTGTCACTTAAAGAAACTCTAACAAAATTTTGAGCCTTATTTCTTCTATCCTATAAGTTCCTATAGCTGTTCTAATGTGCTCTGTCTTACTGCAGCCGCTCCTAGTTGCACAGTGGCTGTGTTATCTCTGTTACATGATCTAATCTTCTCTCCTCTGTCGGGCTCAGGCAGTCAGGCTGGAATGTGCTGTGCTGCTTGTGATGGGATAGAAGCTATACACACCCTCTCCAGGCTCCCTGCACACTCTGTATGACTCACACACTGAGCTACTCTTAGCCTATAACTTGCTATGTCTTTTGTTTGTAAACACTGCATAAAAATGGCAATTATAAGCCAGGATTGCAGCAGGGAGTGGCAGAAACAGCACAGAGGGGCCCAGGAGAACATAATGAATAGAATGGTATGCTTTTTATTGTAAGAATTTTACAGTAAAGATTCTCTTTAAAGAGAATCTGTATTCACAAAATGAAGTATAAACAAACATCCCTGCCTGTTTAGGGTCATCTCCTAGCCCCCTCTGTAATATTTTTGCTGCTCTCTGCTGCAATAAAGAGGGTAAAAAATGTTTTATAAACTGTTTTGTAAACAGAAAAGATGGCCACCAAAACAGGAAGTACATCAGCAGAGCAGTGAACTCAGTTAATACACAGTGAGTACATAGAGAATTCAGTGAGTTACACATTGAATTCAGTCTCCAGAGGTTATGTGCAAGTTTTGAAAGAGCTCTGTGTCAATGAAGCATGACTAGCTGTGTCTTTACAGCCTGTAGTCTCCGGTCTGCACTCGTGTCAGCCTGACAGGCAGCTTCCTCATCAGCCAGCTATTCTTTGTTCAGTTTATCAGTCTGTGTTTATCAAGGTCCGTACACACGCCGGACTTTAGGCAACGACGGGTCCGTCGTTGCCTCCCGCTGGGTGGGCGTGCCAGCGACAGTCCGGCGTGTGTACGCTCTGTCGTCAGACTGATACGGCTGTTTCTGAGCGATCCGCCGGGCGGATCGCTCAGGAACAGCCGTATCAGTCTGACGACAGAGCGTACACACGCCGGACTGTCGCTGGCACGCCCACCCAGCGGGAGGCAACGACTGACCCGTCGTTGCCTAAAGTCCGGCGTGTGTACGGACCTATAGCCTCACAGATAGCAGACAAGTTGACAGTGAGAGCAGGGACATTGTCTGTAAGGAATAATCATCACAGGAGCACTGGAGGGGTGTGGAAGGGGTTAACTTGTTCACATTACTGAAGAGTTGGCAGCCTTCCAGACACAGCCGACAAGTCCGACAGGGGAAAGATAAGTTGATTTATTACAAAGACCGTCCAAGTAGAAAGTGCTGCAGTAAGCCAGAGCACAATGGAACAGCCTTAGGAACTTGTAGAATATGAGAAATACTGCTAAAATTTTTGTTACGGAGTCTCTTTAAAGAGAAACTCTGACCAAGAATTTAACTTTATCCCAATCAGTAGCTGATACCCCTTTTACATGAGAAATCTATTCCTTTTCACAAACAGACCATCAGGGGGCGCTGTATGACTGATTGTGGTGAAAACCCTCCCACAAGAAGCTCTGAGGACTGTGGTACTCCTGGCAGTTTCCTGTCTGTGAACCTTGTTGCATTGTGGGAAATAGCTGTTTACAGCTGTTTCTAACTGCCAAAAAAGCATGCAGCAGCTACATCACCTGCCAACAGTAAAAATGTCACCATGTAATAAATGTCAGAATGTAAATCGGGGATTTAAAAGATTTTAAAATGGGTAAACACCGACTAAATCATTTATACATAATTATTGTAAAAATGAAGCACTTTTATTACATTTTCACTGGAGTTCCTCCTTTAACACTGCTTACCTTTCTTTTCAGCTGATTGATGCCCAGACTATAAGAGACGTATGCACAAAATATATTTATAATAAGAATCCAGCAATTGCTGCTGTAGGTAAGTATATCTGTGTCAGCAAATGTAGGTGCAATTCCCTCTCAAACAATCTGTATGTGACTTTTTCATAACTAAACGTAAATTTGGGTTTATGAAAAAAAACAAGGCAGCTATTCTGACAGCTACGGTACTTTCACTTCTGTTAATAAATACCCACCCAACATTGTTGCCTGCCACAACATTTTCTGGGTTTGTCCAGCAAGACATGGCCCATTGTGTGGTGCCAATGGTGGTGGGTACAGTATATGTAATTCTGCCATTTTTGCCATTCCCTTCAGGATTGCTGTAAAGCAGAACTTAATGTAACACACAAATGCTTGCTACCAGTTCAGGCATTTTCCTACCTCTATCTGGCCAGCAGGTGCCAGTCAGCCAATCAGGTGCACTGTCATACACCCTTTGCCTGCCATACCGATCTAGCAGGATCTGCACAAATTAGCATTCAGGTGGGAGGCTTGGTTGGACGTAATCGATTACATCTTTTACAGGGACTGCCGCGTGTAGACATCTCCCACACAGTCCCCCCCCTAACCACTCACCTGTCAACCGCATCCTGGTAGCTGCAAAAACAGAAATTTAAAGTCACAAACACTAGTTCGCACGACAGCCGGGGGCCCCAGCCTCTCTCACTTGCTAAGGCCCCCAAACCACCATGCAATACCCAGAGGGAAATGTGGGCGAGCCCTGGCTCTCTCACCTCCAGGGACTTCACCCCCAGGGTCAGGGGGTAAAACCCCTCAGTGGTGAAGTATTAATGTTTGTAAAATGATTGTTTTGTAATTATGGTCAAAACTACTGGAAACCTTATTTACAACAGACAATCACTAGTACCTAGTACAGTGGTTGGTAGGGAAAAGGGACCTTGTTAGACTTACTTGTAGACTGCATTTCTACCATTCCTCCAGGATAGCAGTAACATGAGAACCCTCGCACCTCCCACAATGAAACACAGGCTAAGCATACATAACCTTAATTAGCAACTGTAAAAGACCATACCTCTCTGATACCTCATCAGTAGTATTAGAGTACCAGCCTCACAGTTTACATATTGTATGCAGTTTTAAGCTCACGCTGCATTACCACTTGAATTTTATTGGCAACACACCTAATTAAAGGGGTGGGAATACAGAGGTTTTCCTGGTAAGTCTAAAGGGGCCCATACACCTAACTATTTTCCTGCCGATGTACAGCAGATTCGATCACTGATCGAATCTGCTGTGAAATCGTCACACAAACGCTGATAGAACGATCGACTTCCGTCCGAAATCAATCGTTCCCATTGATCCATCCGTGCGGAAGATTTTTCTCGATCGCCGGCAGGTCGGGAGTGCGTCGATAGCGGCGTTCGAATGCCTGACTCAATACAGCAGAGATGCATTACCTGTTCCGGCCAGCGTGACTCCCCCTGTCTCCGCCGTCTTCTTCTCTGCTCCATGGCTGCAGCTTCACTGAACTTCCTGTCCCGGCAGGAAGTTTAAACAGAGCGCCCTCTACTGTTCAAACTTCCCCCGGACAGGAAGGCAGTGGCAGCTTCACAGATTGTGATTGGTTTCATGCTGAAATCGATTCACAATCTGCGTGCAGTAAAGGCAGCCATACGATCCCTCTCTGATCAGAATCTATCAGAGAGGGATCTATCTGTTTTTCGAATCTGATCAAATCTGAGCAAATCGACCAGTGTATGGCTACCTTAACTGGGATTTTCTCCCACATCCTCCAGGTTGGCAGTAACAGAAGAGACCACAGAGTAGTAGTAGTCTTACCTCTATAACCGACTGTAGGACCATCCTTCCGAATGACATCCTGTTTGGATGGCAGATCAATTCTGTAGCTTTCTGATAAACATTGTAGGGTTAGCCCAGGTGGCTGTCCTGCAAATCTGATTCACTGACTCTTCTGCTCTTTCTGCCCATGTGGCTAGAAATCTTGTAGAATGAGTAGTTATCTGTACAGGTGCAGGGACATTTGCAATGTCATATGCTTGCACGATTTTATTCTGTGATACATCGAGATTGTGGATTTAGTTGCTCTTTTTACTAGTAAGCGATACCAAAATATTATTGGTACGTTTCTATTCTTTAGATCTCTACAGGTATATAAGTACTGCCCTTCTAACATCTAATAGACAAAAGAATCTTTCCCACAAAAGGAAGGTAGAATAACTGTCTCCTATGGACGTGGGAATTAACGTTAGGGATATAGTTTGGGTAAGGTAAGATTGTCATTTATAGATTTTTTAAAGGATAACTGTAACGAGAGGTATATGGAGGATGGCATATTTCCTTTTAAGCAATACTAGTTGCTAGGCAGTCCTGCTGATCCTTCTTTCTCTAATACTTGTAGTGATATTCTATGAACAAGCATGCAGCATATCAGGTGTTTGACATTCTCAGATCTGACAAGATTAGGCACGTGCTTGTTTCTGGTGTTAGTCAAACACTACTGCTGCCAAATAGAACAGAGCTGCCAGGTACTGGTATTGTTTAAAAGGAAATATGGCAGCCTCCATATCCTTCTCGCTACAGTTGTACTTTAAAGGGCTACTTAAGCAGAAAAAAAGGCAGTTTAACTTACCTGGGGCTTCTTGCATCCCCTGGAGTCATCCTGTGTCTGTGCTGTCGTTAAAAAGAACCCGAGGCGGGGTTTTTCCGTCGCAATCCATATACAGAGGCTGGGTCTGTCTACGGAGCCCAGCCTCTTAGTTTCCCCCCAAAGCCCCCCCCCCCCCCCCGTCAGACCCCATAAAACACAGCCGCAGCCGGCTGTGTTTATCATACTATTGTCAGTCTCGCCGCTCCCCTGCCTCCTGAATCGCTCCGGTCCCCGGCCACGTCCCTTCCCTCGCTGCTGATTGGAGGGAAGGGACACGGGCAGGGACCGGAGCGATTCAGGAGGCGGGGGAGCGGCCGAGACTGACAGTAGTGAAGTAAACACAGCCACATATCGTGGCTGTGATTTATGGGGTCTGACGGCGTGCGAGGGGGGGGGGGGGGGTTTGGAGGGAATTAACTAGCAACAGAGGTTGGGCTCTATAGACAGACCCAGCCTCTGTGTATGGATTTGATGGAAAAACCCTGCCTCGGGTTATCTTTAAAGGGAACCAGAGATCGTGTAAAGAAAAGTTATACATACCTGGGGCTTCCTCCAGTCCCATACGCGCTGATCGATCCCACGCCGCTGCCCGCAACTACGAGAACGGGCTCTTGTCGCTGACGTCATCGGAGCTGGGCTACGCAGAAGTGGTGTGCCCTCTACGTATCTCTCCATACAGTGCCGCAGAGATACGCAAAGAGCGCACCTCTGCTACGCTAGACTGGCGGCAGAGTGGGGTCCCGGTTCTCATAGCTGCGGGTAGCGCTGGACGGCGGCGTGGGATTGATCAGCGCTTATGGGGCTGGAGGAAGCCCCAGGTATGTATAACTTCTTTACAGGATCTCAGGTTCTCTTTAGAGACCCTCCAGCGAGCAGCGGCAATCCCTTCAAAGCTGGCCAGCCGAAGGCTGCTGCACATGCACTGCCACGAGCTGCGCACACCGATTGCGCTCTTGATGCCAGGAGTGTTCTGATCATGTGCTGTACCAATTTTCCCATATAGCGCAGAACACTGCTGTGCACAGGGATGCGGAAAGAGGTACGTGGCCGGCTAGCTTTGAGGGGGGTTGCTGCTGCAGGGTCTTGGTAAGGATGGCGTGGGCACAGCGTAACTGTAGGGGGCTGTAAGAAGCCCCAGATAAAACTGCTTTCCCCCCCCCCCCCTTCCTCAGATTTCTTTTAACATCTGCAGTGCAAGGCAATTCTGGACCCTTTTGCCCTAGCATATGTGTAACCTGTAATCAGAAAACAGAGTAGACGGAGGAGGTATCAGAGCGGTATGCTCTTATACAGTTGCTAAGTTTATGCCTAGCCTGTGTTTCATTGTGGGAGGGGCCAGGGTTCTCATGTTACATAGGAGAAATAAGGGCTGCCATAAATGGCTGATCATGCTGCCCGGAAGTTCCCTTCAACACTGCCTTTCACGCATGCTCAGTGGAAACTTAAATATAATCCCCCTCCCCCCCCCCAAAAAAAAAATACCACACCTTACACTACCTAAATTTTCAGGGTAGGGCTGTGCCTCCAGATATGAAAGCTGTGTAGTAACTAAAGTGTACACCACCAGCCAATATAGCCCAAACCTTCACCTTCATTGCATCCTCAAAACTGACAGATTGCTAAGTGTATGGCCATACATTTCAGTTGTTTTGAGGTTGCAATGAAGGTAATGATTTGGGCTATATTGGCTGGTTTCCAGATTCCTTAACTGCACACTTTGGTTACTAAAAGAAAAAGTATGTATTGGCTGGTACAACATTATATTAGCATTTTTTTTGTAACTATGTTCCAATTAAATGTTTACTATGTGTTTCATTTCTCTCTAGGTCCTATTGGGCAACTTCCAGATTACAATCAAATTTGCAATGGCATGTATTGGCTCAGACAGTGACAAGAAACCCTCCAGTGACAGATGTTGTTTGAAATGACATGTGACTTATTCAGTACATCCTACTTTTAGGTTTCTAATATGAGCCTTATAGGACTCAGGAGCCTAAATATGCTGTAGTGCAACTGTACACAAGATTGTGTTTAAATAATGCAGGTGGTCTAGAACTTTGGTTTAGTTCTTAGTCAGTTTGTTGTATTTCTTTTCCAGAAGTGCAATTCTAATGCTGTGCATACACGGGTCGACCCGGCAATTCCCCGCTATTGTCTGCCTGCGGGGAATCGATCCGCGCGGTCATCGGACCTGTCTGATTATCAATCGAGCCATCAGCGGCTCGACTGATGAGGGAAAACGACCCGTGTATGCCCAGCATAATACTTTTAATCCTAGCTATGATCCAGACTTCCCAGTGGAGGTTAGAATGGTCACACTTCCTCCCACACATTGGTCTCCATTCACTAAGATCATGCTGGAGATAAGGCAAGAGATAACTTGCCACCACACAGTGAGAGAGTTATCTTAACGCCTCATTCCTTAAAGCAGATCCAAGATGAAAAACTAACTATAACAAGTAACTTGTCTATATATCTTATCTAAAGTTTAGTTTACACAGCTTTAATAAAAAGATTTGTTCCTGTGATACATTGACCGCAGCCATGTTGTTTGTAAATATTACACAGAGGCAGGCTTATCTGCAGCTTGAGCACTCAGCCTGTGAAAAAAAAAAAAACCAATCCACCCTCTGCCTAGTAATACCTCCACCTCCTCCTGCCCAGACTGAGCTCCCATGAGCCTTTGCTACTGCCAAGGCTCTCTGAAAACCTGTGGGCGTGGTTTATAGGGAATTAACAGTATTAAAACAAAGTATTTGGCTTGAGGAATGCTCTATAAACAATAGGAAAGGAACACAATTATGCAATGAGTAAAAGTTCATCTCTGATCCACTTTACCTCCTCTGTAGTTAAGTTACCTGCTCTAATTTTCACATGCAGTTAATTGTTTAACGGTAGACTTCTGGAGTTATTTTAAGGATTGAATAGTTAACTTTGACAGAAGAGTTAACTTTAGGTTTGCCTGAGGTAAAATGTTTCCTGAATACTACATGCCTCATCACCATGGTGATAACTATACAAACGTTATTAAAGACAGGATATAAGCTTAGTGAATTGAGGCCACTGTATAGATATCCCAGGTTATGCTGTGGTGGAAATAGATGCCATTGCCAGCACCACCCTCCTTCTCCTATAGACTGGAGTGTTGGAAGGAGGAAAGGCAGTGTAGCTTAACTCCAAAACTGAGGGGAACAAGCCAAATTACATCTGGAGGCTGATTGTTGAACAGTTTTATGGGAATAGGGACTAGTTTAAGTGTTCAGTATTGTGTTAAATATTGCACAATTGCATACATAATATATTAAAATAAACAAACTTCTGTATTAATCCAACCAAATACATGTGGTATTTGCTTCATTTTATTATAAAACATGACACACAAACATCACCAATCTTATTTCTTGGACTTTGTTGCATTCAATACTTGTTCTTGAGCAGCTTTTTTTGCTTTCACCATTTCTACAAGTTCCTGTGAAGAAATAAGAGCTTTGCATAAATTATGGAGTGTTCACGTTACTCAAAAGCTGCTTCTGTTCAAATAAGTAAAATATTCAGAAATCTACACACAAAGTAGTTACACTATTCAAATCATTCTCTTTAAGAATATACCATATGTAAAACCATGAACAGAAATGTTCCTAATAAGACTTCCCGATCTAGCGCTGACAGCCCCGAGCAATCATTAACAATAATACAGTGGCCTGCAAGCACTCTAGTGGCTTTCTGCTCGGGCTATGGATGGAAATGACAGAGCCCAATTGGGTCCTCTTTTCTACTGCGTATGGCAGCGGATCGCTGTCTTCCCACCCAGGGGGACAGCTGTGTCCCCAGTACATCGCTGCCATAGATCGCATCGCTGTACAGACTATAGATCTAACAGTCTCCTAGCGGCAATGGCCGCTGGGAGACTGATGGCTGAGCAGAGCTCCGTCCTCTAAGCGGAAATGCGTGTACAATTTCCAGAAAATCCTGCCCCAGCGATCAACATTAAGCGGTCCTGGTTCTACTGCCACAGTCACGCCCATCGGCATGACACTGTCGGCAAAAGGTTACAAGGAACCTTAACTGAGAGGGATATGGATGTTTCCCTTTTAAACAATACCAGCTGCTTGTCAGTCCTACTGATCTGTTTGGCTGCAGGAGTGGCTGAATCACACACCTGAAACAAGCATGCAGCTAATCCAATCTAACTTCAGTCAGAGCACCTGATATGCATGCTTGTTGAGGGGCTGTGGCTAAGTATTGTGGCTAAGAGACACAGCACAGCAGGAGAATCAGGCAACTGGTGGTATTTTAAAAGGAAAAATACGTATCCTCAGTTTAGATTCCCTTTAAAGAGACTCCGTAACAAAAATTGCATCCTCTTTTTTATCATTCTACAAGTTCCAAAAGCTATTCTAATGTGTTCTGGCTTACTGCAGCACTTTCTGCTATCACAGTCTCTGTAATAAATCAATGTATCTTTCCCCTGTCAGACTTGTCCGCCTGTGTCTGGAAGGCTGCCAAGTTCTTCAGTGTTGTGGTTCTGCTATGAACTCCCCCTTCCAGGCCCCTCTATGCACACTGCCTGTGTATTATTTAGATTAGGGCAGCTTCTCTCTTATCTTTTACAAGCTGGAAAAATTGTCCTCTGAGCTGGCTGGGCTTTCACATACTGAGGAAATTCAGACAAGGGCAAAGCTGTTTGCAGGAAGAAAAGAGCAGCCTGAAACTTAAGTGCATGAGAGATGCAGGGGGAAAGAAACACACAAATGATCTCGAGATTCAAAAGGAAGGCTGTATACAGCCTGCTTGTGTATGGATGTATTTTCTATGTGTGGCCATACTGTACTTCAACCTACTTCCTGTTTTGGTGGCCATTTTGTTTGTTTATAAACAAACTTTTTAAAACTGTTTTTAACCACTTTTAATGCGGCGGGGAGCGGCGAAATTGTGACAGAGGGTAATAGGAGATGTCCCCTAACGCACTGGTATGTTTACTTTTGTGCGATTTTAACAATACAGATTCTCTTTAAACACAACTGACGTTTAATTTAACCACTTGAGGACCCACCCTTTACCCCCCCTTAAGGACCAGCACTGTTTGTTTGGATCTGTGCTGGGTGGGCTCTGCAGCCCCCAGCACAGATCCGCGGCCACACAGAGCGATCAGATCGCCCCCCTTTTTTTTCCCCCTATGGGGATGATGTGCAGGGGGGGTCTGATCGCTTTTACCTGCAGGCATGTTGCGGGGGGGGGGGGGGGGGGCACCTCAAAGCCCCCCTCCGCGGCGACATTCTCCCCCCTCCCTCTCCTACCTGCTCCCCCGGGAGATCTGGGCTGCACAGGACGCTATCCGTCCTGTGCAGCCAGTGACAGGACGTCACATGGCGGCGATCCCCGGCTGCTGATTGGCCGGGGATCGCCGATCTGCCTTACGGCGCTGCTGCGCAGCAGCGCCGTACAAATGTAAACAAAGCGGATTATTTCCGCTTGTTTACATTTAGCCTGCGAGCCGCCATCGGCGGCCCGCAGGCTATTCGCGGAGCCCCCCGCCGTGAATTGACAGGAAGCAGCCGCTCACACGAGCGGCTGCTCCCTGATTAATCAGCCTGCAGCTGGCGACGCAGTACTGCGTCGCTGGTCCTGCAGCTGCCACTTTGCCGACGCACGGTATAAGCGTGCGGTCGGCAAGTGGTTAAAGTGATACCCTAGTTGTGTGTGGGTCTAGTGACTGAATATGTATGCTATTGAATAAAGCATTTTCTATGAAACAAATCTCTGGAAAATATTTTCATATGTGTGATGTATCAACAATCTTCTGTCAAGTTCACCTATATGACTAGATTACAGGGAGGCGAGGTGAATTCTAAGCCAAATTGATCATAAGTAATTTATGCATGATGTCTGAAGAAAAGGTCATCAGGATTTGAATCTAGAGGTTTCTGGACACCAATTGCAATGATTACATGTTACATATCCACCTGGCCCCAATGAAAGCTGTTCTGAGCCTTACTGTGACTGGTGATGAACATTACCTTGTATCTTTTAATACAGTCCTTCTTGGACCTGCCAGGGACAGCTTCAGCAATCTTTTCCCACCGTTCAGGAGTATTCACAGGATAGGTCTTTAGAGCTTGCTCTAGAAGTTTTTGCTCTTCTGTTGTCCAGGGAACAGAATCTGCACCAGGTACTTTAGAGAAAGCATCATAAAATATATAGCATGATTCAAATGTAATACAGTTCTCTACTCTGCTATAGTAGGGTTATGTTCACTTGTATGCAAACAGACGTACAATAGAGCCAAATTATATTTTAAAATTGAGAAACATTAAGCTTTCATCAATGACATGTATTTTTTTTCTTTTTTGGGAGGAAATATTTTATCTCAAACTGCATTTCCTTTACTCTTAGTTCCTCGCAGGGAACCAAAGCAGTCAAACGACAAACCGCAATGAAGTAAAGGAAACATCTGATATGTAACATGTGCAAACATTAAGCCCCAGCCCCTCCCTCTCGGAATATGGCAGCGATTGCTGCAAAGCAAGGTAGTCAAAACTTTAATATCCGATTATACCTTGTGTGACTTGGAGTCATCTAGTTCAGCGTTTCAACATTTTATTGGCATGTACCCCTTTTAAAACCCTGTACTCACCAAGTACCCCTAGCATAGTAAACATTATCACAAGTACCCCATGACAATTGTATTGCAGTACATGATAATTGGTTCTAAACAATTTCCAAGTATTTACTATTTGTAAGGCTTGGTGATATAATTAGGAGTCAGCGTGTATGCCCAGGCTATAGGTCTTGCTCGACACCTAGCTATCCCTGCCTGGCACACGCCCTTCGCCTATCAGCATGTGTGACCTGTGAGTCACCGGCAGGGCCCACAGCGTGGAACAAGCGCCGAGGCCCAAAAGTGACAGATTCCGCCCGGGTCTCGGCGGTGCTCACAGGTCCTTTGGTGGTGTTTAAATAAGATTTATCATTTTCTAAAACTCTAAATTTGTTATTCGTGGTTAAGTAGATCAAGCCCGAGTACCCCCTGGAACCATCAGAAGTACCCCCTGGGGTACGCGTACCCCACGTTCTACACGTTGAGAACCTAGGATCTAGTTAACCCACACAGATAATGGATGGTACCCACCCTTTTGTGTAGTCAATGATTTGAAAGAGGCACACATTACTGTAAAGTCGATCGGTGCATAGCCAGGATGCAAAGCAACATCAGTTATAGTACAAAATAGTCCATGGTTGGCTAGCACACCAAAAGTCATTTTCAGGAGTATTTACATACTGAACAAAGTGAATCCAGCACAGGAGACTTGGGCGCACAGGGAGTAACTTTGGCGCTGAAGTTACTTTTAAAATAATAATTCGGTTTCCAGCAATTGCTGGAAGCCAAATTATTTCATTCCCCACCATCCATGGTGGCCTGGAGGGGGAATAGTATTTAACACGGCTGGGACTTGTGCAGCAGCATCACCATCAGCCATATACCGGCTGTATCCTGCGCCCAAGTCTCCAGCACCAATTCCTCACTTACGTACGTATGTCTGTACTTTGTGATAAAGGGGACCCTCTGTAGCCCCAAAACAATTGTCAAATTCTGTGTTGACACATGCATTAAGGAATACATACTCCTGCAAATTAGTTTTGGTGTGCTAGCTAGCCAACCCTGGACTATTTTCCCTTTTGGGGACTAAGTTCTATAGGTTGACCATAGAAATCCATTCTTACCCCTTATTGAGTTACCTGAGCCAGATCTATGCCTTAGCCCAGGGGTGCCCACACTTTTTCAGTTCGCGAGCTACTTTGAAATTTGCAGCGATCAAGAGATCTACCAGTACAGGTAGCTAAGTATAGGTGCCCAATAAGTACAGTAATCTCCTTCAGTTCCAGCTTTGGTGTCTGCCACCCCGGTCTCCCCTCCTTCTACACAGAGGGTGGACAAGACAACAGCCGTTCCAACGATGTGGCTGCGTCCCATCAGATTCTGCTGCCGCTCACGGCCAATCAAGGAAGGGATGGGGAGATGTGTGGCCAAACGGAGAGGCCCTCTCCTTTAGCCGTGCATCTCCCCACCCTATCTCCTCCCCGATTAGCCGCAAGCAGCGGCAGCAGAATCTGATGGCACACGATCTACAACAGCCAGCTGCCAAATCTGATAGGACATGGCCATGATCTACCTGTAGATCGCGATCGACCTATAGGGCAGCCCTGCTCTAGCCTATCAAGAGTGCCCCCTATCTATTCCAACCAGTACCATTTGGTCAGCATGAAGGGGCCCATTAGGGCATTAGTTTCCATAGAAGAGAAAGTCCCTAATATGTACTTTTTCCAAGTTTTGAAAATGAGATGTACTTAATCAACAGCCAGTTTTGTAGAAAAGAAAGTTCCGCTACACCAGTGGCTGGGTGCAAAAGGTTTCTCCGTTTATTTTTTCATCAATCAGTGAGTACAAAAGTTAAAAAAGCTCACGCGTATCGGAGCTCATGGCTCCTTAATCATAGCTTGCTTAAGGAGCCATGAGCTCCGATACGCGTGAGCTTTTTTAACTTTTGTACTCACTGATTGATGAAAAAATAAACTGAGAAACCTTTTGCACCCAGCCACTGGTGTAGCGGAACTTTCTTTTCTACTGGACATTTCGAGCTTTCTGGTTCCTCGCTCCCTTTGGTCTAAATGTGTGTGGATGTTGCGGGTCCTTTTCCCCTTTTGATCAACAGCCAGTTTTGTTTAAAAATATTAGGCATTACTAGTATGAATACATTTTGCTATGCTCTGAAATGATTACCTTCAAAACGCTCTGAAGGCATGGCATTATCCACAGTCGGAGGTACAACCTTGTGCTCTTTCTTGAATTTATCAAAAGCTTTTTTGTTAACGTCATCCTTTTGCTGAGGATCTGTATAAAAAAAAAATTGAAATAAATGCCTTAATTAAAACACTTAAATGGAAATAAACATCAACTTAACCACTTGAGGACCACAGTCTTTCTACCCCTTAAAGGGAACCAGAGAGGATGCAATATACATACCTGGGGCTTCCTCCAGCCCCATACGCACGGATCGCTCCCACGCCGCACTCCTCCGCTGCCTGGATCAGCCGCCACCGGGTCCCGTCATTGCCGCGAGTCGGCCGGCGGACGCGGCCAATTCTCCGCATCACAGGGTGCTCTCCCCATACAGATACGCATGTGGCTGTTAACTGCGCAGGCGCATGCGTACATGTATGGAGGGAGCTCCTGTGATGCGGACAATTGGCCGCGTCCGCCGGAAGTGACGGGCCCGGTACCGGCGGATCCAGGAAGCTGAGGACGGCGGCGTGGGAGCGATTCAGGCTTATGGGGCTGGAAGAAGCCCCAGGTATGTATAAAATCTTTTTCTTTTTTCACCCCCCGTTCCTCTCTGGTTCCCTTTAAGGACCAGGCACTTTTTTTCCATTCAGACCACTGCAGCTTTCACGGTTTATTGCTCGCTCATACAACCTACCACCTAAATGAATTTTGGCTCCTTGTCACTAATAAAGCTTTCTTTTGGTGCTATTTGATTGCTCCTGCGATTTTTACTTATTATATTCATCAAAAAAGACATGAATTTTGGCAAAAAATGATTTTTTTTAACTTTCTGTGCTGACATTTTTCAAATAAAGTAAAATTTCTGTATACATGCAGCGCGAAAAATGTGGACAAACATGTTTTTGATTAAAAAAAAACCCATTTAGTGTATATTTATTGGTTTGGGTAAAAGTTATAGCGTTTACAAACTATGGTGCAAAAAGTGAATTTTCCCATTTTCAAGCATCTATGACTTTTCTGACCCCCTGTCATGTTTCATGAGGGGCTAGAATTCCAGGATAGTATAAATACCCCCCAAATGACCCCATTTTGGAAAGAAGACATCCCAAAGTATTCACTGAGAGGCATAGTGAGTTCATAGAAGATATTATTTTTTGTCACAAGTAAGCGGAAAATGACACTTTGTGACAAAAAAAAAAAGTTTCCATTTCTGCTAACTTGCGACAAAAAAAAAATGAAATCTGCCACGGACTCACCATGCCCCTCTCTGAATACCTTGAAGTGTCTACTTTCCAAAATGGGGTCATTTGTGGGATGTGTTCACTGTCCTGGCATTTTGGGGGGTGCTAAATTGTAAGCACCCCTGTAAAGCCTAAAGGTGCTCATTGGACTTTGGACCCCTTAGCGCAGTTAGGGTGCAAAAAAGTGCCACACATGTGGTATTGCCATACTCAGTAGAAGTACTATAATGTGTTTTGGGGTGTATTTTTACACATACCCATGCTGGGTGGGAGAAATAACTCTGTAAATGGACAATTGTGTGTAAAAAAAATCAAAAGATTGTCATTTACAGAAGTATTTCTCCCACCCAGCATGGGTATGTGTAAAAATACACCCCAAAACACATTATACTACTTCTCCTGAGTACGGCAATACCACATGTGTGGCACTTTTTTGCACCCTAACTGCGCTAAAGGGCCCAAAGTCCAATGAGTACCTTTAGGATTTCACAGGTCATTTTTGTTTCAAGACTACTCCTCACGGTTTAGGGCCCCTAAAATGCCAGGGCAGTATAGGAACCCCACTAATGACCCCATTTTACAAAGAAGACACCCCAAGGTATTCCGTTAGGAGTATGGTGAGTTCATAGAAGATTTTATTTTTTGCCACAAGTTAGCGGAAATTGATTTGAATTGTTTTTCTTCACAAAGTGTCATATTCCGCTAACTTGTGACAAAAAATAAAATCTTTATGACCTCGCCATACACCTAATGGAATACCTTTGGGTGTCTCCTTTCTAGAATGGGGTCATTTGTGGGGTTCCTATACTGCCCTGGCATTTTAGGGGCCCTAAACCGTGAGGTGTAGTCTTGAAACCAAATGTCGCAAAATGACCTGTGAAATCCTAAAGGTACTCATTGGACTTTGGGCCCCTTAGCGCACTTAAGGTGTAAAAAAGTGCCACACATGTGGTACCGCCGTACTCAGGAGAAGAAGTATAATGTGTTTTGGGGTGTATTTTTACACATACCCATGCTGGGTGGTAGAAATATCTCTGTACATGACAATTGTTTGATTTTTTTTTACACACAATTGTCCATTTACAGAGAGATTTCTCCCACCCAGCATGGGTATGTGTAAAAATACACCCCAAAACACATTATACTACTTCTCCTGAGTACGGCGATACCACATGTGTGGCACTTTTTTTGCAGCCTAGGTGCGCTAAGGGGCCCAACATCCTATTCACAGGTCATTTTGAGGCATTTGTTTTCTAGACTACTCCTCACGGTTTAGGGCCCCTAAAATGCCAGGGCAGTATAGGAACCCCACAAGTGACCCCATTTTAGAAAGAAGACACCCCAAGGTATTCCATTAGGTGTATGGCGAGGTCATAGAAGATTTTACTTTTAGTCACAAGTTAGTGAAAAATGACACTTTGTGAAAAAAACCCAATAAAAATCAATTCCCGCTAACTTTTGACAAAAAATAAAATCTTCTATGAACTCGTCATACACCTAACAGAATACCTTGGGGTGTCTTTTTTCTAAAATGGGGTCACTTGTGGGGTTCCTATACCGCCCTGGCATTTTACGGGCCCAAAACCGTGAGGAGTCTGGAAACCAAATGTCTCAAAATGACTGTTCAGGGGTATAAGCATCTGCAAATTTTGATGACAGGTGGTCTATGAGGGGCCGAATTTTGTGGAACCGGTCATAAGCAGGGTGGCCTTTTAGATGACAGGTTGTATTGGGCCTGATCTGATGGATAGGAGTGCTAGGGGGGTGACAGGAGGTGATTGATAGGTGTCTCAGGGGGTGATTAGAGGGGAAAATAGATGCACTCAATGCACTGGGGAGGTGATCGGAAGGGGGTCCGAGGGGGATCTGAGGGTTTGGCCGAGTGATCAGGAGCCCACACGGGGCAAATTAGGGCCTGATCTGATGGGTAGGTGTGCTAGGGGGTGACAGGTAGTGACAGGAGGTGATTGATGGGTGTCTCAAGGTGTGATTAGTGGGGGGAATAGATGCAAGTAATGCAATGGCGAGGTGATCAGGGCTGGGGTCTGAGGGTGTGGGAGGGTGATTGGGTGCCCTAGGGGCAGATGGGGGTCTAATCTGATGGGTAGCAGTGACAGGGGGTGATTGATGGGTAATTAGTGGGTGTTTAGAGGAGAGAACAGATGCAATGCACTTGGGAGGTGATCTGACTGCGGGTCTGCAGGCGATCGGATGGTGTGGGTGGGTGATCAGATTGCCCGCAAGGGGCAGGTTAGGGACTGATTGATGGGTGGCAGTGACAGGGGGTGATTGATGGGTGGCAATGACAGGGGCTGATTGATGGGTGGCAGTGACAGGGGGTGATTGATGGGTGATAGGTGATTGGCAGGTGATTGGCAGGTGATCAGTGGGTTATTACAGGGAAGAACAGATGTAATTAATGCACTGGTGAATTGATAAGGGGGGGTCAGAGGGCAATCTGAGCGTGTTGGCGGGTGATTGGGTGCCCGCAAGGGGCAGATTGGGGTCTGATCTGATAGGTAAAAGTGACAGGTGGTGATAGGGGGTGATTGATGGGTAATTAGTGGGTGTTTAGAGGAGAGAATAGATGTAAACAATGGATTTGGGAGGTGATCTGATGTCGGATCTGCGGGCGATCTATTGGTGTGGGTGGGTGATCAGATTGCCCGCAAGGGGCAGGTTAGGGGCTGATTGTTGGGTGGCAGTGACAGGGGGTGATTGATGGGTGATTGACAGGTTATCAGGGGGGATAGATGCATACAGTACACAGGGGGGGGGGGGGGTCTGGGGGGGTCCTGGGGAGAATCTGAGGGGTGGGGGGGGGTTGATCAGGAGGGGGCAGGGGGGGGGGATAAAAAAAAAATTAGCGTTGACAGATAGTGACAGGGAGTGATTGATGGGTTATTAGGGGGGTGATTGGGTGCAAACAGGGGTCTGGGGGGTGGGCAGGGGGGGGTCTGAGGGGTGCTGTGGGCGATCAGTGGGCGGGGGGGGGGCAGATCAGTGTGTTTGGGTGCAGACTAGGGTGGCTGCAGCCTGCCCTGGTGGTCCCTCGGACACTGGGACCACCAGGGCAGGAGGCAGCCTGTATAATACACTTTGTATACATTACAAAGTGTATTATACACTTTGTAGCGGCGATCGCGGGGTTAACATCCCGCCGGCGCTTCCGTATGGCCGGCGGGTGGGCGGAGCCAGTTGCCGGGGGAAGCGCGCGTCATCAATGACGCGATCGCTCCCCCGGCATAGGAAAAGGACGCAACGCCCTAAGGCGTATTGCGGTCCTTAAGGCATCCACTTTGCCGCCGCCCATGGGCTGTGGGCGGTCGGCAAGTGGTTAAAGGGTGTGGGGGGTGTGTGTGTGTGTGTGTGTGTGTGTGTGTGTGTGTGTGTGTGTGTGTGTGTGTGTGTGTGTGTGTGTGTGTGTGTGTGTGTGTGTGTGTGTGTGTGTGTGTGTGTGTGTGTGTGTGTGTGTGTGTGTGTGTGTGTGTGTGTGTGTGTGTGTGTGTGTGTGTGTGTGTGTGTGTGTGTGTGTGTGTGTGTGTGTTAGTCAGGGGAAAATGAGTTGAAGTTACCCACGGCTTCTAATGGTCCCCTGCAGGTATCTTGTGCCCGCGCAGCCACTCACCGATGCTCCAGCCTCGTCTCCAGTTCACTTCTGGAATTTCAGACTTTAAAGTCTGAAAACCACTGTGCCTGCTTTGCCGTGTCCTCGCTTCCCCTGATGTCACCAGGAGCACACGGCGCAGGCACAGACAATACTGGGCCTGCACAGTACGCTCCTGGTGCCATCAGCGGGAGTGAGGACACGGCAATGCAGGTGCAGTGGTTTTCAGACTTTAAAGTCTGAAATTACAGAAGTGAACCAGAGGCGGGGCCAGAGCATTGGGGAGTGGCTGCACGGGCACAGGATGTCTGTGGGGGACCATTTGAAGCCCCGGGTAACTTCAACTCATTTTCCCTTGACCCCCTACAGTGTCCTTTTAAGCATTATTACTGTTAGTAGTCTACAATCCCCAAGGTGCCTGTATTTTACAGTACCATTTCTCTCATGCTGTTTACCCTCCAGCAGTAAGTCCCACTCACACCCTTTGCCATCTCTGGAAGGCTCATTAGGAGCATATTCATGCAGGAAGAGGAGCATGGCCTGGTTCTTCCAGAGGGTCTTGGCGAGGAGGACACAGGAAGCCTACAGGATCCAGAGGCTTCCCTCTTTTAGGCAAGCATGTTTTCGTTTTTTTTAACCCCAGGCTTGCCTTGGTTTCACTTTGAGGGGGAGAATCTAGCATTCTGGATCTCTCAGTAACACTTTGGGGCAGCTGAACACATGAATTTATAAAGGGACAACATATTCCATGGCGCTGTACAAACCAAACAAATATGGGGTACAAAATAAAACAGACCATGGTATACACCAATATGCAAAATACAAAAACAAACTGGCATTTAAACACCATAGCACTATTTGATACTGCAAATTAAAATACACAGTGCTTCCTGGTTTGCTGAGAAACTTTACCTTTGCTTTAAAGGGAAACTGAACTGAAGAGTGATATGAAGGCCAACATTTATGTCCTTTTAAATAATGCAAACTGCTTGCCTGTCCTGCTAATCCTCTGTCTCTTATTTTTTAGCCATGTACCCTGAATCAGCATACAGATCAGGTGTTTCTGACTGAAGTCTGAATGGATTATCCCCATGCTCGTTTTAGTTGTGCAGTGTTCTCTCCAGAATGTTTTTTTCCCCCCAACCGGGTGGGGGTGGCACAGGGTCCATCGCTTCCATAGGGGCAAACTGGGCAATTACCAAGGGCCCCAGGCTGGCTGATGGGCCTCCAAGTCTCCTTGGCATCTCTAGAAGTTGGCAGTAACGAACTAAACAAGTTTTGCTGCAAGTGATAGAATGCCTGCTGGATTAACAGCAAAGAAGAAATGTCACTCATTTCCTGCTGCAGGTTTAGGCATCGAAAGGTCATAAAGTAAGATAGAAAAGGATGGGTTCAAACCTCTGTTATGCAAATTCTCCTCACACCCAAAACAGAAAATGAGCAAGTCTCCTCATCTGGGATACATTTGAACAAGACGCAGACGGTAGTAACCAGTGCCCATTCTATCTAAATCTGACAGTTTTCACGTTAAACTGAACGTAATATTTATAGTTACTAAAGAAAATGGTGCAGTTTCTTATTCCTTGACAATTTGTCTAGACAAAGGCAAATATCTCAAATTGTCAGGCTATTCACAGGGATTCACAGTGGTCAGTTGCATAATGCACATTCTAATGAGTGTGAACTGCAATGGAGACTGAACATAGGCTTTAATACAAAGCATGAATGCAGTGAGTTAGAATAACACGATCAGTTACAACACTGTACTGTGCTGTGACCAGCCCCATAGAATTGTATGGGCAGTGAGCTGACAAGCACAATTATTCTGCAACACAACTGAGCACTGTGAACTAGCCCACAAATTATCTTTTTATCCCCAGAACCAAACAAACCTAAATAACCATAGTACAGAGTTTGTACTACATGGATGAACTTATACAGTGTGCGGTCTGAATTGTGCCTGCAATACACTGGTATAAAAAGCATAATACAAGGAACCCTATAACCACTTTACCTAATTTCTGTAGGGACTTTGCTTTGTTTATTACGTCTTTTGCCGTCCTTTTTATTCCCGAAACTGAATGCAAGTTCATATAATTAGCAATAACTTCCCATCTGTAGATGAAAAAAATGGATACATTAAGGAATTCAAATAAAGTGAATGTTTTCATTAAGCAGGATCAGGGTTGTGTATTTAACCTCCCTGGCGGTAATCCAGAGATACACTCGGGCTAGCCGGATGGGAGCTCTATGCAGAGTATAGCACGCAGCGGGAGCTTTTACTCACCTCCCGGGGATCCAGAGGTTGGTAGCCATTGTTCTTCCTGTCCTCGGAGGCTCTGAAACACCCTGGTGAGATTGCTGTCATTGATCTCTCCAAAGCGTTACAGCGCCACATGCAGGTAAAATTGCAGCGCTGGAGCCCAGGGAGGTGAGCGAGAGCAGGGGCTGCTGCAGAGACTTTGGCAGCATGATTATTTCCAGATTTTAGGGTCAAACATTTTAAAAAGACCCTAAAATCCAAAAATCATACCACCAGGGGGTGCTGGGTAAATTGGCTCTATTGTCTTAAAGCAAAGGTGGGTCATGAGCCATGCACACAGCACACATGCTAGACGGCTCTTGGCCAAGATGGCCGGTTTGGCTGCCCTGATTTTGCCTGAGGGATCAAGTCCCTACAATACGCTAGAACAGAACAGGGCAACATACTGTGTGTATGTACTGAAATCTAGTAAGGATTAGTAGTTTCACTGGCTAACTGGGCAAGTCAATTAACTTTTATAACTAAGAACCAACAGGAATACAGGTATGTCTGTACTGGAAGGGACAAGGTTGTGTTTTACAAGAAAACTAAAATTGACATATTAGTCAACACTAAGGCTTCATTGATTATTTTGACATGAAGTTTGGACTGGAGGTAAGTTGTGGTAAGTTTCTCTTCCACCATCTGCTCATATGTTTGTTACTGATGTACTTTACAGTGAATGTCAAGACAGCAATACATAAGAGGGGAGGTTGTGATTCTCTGTCTGGTTATAGCACATTAATAAATTGCTATAAAATCTTAGAAAACTCCCAATAAGTATGCATAATAACTAAAGGTTCTTTTTCTGCCATTTCCTAAAGCAGCAACACCATTTCTAACTAATCGATCTTTAAGCTGGAATGGAAGTTCTGGCTTGCAGTACATTACTATTAGCTTCAGATTGAAGTTAGCCTTTAAAAGAGAGTAGTGCACAGTTTATAAGTGTCGTAGAAACAGGTCCTATTAATACACAGTCTTATGTATTATCTTTACACAAGTGTTGGTACTCACCTTGCATTAGTCCCAGCAGGAAATAAGTTCACAGCTTTAATAAGTAGCTGCAAGTCATCCTCTGACCAGGACTTTCCGCTGCCCCCGCCTCCCGAACCAGACTGATCTGCACTCTTTGTGGACTGTCTCATCCGAGCCTCCTCCTGCTCCTTTTCTCTCTTAATCTGTGCATTGACCTCTGCAATCTAAGGAGCACAGACAACCACACAGGTCCCAATCACACCAAGAACAGATTAACTCACAACTGATGCAAGGAGCATGCACTGTACAATGAGACCCTGAACCTAAAAAAGGTTACTCAAAGAGTGTCAGAAATGGGCATTGGTAAGAATATGAATCCCTACTCCTAAACTGTTAGCACAGTGATATTTACTCCAGCACAGCTGTTTCATCTGCATATTTACATTCCTTGCCCCTTGAAAAAGAACAGGATTTTAGTGAAGGATTTTCTCAGCTACCAACAGTTATTAAAAGTTGTTTATTGAATTAAGGCTCTAATCAATAATGCAGCATACTTGAATTACTTATTCAGCTCCCTTTAAAAATCCTGGTATTTCCCTGCCATTGTTTACATTTAGCAATAACTCATCAGTAGTTGTACTCATCTATACTCAGTGTTTACTGAGCTGCTCATAATATTGGCACAGTGATGAGGAAAAAAAGGGGGGAGGGGGGTGGGGAACAGACTACAGCTAGTTTATGAGTTCAAGTACAGAATATCAGTTTATAATGTATATACTGCTGGCAACATCTCAAAATAAAAAAAAAAGGTGTAAATCAATTATATATCAAGTATATTGCCTTTTAATCAGGGCTCTATTTTAAGCACTCTGAAAGCACACCTGAACTAAGAGGCCGACATATATATTTCCTTTTAAACAATGAAAGTTGCCTGGCTGTCATCCTGCCCATAAACTCTGAACAAGCACACAGCTCAGATGTTTCTGACTGGATTAGCCGCATACTTGTTTCAGGTTTGTCATTCAGACACTACTGCAGCCTAAGAGATCAACAGGACTGCCAGGCAACTAGTATTGTTTAAACAGAAACAAATATGGCAAGATTTAGGGCCTCTGAAGAAGTAATACTTTCCATGAAACAGCTGTCAGGCTGGAACCTGTACCTCTCCCCACTGTCTTCTCACCGATGTCTGCTGCTTTTAGCGATTGAAGTTTAATAAAGCCTGGACTTTTATGCCCTTTGGTGCCCAATCTTCTTACATGCTACAATGCAAGTCTAAGCTTCCATTGGAAAATAAATCGTGCCATTTCCCATATCTCTGGTGCCTGCTAGATTTTCTCTGGTTGGGAAAGGTGCATTACTGTGGTTACCTTTACAGGGAGCTGATGTGAGCAGAGCTGCAACAAGACAACGTCAGTGTTCTAGCTAATTTGAAGGTCTTCATAAAGTAATGCAGAGAAAATAATTAGTGTGTAATGCAAACAATGTGAAATGCAAATGACGAGCAAACAGTAGATATGGGAAGGTCACATTTTACTAACAGATTACTAACAATACTACTACTATTAATTGGGAATGGAAATTCTGACTTCTAAAATTGCCCACTTGTGACTTGCTCTCTTTGGCCCTGACTTGGTTATCTTTTCTCCTGTGAGAAGACTCAACATAAAAGTTTATGGAATCCGAGCTTGAGGAATAAAAATACTGTTTGTATGTAAAACACTGAAGAACTTTTAGAAATTGTTACTGGACAGAATCATAATTTATTCTAACATGATACATGATAAAGGACACAAAGAATTAAACTACAGGGTGGGCATCTCAAGATACCGGTACTTGGAAAAAAAAAAAAAAAAAAAGAGCCCAGAGATCACAATTTCTCAAGAAAATAATAAAGAAAGCTTAGCCCAACTTCAGCATGGAAACAGATTTAAAAAACAGGTGCGAGGAGTAAAAAAAATAAATAAGATCTACTTACTTGGTGCTTCCTCCAGTCCATCTGTCCCTCGGCACAGCTCCTGTGTCCCAGGACCCCTCCGTTGCAGATGCCAACCTCACTAGGTCCACATCTTCTGTGCCTGTGCCATACACGTAGCCTGGAGCGTTCTGCGCAGGCGCTGTACTTTTGTGTCTAACGCTCCCAGCTACGTGAGCGCGAATGGCGCAGCTGCGCACTCACGCAGAATATGCCAACCTAGAAAGCTCAGCATCTGCAACAGAGGGGGATCCCTGCACAGCAGAGCTGCGACTAGGGACAGATAGGCTGCCGGGGCTGGAGGAAGCCCCAGGTAAGTACATCTTTTTTTTCTTTTTTTTTCCCCTTGCACCTGTCCTTTAGTCTGACATGTGTAGAGGTTATACAATGCTATCATGGTTTTGATGATGTACGGTGACTTTTATGAGAAAAGAACAGATAGATAAAGGTCTCAGTTACCATACCTGTTTTTCTACAGTGGATTTCCCTTCCTCTTTTGAACATCCAGAAAGACTTTCATTCAGAGACTGTAAACTGAAAAACAACATGTAAAGTGGAACAGTCACCAAAATCATGCTCCAAAAGAATCTGTAAAGCAGACAAAGCTTGCAAAATACATTATCATTATAGGGAAAGGAATCCCTTTTACTCCATGACCAGAAAAGTAAGAGGAACATAGAACAGCCAACGGTTGGAGAACGTGGAAAGACATACTGCAATGTTAAGTCTATGCACGTTCACAGTACGATGTTAGCTTTGCTGCTAACGTGTTGCATTATGGTAATGCACTGCTGCAGTGAGTTAGCGTTTAACGCACACGTTAACAGGTACAGGGAAGCACACCTTTAGTTGTCTGTATGCTTCACTGTATGCGACGTAATGTGCGGTAAGACCTTTTTAATCTGCTGCATTGTGCTCCTGTTACACAGGGAACATAATGCAATGTCCCACTGTGAACCTAGCCTTACTGTTTAGGATTTCAGTGACTAATGAATAATGGTACAGTAGGAACTAGAAGCAAAAAGCAAAAAAATATAATACATTCCGTACCTTGTTACTTCAAGACGATCACACAGTTTTTCAATTTCTTCCATCATTTTAACACTCTCTGCTTCATTATCAGAAAAGTAATTCCAATTCTGTAAAGTTAAATAAGTAGAACAATTTGAGAGCAGCCAGGTTTATCTCCATAAAGAAATTTTATAGTGCCCAAACTGTGGATATTTTATAACACGTAAAATTTTTTTCAGTTCTTCTTAAAGGAGCACAGAGACAAAAATTCATAATTTTCAAAACTACACTCACATATATACATATGATGTAGGTGTTAAATAATAATTATGTTTTAAATTGTAACTTAACCCACTTGGGGTTATGATTCTTTCCGGATTTAACTACCTAACGACCGCGTCACGCCAACGGGCGTGAGCGCGGCGGCAGCCAAGGGCCGCCTAACGCCAGCTGGCGTCAAGTCCTGGGGCCAGCTACTGCAGGAGATCGCGCGCACATCTCCTGCTTGAGGGGCGGAGCTCCACCCCGCCTTCAGTTTCCGAGCGGCGCTGCTCAGAAGACAGTTAGCCGGTGAAACCGCTGTCTTTTGATTAAGTACAGCGCTTACCTGCCAAGAAACAATGACATGTACAGCTTGTTTTCCGAAAAAGATTCTCTGGGCAACACTAACAAAATTGTTATATAATATAGCACAATTGTATTTTCTGAGTTGTACTCAATTTAACATACCTTGCATGAAGTGCGCAGCCTTTGTCGCTCCTTTTTTATAGCTTTTTTCTGTACTTCTTTTTCTTTCTTTGCAAGAAGAGCCTGCTGACGTGCTTCCTCATCTTCCTTCTCTTTTGCTAATCGGACAGCTTCAAGCTCAGCTTGTCTTATCTGAAACAGTTACACCAGCTTGTCAGCCACAAATACCGGGCTAAAGTTTTAAATTCGATTAAAGTAGTTGAAATCTAACTTAATTGTTAAGATCTACTAGCATACTTAACGGCTTGAAAACTCACATATAAAACTCACAATATTACTATTCACAAATGCAGGACAATTCTGTAAGAACTGTGCCCCAAATGCATTGCGTGAAACTAATAAAACAGGTAATAGTTTGAAAATTCACAATCCTTTTGAAATGGAATTACAGAACCTTTAAAGTGTACCAAAGCTGTAAAAAATAAAGCTTTGGTACTCATCCGCAGCTTCCTCCTGCATAATAAGCCTATCTGAGTCCCACGCCGTCCTCCCACGGTCTGCAGTTCAGCTGCGATCAGCCCCGTTAATAGGCTCAGTCGGTCCAGTCTGGGTCTTCTGCGCATGCAGGGACCTCCCGCGTATGTGCAGTAGATGCAGACTGACGTGACTGAGCCTATCACTGGGGCTGATCGTGGCTGAATGGCAGACCGTGGGAGGACAATGTAGGACTCAGATGGGCTTATGCTGCAGGAGGAAGCTGCAGGCGAGTATCAAATGTTTATTTTTTTTTACAGATCTGGTTTACGTAAAAAAAAAAAAAATATATGTTCCTCAGATGGTAGTGCAAGTTCTCTCTGTAAGTTGCATTTACCTTTTCCTTCTCTTCCTGTTCTCTTCTCCTGGCATCTGCCTTGGCTTTCTTTTCAGCTTCTTTCCTTGCCTTTTCCTCCTCTTTAAACTTCTTTATTCTAGGATCACTGCTGTATGCATTGTCTACAGAATGTAAAAGATACAGTATGCTCATTAGGCTGTTACATAACAAAAACAAAAGATTACATTTAGCATGTGGGAAGGACAGAATAGCCACAATATAGCAAGACTGTCCTGAGTTTTTTCTGAAAAACGCAGAGAGATTGTAAAGATGGTAGGATATTTACCGACTAATGTTCGTATCCTATTCATTTCTTCCTTTTTACGTTGTGCCCGGGCAGCTCTGTTCTGTTTTTCAATCCATCTCCTCTCATCACGGCTGAAAATAAAATGGAAGATAATATAATGTATATTTAAATAAACTAACCTCACTGGATAGGAAATGTGTCCATCTCCTTGGAGACACTAAGCTAATACTAATGCTCAGGAATGCCTTGTGGGAGGGTACAGAATGAGGGCAAATGTTTTTCTCTGGACCCTTTCACATATACGCCCTCACCACAACCAATCCACATTGATGGCACTGAAGTGGCGAGAGTACCCTATGTCCATCTCCTGGGCATCATTATCTCAAATGAACTGAGATGGAAGGCTAACAACAGCTCCATTCTGGCAAAGGCCCAGAAAAGACTTCTTCCTTTGCTAGCTGAAAAAGTTCGGCATGCCCCCTCAGGTTCTCACAAGATTCTACTCTGCCACCACAGAATCTATCCTCTGCTCTTCCATCCTGGTCTGGTAAACTGGTTCCTCTGCCAGCGACAGACACAAACTCCAGAGGGTCATTAGATCAGCAGAGTGAATCATTGAGAAACCCCTCCCTCCACTTGACCTACTCTACAACTCGAGACTGCACACCAGAGCGCTGAAGATCGCAAATGACCCCTCTCATCTCGGCCATTGCTACTTCAGTCGCCTCTGCTCAGGTCAGAGATTCCGGGTCATCCCTACCAGGACTACTTGGCATAGGAACTCTTTTTTTTCCCCTCTGCAGTCAACCTCCTGAACTCCACCCACGTTCCTGCACCACCACCCCTTTTTTTAGGCCCACAGACTTGGCCCTGTCACAGTCATTCTTTCTGCCTCGGACTGTAATGTTAATGTGCGCAGTCCTCAGACTATCATCATCATCTTGTATTATCTTGTTAAATGCTTTATCATGTATGTCCCCTGTATATTACTCTATTGTCGTGTCTTGCAGATGCTGAGCTCTGTATGTGCCAAACCCAATTTCAGGCATGATCCTGTCATGCTTGGCGAAAATAAAGGATTCTGATATACAGCAGCATCGAGCAATGTATACCCACTTGGCATCATTGCTGGCTGCCATGGTATGCAGTGCCGCATCGATCCATTCCATAGAAGTGAATGGAGCAACAGACTCCTGCCAGCTGTATTTATTTTGTGGCAGAGTACTGTAACACCACGCTACCCCACTAGTGTAAACAGGACATTTGTGTCTATTATTTCACTGCTCAATATGAGCTATAAGGTTTTACCAAATGGTACTAGAAAACACTTCACCTTTTTAGTCAATTTCCAAGAGTAACGAGGCGTAATCTGCACTGCAATTTTTTTTTTTTTAAAAAGGGAGGTGGGAGGTCTGTACATAATAAATGCAAAGCCAAATTATACTTTACCTGGTCCCGGCATGATACACATATCCTTTACTTCCTTTTCAGCTGCATGTGCCGGCCGTGCAGCCAGCCAATCACCATGCGGCTTCAGTGTCCACATGATGATTGGCTGGCTGCACTACACTTGTAATTGAAGAGGAAGTGGAACATACATGTATAATGACAAAACAAGGTAAAGTATAATTACGCTCTGCTGCACTCTGCATTTGTGCTCTCTCTTTCTCTTAAAGGGAATCTGCCGCGAAGTCCATCGCAGTGGGGAAGAGAGCAGTCTCCGACCCATCAGTCGGACACAGCTAACAGGGACACAGCTGTTTAACGTGGGGAATGTAGGAAGAATGGGAGGGCTCTATAGGACACAAAGTCTTCCCTCTCCTTAGGTGAGTATCTGTTTCTCTTGGCTGAGCAAGTGAAATATTTAATTGTGTTTTTCAGACTTTGCTCCATCTAGGCCACCACAATTTGTGGTTATTATGGAGACCATCCTGCTAAGCTTGTCTCCAAGTTGTGCTATGTTGTATTTTGTTTGTGGCTGCCGGCTCCTTTACAGCATTGGGGGTGGGTTGTGTGCATTGGGCTGCATCTCCTGGGTGGCTCTGTATTGTGCTGTGGTCACAGTTGATTTGTGCAGTGGTGGCGTAGCTCTGGTGTGCTCTCCATCATAATCACAGTCTCTCTTGCTCTACAATGCATTATGTACATGACCAGGCCACCCTTGAACATATAAGAACATATCTTACCATTCAGCTTTTTCTTTTTCCTCTTCATCCAAATAAGAAAATTCTCTCCAAGAATCAAAGTTGTACCTACATGAAAAAACAATTACATTCTCATACTTACATTTATTTTTTACATTTCAGAAACTCCTCAAAATACCACAAATCCACAGCATACATAATACTGTAATATATCTGCTGACCATACACTTACCAGAAGGAATAAAATGCATCCACATCTTCAATTGATGTGTTCATGTCACCAAGCTTGGGAACGTTTTTCTTATTTGACCACCTGTAATGTTGAAATAGCTTAAAGTTACCATATACTGCAAAAACAGCATCATGTGTTCAAAAGAGTAAAACAAACAAACAACAGATAGTCATGTAAAGAGCCCGATGAGAGCAAAAGACAGCAGCAGTCGCTAACTAAATGGATGGTGGATGGATGGAGAGCACTTACAGCAGACTTAGGGCCCTTTTCCACTAGAGCGATTGTGATTGCTGAATCGCAAAATCACAAATCGCTAGTGATTTTTAAATCGCTAGGGTTGTTACTTTAGCATAGAAATCACGAGAAGTATTTTCCACTACAGTGATTCGATTTGGAAATCGCTAATCGCAAATCGCAATCTCTTGCTGGAGCGATTTTTACAATGATAATGCAATGCAAATGATTGATGAATTAATGAAAAATCACAATCGCAATCGCTGGCGTTTGTGATTTGTGATTGCGATTGCTAGTGGAAAAGGGCCCTTAAAGTGTAATACAAAATCCCCTGTCGGCACAGGCAGCAGATGTTATAATTGAGTAGCATGAACAAACGTTAAAACCAGTTTAAAGTGTACCAGAGACAAAGAGGCATAAAGGATTTATACATACCTGGGGTTTCCTCCAGCCGTTACACTTATGCCACAGTTTGTCAGTTTTCTCAATTCCAATACAGCAGGACTACAATTCACACACCATTATAACGCCTCCTCCATTGAATTTCTCGATCTCAATCTGTATATCGAATCTAATCACATTAAAACTAAGACCTACTTTAAACCAGTTGATGCCAAAAATTACATACATTTCAATAGCTTCCATCATCATCCCTGGATCACCAACATACCATACAGCCAGTACAGAAGAATCTTTAGAAACTGCACAGATCAATCACAATTCGAGAACCTATCAAAAATTCTTACTAAAAAGTTTTCTGATTGCCAATATCCCAAAGCACTTATCAAGGATGCGAAATATAGAGCCAAACTTCCCAAACCCACCATCGACACCAACACACCATCCAATACAACAGGTCTACCCAGCTTTATTACCCGTTACAACGCCCAACACTCGCATATTCGCAAGCATCCTAAAAAACAGGTGGGAAATCCTTAAGCAGGACCCCTTCTTACGACCTATATTACCACAAGCATCACCCATCACCTTTAGGAGGGCACCCAACCTCCGTTATATTCTTGCGCCAAGCAGATTACGCACGTTAACCACCAACTCGCCCATCTCCACTCAACCCCAGGAGCCTGGCTGCTATCCTTGTAATAAAAACCGATGTACAGCATGTCAGTTTATCCATTCCTGTTGAACATTTACCTCCTTCAGCACCATCCACCAATTTTCAATTAACAAACATTTTACATGTGAGTCAAAATACGTAATCTATCTGATTTCATGCCCATGCCAGTTCCAGTACGTGGGGAGGACCACCCAGTTGGCCCGTAGCAGAATTGGTCAACACAAAAGGAACATCATCAACAAATTTCCCCTCCACAGTGTCTCACGACACTTTGGCACTCACCACGACAATAACCCACAAACTTTCAAAATCATACTCATTGACTCAGTGGATGCGAGATTGCCGAATGCTTTTGAACACCTCAAAAAATATGAGATGTACTGGATTCAAACTTTAAAAACCCTCACTCGAAAGCCTTAATAAAATTGTAGAAAAAAAAAAAAAATCAAACATCACCCCTACCGTTTTTCTTTTAACTTGGTCGCTCTCTTGTAATTTATGTTTAGAACGTTATTTATTATATTATTATGATATCTTTAAACCCTTCTAGAACTCTTATATGTCTATACAAAAAGTGTTTTATTGTTTATGTGTATACTATGATATTTTTAACCACATTTTTTACCCTGATGTTCTGTACCCTGTTTTATTGTTCATGTTTTAGTTTGATAATTCTTACCCCTTTTATACATCATATGGTGTTTTATTTATAAAGATGCTCCACCCCAGGATATAGGATTTATACAAAAGGTAATTGGTGGAGATTTGGTATTTTTTCCACGGACTGGATATGCATTATATTATGTTTGTCATATTTAGCTTATTCAATGTTTATTATATATAATTAATTCCACACACTTTCCCTGAACCATCTACTACTATTATTTTTCATAAGATGAAAAGCAGGCTATAACCATTCATGTGAAATGTTTCATAGCTATTATCACTTCCGCCACTTGATGGCAGCATACCACCACCTAACTTTACTAATCATGCCGTAAGTTAACTGTAATCCCCTTTTTTCCTCCTAAACAAACTTTACTCGTTTTGAACTACTCTTTATCCTAGATTTCCACCATCCACTATAGTTGATTCAATTAGGTTTTTGCATTCAAATTATCTTTTTTTTTTGTTTAGCACTTTCCGTGCCCATTAATAACATGGCCGCTCTAGGTACTAGGTACTAGCCTCCAGCTGCGCCTGCACGGCTTTCAAGAGCTTCCCCGCAACTTTAAAGGCAGCACTGATGTCATTTCACCTTACGTGGTGTGACGGTTTTGGCGCATGCGCACTCACTATCTCTCCGCGGTGCGCCGTTATCGCACCACTTACTGACACGCCCACCGGCTCGTATTGGATCATCTCAGCGCATGCGCCGTTACTACCCCTTGCAACACCCATTGGTTGCCATTACAGTTGCCTGGGCAACTAACCCTGCCCACCCCAGCCCTCCTACTCATTTGATTGGTCTTCCCTACTTCCAGCATTGTACTTCAAGCAGCAAGCACCCTCATTTCATTACAGAGGTGCTACACTTGCTGTATCCGAATCGCTGGTAAGTTTATGATATTTTTGTAGTACTCTCTATGATTTCTTGCCCACCTACTATACATTTTACCATTTTGTAAGTTTCTATAAAAAAAAAAAAAAAAAAAAAAAAAAATTGCCTACCTACTGTACACTTCACCATTGTATAAGTTTTATGGAGGTATATATAATATATATATATATATATATATATATATATATATATATATATATATATATATATATATATATATATATATATATATATATATATATATATATATATATATATATATATATATATATATACATATACACATATAGTGGAGGAAATAATTATTTGACCCCTCACTGATTTTGTAAGTTTGTCCAATGACAAAGAAATGAAAAGTCTCAGAACAGTATCATTTCAATGGTAGGTTTACTTTAACAGTGGCAGATAGCACATCAAAAGGAAAATCGAAAAAATAACCTTAAATAAAAGATAGCAACTGATTTGCATTTCATTGAGTGAAATAAGTTTTTGAACCCCTACCAACCATTTATGCTGGATACACACGGTGCGTTCGCGCACTCGATTTTCCCGTCGATTCCCGTCGATTCGTTTATTTCCAACATGTCCGATTTGGATTTCGATGGATCGTTAGGTCGATTCGGCATACTTTGCATGCGAATCGACCTAACGATCCATCGAAATCCAAATCGGACATGTTGGAAATAAACGAATCGACGGGAAAATCGAGTGCGCGAACGCACCGTGTGTATCCAGCATAAGAGTTCTGGCTCCCACAGAGTGGTTAGACACTTTTACTCAATTAGTCACCCTCATTAAGGACACCTGTCTTAACTAGTCACCTGTATAAAAGACACCTGTCCACAGAATCAATCAATCAAGCAGACTCCAAACTCTCCAACATGGGAAAGACCAAAGAGCTGTCCAAGGATGTCAGAGACAAAATTGTAGACCTGCACAAGGCTGGAATGGGCTACAAAACCATTAGCAAGAAGCTGGGAGAGAAGTTGACAACTGTTGATGCGATTGTTCGAAACTGGAAGGAGCACAAAATGACCAGCAATCGACCTCGCTCTGGGGCTCCACGCAAGATCTCACCTCGTGGGGTGTCAATGGTTCTGAGAAAGGTGAAAAAGCATCCTAGAACTACACGGGAGGAGTAAGTGAATGACCTCAAATTAGCAGGGCCCACAGTCACCAAGAAAACCATTGGAAACGCATTACACCGCAATGGTGTAAATCCTGCAGGGCTCGCAAGGTCCCCCTGCTCAAGAAGGCACATGTGCAGGCCCGTCTGAAGTTTGCCAATGAACACCTGAATGATTCTGTGAGTGACTGGGAGAAGGTGCTGTGGTCTGATGAGACCAAAATAGAGCTCTTTGGCATTAACTCAACTCGCTGTGTTTGAAGGAAGAAAAATGCTGCCTATGACCCCCAAAACACCGTCCCCACCATCAAGCATGGGAGTGGAAACATTTTGCTTTGGGGGTGTTTTTCTGCTAAGGGCACAGGACAACTTAATCGCATTAACGGGAAAATGGACGGAGCCATGTATCGTGAAATCCTGAACGACAACATCCTTCCCTCTGCCAGGAAACTGAAAATGGGTCGTGGATGGGTGTTCCAGCACGACAATGACCCAAAACATACAGCAAAGGCAACAAAGGAGTGGCTCAAGAAGAAGCACATTAAGGTCATGGAGTGGCCTAGTCAGTCTCCGGACCTTAATCCAATAGAAAACCTATGGAGGGAGCTCAAGCTCAGAGTTGCACAGAGACAGCCTCGAAACCTTAGGGATTTAGAGATGATCTGCAAAGAGGAGTAGACCAACATTCCTCCTAAAATGTGTGCAAACTTGGTCATCAATTACAAGAAACGTTTGACCTCTGTGCTTACAAACAAGGGTGTGTGTGTGTGTGTGTGTGTGTGTGTGTGTGTGTGTGTGTGCGTGTGCGTGTGCGTGTGCGTGTGCGTGTGCGTGTGCGTGTGCGTGTGCGTGTGCGTGTGTGTGTGTGTGTGCAGAGAGAGAGATATAATCTCCTTTTTACATACTGCTAATTACCTACCGTATATACTCGCAAGCAAGCCGAATTTTTGACCCCCCCAAAAGTGGGCCAAAAGTTGGGGGGGGTCGGCTTGCTTGCGAGTCATGGGTGGGTGGGTGCTGTCCCTCCCCGCTCCCCCCGCGGCCGCTGCTGCTATTACCTTAGGCGGCGCCGCTTCCTCTATCCCCGTCCTCCTCCGGTAACTACTAATTCACAGCAGCGCGCCCCTCGCTGCTGTGATGACGGAGGAAACCATAGAGAGCGGCCGTTACTATGGGAACCGCTCTCTATGGTTTCCTGCCTCATCACAGCAGCGAGGGGCGCGCTGCTGTGAATTAGTTACCGGAGCAGGACGGGGATAGAGGAAGCGGCGCCGCCTAAGGTAATAGCAGCGGCGGCCGCGGGGGGAGCGGGGAGGGACAGCACCTACCCACCCACCTACCCATACTGGGGCACTATACAAGCTATACTGGGGCACTATACAAGCTATACTGGGGCACTATACTAGCTATAATGGGGCACTATACTAGCTATAATGGGGCACTATACTAGCTATAATGGGGCACTATACTAGCTATACTGGGGCACTATACTAGCTATACTGGGGCACTATACTGACTATACTGGGGCACTATACAAGCTATACTGGGGCACTATACAAGCTATAATGGGGCACTATACAAGCTATAATGGGGCACTATACTAGCTATAATGGGGCACTATACTAGCTATAATGGGGCACTATACTAGCTATAATGGGGCACTATACTAGCTATAATGGGGCACTATACTAGCTATAATGGGGCACTATACTAGCTATAATGGGGCACTATACTAGCTATAATGGGGCACTATACTAGCTATAATGGGGCACTATACTACCGTAGCTATAATGGGGCACTATACTAGCTATAATGGGGCACTATACTAGCTATAATGGGGCACTATACTAGCTATAATGGGGCACTATACTAGCTATAATGGGGCACTATACTGGCTATACTGAGCACTATACTAGCTATACTGAGCACTATACTAGCTAAACTGGGGCACTTCACTAGCTATACTGAGCACTATACTAGCTATACTGAGCACTATACTAGCTATACTGAGCACTATACTAGCTATACTGAGCACTATACTAGCTATACTGAGCACTATACTAGCTATACTGAGCACTATACTAGCTATACTGGGGCACTTTACTAGCTATACTGAGCACTACCTACCTATACTGGGCACTATACTAGCTATACTGAGGCACTACCTACCCATACTGGGCACTATACTAGCTATACTGGGACATACTGGGGGGGATCACGCGGCCAGCGTTTCCTACCCCCGGCTTATATGAGGGTCAATCATTTTTTCCTGTTTTTTGGGGTAAAAGTGGGGGGGTCGGCTTACATGCGGGTCGGCTTGCTTGCGAGTATATACGGTAATTAAAAACAATGTGTTCATATATATTTATATTAATAGTACCAACATTTTCAATTTATTTTTATTTCCAATTTTTTAATGTTTAAATACATGGTTTTATGATTGTCCCTAGGGGATTATATAGTTTTTGATATTCCTATTTTCCACTGCACCAGCACTTTAGTGTTTATGTGCTCCTAATACGACTCTTACAATTTTGAGCGCCATGACTAGGACACTAAGTCCACCCCATTATCAAGTATACTATGTATAAATTCTACTGCAAAAATTATTGTAGCAATCATTTATAGCAATGTGTGTTGTCTCTTGCTTACATTTGTTGTCCCCATCTTATTGCCTGATGAAGCGGGCTTAGCCTGCAAAACGCGTTGCATCCCTGGGGTACTTTACAATAAATATGTATTGATCTTCAGACAGTCTTTCATGTCTGCTTTATGGAGGTAAGTCCACCACTTCCCCCAAGAAAATTTTAAAGATTTTATCTACTCATATCCTGCTGGCGCCTCTTATTGCATGGAAACTTTCATAATCTCTCAGTACAGTTCCACTTTAAAACCTTATTTCCCCTGTCTGTCACACCCTCTATACCCCTCTACCCAATAGAATTATTTTCTCGTACCCATGCTTCCTCCCGACACAAGCCAGTTTTTTCCTGCCCAGAAACACCCCCCCCCCAACAAGCAGCAGGTTGACTGGAATGCTGCCTGTCACTGATGGAGCTCAGGATGTGGCACTGCTTCCATTTCTGCCAGTCCTAACCTTCAATAGACACACTGGGCCATGAGTATCCAGCACATTATGGCATTTACTCAAATGTAATTTTATATAAACCCCTCCCCCCCAAATAGTGAGCTTCTTCTACTACTACTTTAATGCATTTTTTTTACTTTTGCCATCTTGGGAACACAGTAAAAAGACAAGTACAGGTTGTCTAATTCTGCATTCAAGCCTGGCAATCTAGAAAGCTGTAGTAGTAAATAGCTAGCATTCTTGCTTTGCAGAACCATTCTCTAAAATCTCCACTCAAGAAACTATGCAACCACAGTATGTGGGTACTATATTCTGCTGTGTAATGCTATGGGTTATGTAAACACAGGAAAAAAAAATTGATGACAATACACAGGTATAAGACGGCCCTCTCTGTCCTGTGGAAACAGCAAACATGGATTACACATCTTGGCAACTGTAAACTTTTGAATGAAAAAATTGGAAAAAATAACCCTTTTAAAAAACATATACATTACACATTTTCCTAACTAAGGTGCATTCTAGCCTCTTTAACTTCTACTGATCAAGTTTCACAACATCTCTTTCCCCAACTATGTTAATGGAATTCATGGCTACATGATAAAGCATGTATATCGTATAGTGGAGTCTTACCTATTATTTCTCTCAAACACAGGGGAAAATACATCAAAGAAGTTGTCTTTGCCTTCACTTTTTGTGGGTACTGAGTTGTCAAAGGTAGGATCGACACTGTTGAATGCTCTCCTCTTCACAGGATCAGATAGAATTTCATTAGCTGAGAACATGAAAAACACTATTTTAACCATGTGTAACTACATTATAAAATATAGTGTAGTGTTACTACATTATAAACTGTATAGGCTTACTATGCATCGGATCTCTGCAGGGTGACTCACATGCATGCTCACACTGTTATAGAAGTCCTCAGTGGCAACAGTGGATCATTTAACTAAACACTGATATAGCAGGCGCTTACGATGCAGTCATACTACTGCAGAATCATACAGCCAAGTTTAAAACCATAAACCATCATACAAATAGCTACTTTAACTTGGAGATTTTAACTCCCAACAATTATTCAAACCATTTAACCCATTCGCGTTCCGTCGTTTTCACTTGAGAAATGTTCACCTCCCATTCATTAGCCTATAACTTTATAACTACTTATCACAATGAACTGATCTATATCTTGTTTTTTCCGCCACCAATTAGGCTTTCTTTGGGGGGTACATTTTGCTAAGAGCCACTTTACTGTAAATGCATTTTAACAGGAAGAATAAGAAAAAAACAAGAAAAAAAATTATTATTTCTCAGTTTTCAGCCATTAAAGTTTTAAAATAATACATGCCTTCATAATTAAAACTCACGTATTGTATTTGCCCATCTGTCCCGGTTATTACACAGTTTAAATTATGTCCCTATCACAATGAATGGCAACAATATTTTATTTGGAAATAAAAGGTGCATTTTTTCCGTTTTGCATCTATCACTATTTACAAGTTTAAAATAAAAAAAAAAAAATATAGAAATATATCATCTTTACATTGATATTTAAAAAGTTTAGACCCTTAGGTAAATATTTACATGTTTTTTGTTTTTTTTATTGCAATGGTTTTTTTTTTTTATATTTAACATTTTATTTGGGTAGTTTTGGGAGGGTGGGAGGTAAACAATAGGTTTAAAATGTAAATGTGTGTTGATTTTAATTTTTTTTTTACTTTTGGTTGTAGTATTACTTTTTGGCCACAAGATGGCGGCCATGAGTTTGTTAACATGACGTCACTCTAAGCGTAACACACGCTTAGAGTGACGCATCGGGGAGGGAACAGCCAGAAAAAGCGAAGCTTCCGAGAGAAGCTGTCGCTTTTTCAGCGGGGGAGAGGAATCAGTGATCGGGCACCATAGCCCGATTCACTGATTGCCTGGCTAACGAACCGTGGGCCGGGAGCGCGGGTGCACAAACGCGATCGGCCGCGGTAGCGCGCATGGTTCCTGGACGTAGTTTCTACGGCCAGGAACCAAAATAGGTTAAAGTTATGTTTCACTTTTTTAAAATGGGTCTTCAGCTCAAATCCAGTGTTGACGACAAGTGCTCCACTCATATTAGACATTAAACAACTGTTTAAGTGACATTAATAATAATTTTCCATATATTGCCTATGCAACCTGCAGGTCAGCTTTATGAGTATTCATTTTAGTTATGGGATTTATGGATCCAGTTAAAGGGAATCCGAAGTGAAAATAAACTATATAATGATTTGTATGTGAGCTCTGTGACTTTATAGTGCCCTGGACACTACTGTCTTTTAAAGCCCTTATCTCAACTGTCTCATTGTTTCTTCTTTGTTTATGTTTTTCTGCAGAGAAAAGTTCAAAGGGTCAGTAGCCTGCTCTGTGAAATCATTTAAAATACTGAGTGTATTGTGGAAACTGCAATTATTAGAGAATGAAGCAATGTTATAAAAACAGCTATATACCTGAAAAGAAAAATAGGACACTATTTTCCTTGCTACTAATGTTCTATTAATTATTCGAACTACACGACCAATTCATTATAGCATGAGTTTTTTTTCTGCTTTAGTGTCACTTTAAAGACAATTTTATAGTTTCCTTATATGTATCAACCATCTTAAACCAGTTAATATACCATATTTGATTGGTAATGCAAAACTTATACTAGCTCCATGCTACCATCAGAACTTTATCCTTACCTTTAGTGATACAGGTGAAATAGTCATTGTCACCTTCAACTATCTGTTCTCCAGCAGCTTTTCTCTTATCAGGATGGTGTTTCAAAACCATTGCTTTATCTGCAAATGAATTAGAGGAAAAAACAATTTGCAAATTTTATCTGAAGCTCAGTAGATGGACCATTTCTGAATAATGGTGTGGCATACCAGACAACAATCTTGCTTTAAAGGGACTCTGACCTCTAAAAATAAAACGAAAATAGTACTCACCTGGGGCTTTCTGCAGCCCACCGTAGGTCGGGAGGTCTCCCGGCGTGGTCCTGTCTCCTCTCCCGGTCACTCCGCCGCATATCGCACAGCTGACACGGGCCGGGTGTCGGGCTCCCACTTCCTGAACGGGAACACTCTTTGTCATTATGCCGCCCACTGCACGCCATCACGGCGGCCGGCGTGACAGTACTGCGCATGCCTGGTCAAATTGCGCATGCGCAGTACTGTCGCGCCGGCTGCTGTGATGACGTGCAGCGGCTGGCATAATGACAAAGGGCGTCCCCATTCAGGAAGTGGGAGTCCGACACCCGCCGCGGGTGTCCCCAGTGCGGTATGCGGCGGAAGGACCGGGAGAAAAGCCAGGAGCATGCCGAGGGACCTCCCAATCTACGGTGGACTGGAGAAAGCCCTAGGTGAGTACCATTTTCGTTTATATTTAGAGGTCAGAGTCCCTTTAAATGGCTAGGGTGTTCGATTTCAAATCTGTGCCAGCACACTATCTACATGGAGTGTGTATGTTCTCACTGTGTTTTAGGCTAGGTCCACACTAGGCACGGTTGCAGGACGGAGCCTGCGGTCCATGATCCTAGCGGTCTGTGAACCTAGCCAAACCTTTAGCTAAATGAATGTATAATGATACTTACGTGCTGCTTTTATCTGTTTCTGTGTGGCCTTGTACCTCAGGTTTGTCAGTCCAAGCACTGCATAATGATCTTGGTTCTGTTCAACAGTAAACAAAAAGCCATCTTATACCATACCCATACATACAAGACGACATTTCTCTGACGTTCCATTGCTTTATCTTTACCTCACAAGATGGACATACTCAAAGAACTCAACAGGAAAAAGCACAAAATCATACCAAAAGTCTAAGTGGAGTTATTTAATCTCTGTTATGGTGCCCATACATGGTACAATTTTTAAATTTTGTTTTCAATTAGTTAATTTCATTCAATTATTCCATTAGATCGAATATAAAGATTTTTCCAACATGTCTGATCGGATTTTTATTGAAAAAAAAAAAAAAAGTTAATTTTTCTTGCTAAAAAAATATATTTCTGATTCGTTTGTTTTGTTTGAATAAATGGGAAAATCGAATATTTTTATTGTACCGTGTATGGGCACCATAAGAAACTTTTCACAAGCCCCTTCCCCTGAAATACTTGAGATAATCACAGTTCCAGGAAAGGGCTGCCACAGAGTTTCTATGCTTCCGTTAAGGCACAATACGTTCATTTAAAGAAAAATGTCATTGTGATATTAAAATTCATATAGATTGGTATTGCACAAGTCTTTTTGTAATTTAATTTTATTGTTTTTAAGATTACCGTATTTTTCGGACTATAAGACGCTCCGGACTATAAGACGCACCTAGTTTTAGAGGGCAAAAAACAGAAAAAAAAACAAAAAACTAAATCTAGGTGCATCCATGGTCCAGGAGTGTCCAATAGACCTTTAAATTCCCCCCAAGATGTCTCTAAGTTACACTACCCAACTACGCTTACCTCTGCTGCCCCCACCAATTACACTAACCCCTAATGCCCCCACCCCCAGCTACACTACACTTCACTAACACCTGATGTCCCCCCCTCCCCCAGCTTCATTACACAACACAAGGGGTTTGTGTTGCTTCCCTCCCCCAACCTACCTACATTAACTAAACACTGCAATTAAATTAAGGTCTCACCCATCACGACGAGTATCCTGGTGAGGCCATCTTCAAGCTTGCGCCCAGAGCAGCAGCAGCACGATCAGTGTTAACTCCCTGGGTGCATAGCAGCAGCCGCTACAACGATCAGTAATGCCCATCTTCCAGCTTGTCCCCCTGGAGCGGCTGCAGCGTGATCACTGTTAACTCCCCGGGGAGGGCTGCATACCATCGCTAACATCCATCTTCCAGCTTGTTGTCCCCCTCGAGTGGCTGCAGCACGATCACTTAACTCCCCGGGGAGGGCGGCATAGCAGCAGCTGCTGTAATATCAATGCGGGTCCGCTCTTCTCACTGGCTTTTCGTCCCTGCATTAGCCCCGTGACAGCTAATCCGGGCAGAGCGGGACATCTCCAGCCACGATGCTTGCAAAGTCCATCAGAGGCCACCATACTGCCTTGAATATTAGCGCCCTCTCATGACCTGCGGCGCACGTGCGCCGGGGTCATAGGGTTAACCAATAAGCAAGGCAGTATGGTGGCCTCTGATGGACTTTGTAAGCATCGTGGCTGGAGATGTCCCGCTCTGCCCGGATTAGCTGTCACGGGGCTAATGCAGGGACGAAAAGCCAGTGAGAAGAGCGGACCCGCATTGATATTACAGCAGCTGCTGCTATGCCGCCCTCCCCGGGGAGTTAAGTGATCGTGCTGCAGCCACTCGAGGGGGACAACAAGCTGGAAGATGGATGTTAGCGATGGTATGCAGCCCTCCCCGGGGAGTTAACAGTAATCGCACTGCAGCCGCTCCAGGGGGACAAGCTGGAAGTTACCGATCGTATGCCGCCTTCCCCGGGGAGTTAACAGTGATCGCACTGCAGCCGCTGGAGGGGGACAAGCTGGAAGATGGATGTTAGTGTTCCTATGCCGCCCTCCCCGGGGAGTTAACAGTGATCACGCTGCAACGGCTCGGGGGGACAAGCTGGAAGATGGGCATTACTGATCGTTGTAGCAGCTGCTTCTATGCGCCCGGGGAGTTAACACTGATCGTTCGTGCTGCTGCTGCCGCTCGGGGGACACACTGACACAGACATTATAGAACGTTGCAGCGGCTCCAGCTACACCTCACAGGAACACCGCTGGATCACGCTGCACAAGTGCCCGGACAAGTATTTTGTTACATTCGTACTATAAGACGCAGTCCCTTTTTCTCCCCACTTTTGGGGGAGAAAAAGTGCGTCTTATAGTCCGAAAAATACGGTAATTCTATCTGGAATTTATATTTAAACTATCATCGCACAATAGTGGATGAGCAGCGGCTGGATAGTGTAATGGTTAAGCGTTCTTGCTTGACATAGGAGACCTGAATTCACCTCTTGGCTCTACCTACAGTGTTCTCCCCAGGCTCTTTTAGCCGGGTGCTCCACCCGGCTAGATTTGGTGACCACCCGGCTGTCATCGGCTCACCTCCTCACCACCTCCTATACTGTAAGCACAGTTGCCCTGCATTTTCAACTCGCCCCACCCGGCTACTTTTTCATGCCACCCGGCTACTATTTTATGCCACCCGGCTGGAAAAAAATTCTGGGGAGAACACTGACCTATGTCAGTAAGCCAGCACCAATTCAGTAAGGGGTATTGGGCAAGACTCCATAACACTGCTACTGCCTACTGAGTGCGCTCTAGTGGCTGCCTCGCAAGTACTTTGAGTCCAACAGGAGAAAAGCGCTATACAAATCCTGGAATTACGGTATTATATTATCCCATGGTGGTAAGATGATCCCACAAGCCATAATGGTGACTCTCTGTTTCAAGCAGGTTATTTCACTATACCACATCATGAAATTGTTTTTGGGGCTGCTATTAGCTGTATAAACTATGTAGAACCAGCAACCATTCAACAACAAATATCAGTTTTCTCTAGAGTAGACATTAAAGACACTACAATCTTTATAATTATAAGATTCTTGTTAAAAGAGCCAGAAACCTTCCAGTCCTTGGGATCAAGTGTTTTCAGTAGTGCAAATTCCTCCAGCTGAAACTCCTCATCATCAGACTCCTCAGAGGATTCCTTTTCATCCTCCAACTCCTGGAAAGAAGCAGACACGTTTCTATTCCTACGCTTGATGAAGGCTTCAAACCATCGGCCCACAGGTTCAACTTGACAGAGCAGTGAAGCTGCCATAACAGAAAAAATATAATAAAATAAAATTCATGGATATGGTTATGTTGTAAAAGAAGTCAATCACATTATTTCTGGAGCCCAACAATGACTCATATTGCATAACTACACAACAGCTTATCTTTAAAGCTTTAGTTTTATGACTTATACCAAAAGGTAACAATTTAATATAATGGTAAAACCTTGTTTTATGTACAAAATGTACAGAAAGTTGTAGTATCCTGTATGTCTGACCCAGTTCCTCCAAGCCAGCTCCAGACACCAGCTGCCAGACCTGTGGATAAGACACAGCAGCTGCCCATGTTGCTATTATGAACTGGACCAGGTGACAATCTGATATCTTTGGGCAGCTGCTGTCTTCATCAACTAAAGTCTGGTTGGAGACCATATCCAGATATGTTTTATAAACCCTTACCAATCACTACTGTTCTCCTTGTGCTGGTCACACACATTCAGTAAAAAATAAAGTAATACCCAAATAATGCAATCATACAGCAAAACAATAGGTAGTTTGATTAATCGACATTTATTCAATACTAAAATATAAGCTTAAAGGGGCACTATGGCTAAATTATGTTTATATTATCATTTAATATAAAATATGTGCAATTATAGCACTGTGTAAGACTTGTATAATGGCTGAATAAAACTCTGTTTCAATATTGCTTTACCCTAAATCAGTGCTGGAGTCCCGTCGCCAGAGAAAGCTAAGCGACGCTGAACCAGCACATTCCATTCTGCAGGAGGAGGCTGCCTTGTCAGTCGTTTCATCTGAAGTTGTAATCTCCCCCTTTGATGTATCAGGAGAGGTTTCACCCAACGTCTAACTGCACATTAGTGCTGTTACAGCTCCTCTGATCTGCCCTACGTCTCAGGACAATGACGTATGGCTCTAATGAAAAACATGCTCCCCGCTGAGGCCCCCCTTCAGAGAAGCTGGCACAGGCAGGGTCACCACTTGTTGTCAGTTGCCATGGAGACCAGCTTCTCTTATGCACAGGATTCCAGCGTCTTGATTCAGCACACACAAGTGCTGTGTAGCCAGTGTCCTGCGTGTGTCTCTGAAGGGGGGCCTCAGCGGGGAGCATTTTTTTCTTTAGAGCCATACGTCATTGTCCTGAGACGTACGGCAGATCAGAGGAGCTGCAATGGCCCGTACTCACGGGCTGCAGAAGTGGCCTGTCGCCAGCACACGTGAGCGTGTGGGCGACAGGCCGGCGACAGCTCCTCGCCAGGTCCCTCCGCGTACACACGCGGAAGAGGGACCAGCGGCGAGACGGAAGCTGTCGCCGACGTTCCTCCTCCCCCCGCCGGAAGCTCCATTTACCACAATGGAGGTTGCTGTCGCTAGTCCGCGTACTCACGCGGACTAGCGACAGTTGCGGGGGAGGTGCGGCGGCGACTGTCGCCATGCGATTGAAACTTTCAATCGCATGGCGACATGAGCGACAGTTCGGGGTGCGCGCGCGACGGCCCATACTCACGGGCGACCTGTCGCCGCAACACGCGCGCGCCGCGTGTTGAGGCGACAAAAGTCCCTCGTGAGTATGGGCCATAACAGCACTAATGTGCAGTTAGACGTTGGGTGAAACCTCTCCCATACATCAAAGGGGGGAGATTACAACTTCAGATGAAACGACTGATAAGGCAGCCTCCTCCTGCAGAATGGAATGTGCTGGTTCAGCGTCGCTTAGCTTTCTCTGGCGACGGGACTCCAGCACTGATTTAGGGTAAAGCAATATTGAAACAGAGTTTTATTCAGCCACAATACAAGTCTTACACGTTGCTATAATTGCACATATTTTATATTAAATAATATAAACATAATTTAGCCATAGTGCCCCTTTAATTATTTTACTGCCATGAACCATTTTAACATGGCAAATGGACCTATGAAAGCTAATGAATCACAAGAGAAATAACAGTGTTGAAACTGGCGTTACATTGATGGTGGGTTGCAAAGCTGTCAGGACAGCAGTCTCAATTTCAGTTAAAGGACAACTGTAGTGAGAGGTATGTGGAGGCTGCCATATTTATTTCCTTTTAAGTAATACCAGTTGCCTGGCTATCCTGCTGATTCTCTGCCTCTAATACTTTTAGCCATAGACCCTGAACAAGCATTCAGCAGATCAGGTGTTTCTGACATTATTGCCAGATCTGACAAGATTAACTGCATGCTGGTTTCTGGTGTTATTCAGTCACTGCTGCAGCCATATAGATCAGCAGGTCTGTCAGGCAACTGGTATAGTTTAAAAGGAAATAAATATGGCAGCCTCCACATACCTCTTGCTACAGTTGTCCTTTAAGTTTTAGTCATATCTAAAGGAAAAAATGCATTTTTATCAGAATCTTTGCATCTCTGTGTATAGAAATAAATATCTGGTACCCAAAGGAAGCCTTATCTGTCCTTAAAAAAATATTATACAAATTTGTCTCTCAGGTATCAGGGCTCTGAGACAAGAAAGTGAGCGACACCACTTGGCCTTCCCCCTTTAAATAGGTTTACATTACGAATATAGACATGGGGTCTTGAAGAACTGAAAATCTGAGATGATTCTCAGAAGTCCTCATTTGTGCATGGCCAGCTTTGGGTAAAACATCCTTCCCCCTCCTAGCACTGAAGCAAAAGGGTAAAAAAAAAAATGCTCAAACTGAGATAAATTTGTATTTCCAGTAAGCATTACCAAGCACAGCATTTTCCTAAAAAAAAAATCATTAGGCCCCGTTCACATCTGAGCGTTTTGCCGTCAAGCGCTAGCGCTTTTTAAAGCACTAGTGCCATAATACCCTATGGGCCCGTTCTCACTTGGGCGACTTGCGTTAATCACCGGCGATTAACACAAATCACCAAACGCAACTTTGTATCCTGCACCATTCTTAGGCGATTTCCCGGCGATCGCCTTTAGTGCTATAGAAGCGCTAATCGCGAAAAACCGGCAAGTGTGAATGGCAATTTTTTTCGTGTTAGTCGCTAAAAATCGCCACAGCAAAATGCTAGCAAAAGCGGTAGCGTTTTGCAAGTGTGAATGGGGCCTAACTCTACAAGAGAGGCTGAAGCTAGGATAAGCAAATGAAAGCTTCCCATAAAGTGATCGATTTAATCAACAGCTATGCTAATTATTCAGCGATTTGCAAGCTTCAGCTTCCACTCTGCTGAACATGCTAATCAGCTTGTTAGGAGAAATGTTCTCTCAAGACAAGTATCGAGTTGCAGGAAGTCAGATACACAACACACTGGCCATTGTAGAAGAAACTACCACTGTATGTTGATGTTCCCATCCTTTCAAGACAGTGGCCCTCTAAAGGTTTGCACATATGCTAGATAAATGTGGGCCGAGGCAGCCGGTAACCGCTTCTGCATAGAATCCAGCAGGTGTACAACAGCCCACAATGGCTGCCCGGCCAGCGATCCACCGGGCGGATTGCTTCAGCAAAACAGCACCCAAGAGCTTATTTGCCCCCCCCTTGTAACAGAACACTGCAGGCTAGCGACGTGTCTCTAGTGTGTTGGCCCCACAATGTCACCAAGGATCGGCTTCCCATAGTTACTGATAGAAATTAATCTAGCAAGTGTATGGGCTTTAGCCTTTTCCTTCTCCTCCTCCACACAGTGTTTTCTTTTAGAAAGAATCACTAGCAAACATGGTTGTAGAGCTATGAAGTACAATTGTGTCCTGTGATGGGATCATGTAGCTCATTTCCCAACATCTTTGCAAGCAGGAACACTATAATCGTATCAACATTATTTTCTGCAGAAAATAGATGGTCTGATAGATACTAAAAATCTTGAGTTTTATATTAATTTTGTTAAGTTTTATGCAAATGTATGCAACTTAGAATTAGTATGTCAAACAATGCCGATGCTGCGGGCCACACATGCCGGGACTTGGGGGAAGTTTGCAGTCGCTTTTTCAAACTTCTCCCGTGCGGAAATGATGTCATTGCAGAAACCGCCGCTTTGACTATTCCGAAATAGTTACCTTGGTGATCACGATTTTGTTTTAAAATTGCCTTATTTATTTCCTTTTAAACAATATTACTTGCCTGGCAGCTTTGCTGATCTATTTGGCTGCAGTAGTGTCTGAATTACACCAGAAACATGCAACTAATCTTGTCAGATCTGACAATGTGAAAAACATCTGATCTGCATATGCTTGTTCAGGGTCTATGGCTAAATGTTCGGATTATTATTATTATGTATTTGAGACAGAGGACCAACAAGGCAGCCAGGTAACTGGTATTTCTTAAAGAGAATCCGAGGTGGGTTTGAAGAATATTATCTGCATACAGAGGCTGGATCTGCCTATACAGCCCAGCCTCTGTTGCTATCCCAAACCCCCCTAAGGTCCCCCTGCACTCTGCAATCCCTCATAAATCACAGCCACGCTGCTGACAAACAGCTTGTCAGAGCTGGCTGTGTTTATCTCTATAGTGTCAGTCTGCTGCTCTCCCCACCTCCTGCAGAACTCCAGTCCCCGCCTGCATCCCTTCCCTCCCTGCTGATTGGAGGGAAGGGACGGGGGCAGGGACCGGAGCTATGCAGGAGGCGGGGGAGCAGCTGAGACTGACACTACAGATGTAAACATAGCCTCACAGCACGGCTGTGATTTATGAGGGATTGCAGAGTGCAGGGGGACCTTATTGGGGTTTGGGATAGCAACAGAGGCTGGGCTGTATAGGCAGATCCTGCCTCTGTATGCAGATAACATTCTTCAAACCTACCTCGGGTTCTCTTTAACCCCCCTGGCGGTATGAAAAATTCCGCCAGGGGGCAGCGCAGCAGTTTTTTTTATTTTATTTTTTTTAAATCATGTAGCGAGCCCGGGGCTCGCTACATGATAGCCGCTGCTCAGCGGCACAACCCCCCCCCCCCCCCCCCGCTTCGATCGCCTTCGGCGATCTCCGATCAGGAAATCCCGTTCAAAGAACGGGATTTCCTGGAGGGCTTCACCCGTCGCCATGGCGACGGGGCGGGATGACGTCAGCGACGTCGGGACGTCATTGGGACTCCCGATCCACCCCTCGGCGCTGCCTGGCACTAATTGGCCAGGCAGCGCACGGGGTCTGGGGGGGGGGGGGCGCCGCAACAGATAGCGGCGATCGGGCGGGGGCCGGCGGCGATCAGAGTGCTGGCGCAGCTAGCAAAGTGCTAGCTGCGTCCAGCAAAAAAAAAAAAAAAAAATTATGAAAATCGGCCCAGCAGGGCCTGAGCGGCACCCTCCGGCGGCTTACCCCGTGTCCAGCACGGGGTTACCGCTAAGGAGGTTAAGGCTGGTTTCACAGTGGGATGTTAAGGTCCCACGTTACAGCAGCCAGTAACGCAGCCTAACTCACAGCACTGTAAAATCAATTGTGCTGTTCACAGTGCCCACGTTGCATTGCATAGTAACGCAGAACGTTTAAACAAAGTTCTGCATGCTGTACGTTATACTGGGCTAAGCAGCGTTAGACTGCTTGCACATGCTCAGTAATGTTGGAGGAGGAGGTCTCCCCTCCTCCTCTGCGGCCAGCCACATGGCTAATTAATATTCACTGCACTTCAGAGACTCGTGGTAGGACTGTAGTGTTGTCCGGATCATGAACGAATCATTCATTTGATCCGGATCTTTTTTGTGAGTCGACTCATCCGGATCACCACAATGAAAGATTTGGTTCACAGTGGAGGTCTGTCTGGAAGAAACAGGAACATACATAATGTACAGTGCAGGGAAAGTCCTGTCCTGCTAGTCATTTCACCCAGTCTGCTTCCCTAGTAAAATGATTCAAATGATTTGGTTCAAAGATCCGAATCTTTTCAATGATCCGATTCAAATGATCCGAATCCTTAAAAAGATCCGGACTTCCTATCACTAACTTGGAGCGGCTGCTTTGAGAGCTGCATAACGTAGCTCAATCTGACGTCCACCATGCGTTGCGTTAGGGGCACGTTATGCGACCATAACGTCCCCTAAAACGCAACGTCGTGGCGTGAAAGTAGCCTAAAAAGGAAATAAATAGGACAGCCTCTATACCCCCCTCACCTTGGGTTCACTTTAAATGGTCCTATTCTCAATTATTCTGTTCCAGTGCAAAACACACTGCCGCATGCATTTTTAGCAGACATTGGATGTGTTATCATTCACTTCATGAATGACACCTGTGCTCTAACAAGGATGATGCGCATGATGTTACACTGTACAGGCATAATGTGAATAAAGTCTAAATTAATCCTAATTGAAAGCAGGACATATAAACAGTCATAGCAGCAACTTAACTGCTATGGGACCCTTTTCAGTTTTTTTAAGCCCTGAAACTTTAGTGTCATATCCAGTATGAACTGTACATTGCATATGAATGTACACTTTCATGTAGGGAAGGAGCCATTACTCAAAAATGCTTATATCTGTGGGCCCCATATAAATGACATCACTGACTGCAACTTTGTGGCCTGGTTCACACTGGGGTGCTTTTCTGCAGCACAGCAAAGACCTATGTACAATGTATCTCTATGAGTCCATTGAAGATGGTGGAAGAGAGCCAGTGTGAAATCCCATAGGGAACAGTTCTCCCATCACAGCAAAGTCTACAACTTAACATTATAACTGTCTGAATAGTGTGGGCGTATTATTACTATAACCTATCTGAAACCTCGCAGTTCAAGAGGCTACTGTCCACTAAATCACGTTAACGGAATTTCCCTATGGACTTTAACACTGGCTCACTTCAACCATACTAGTGCCAATCCATTTCCATTGCAGTGCTTTCTATTTGTATAATTCGCACACATGCTGCATGCAGCATTTCAGTTGCAACCAGGGCTGTGGAGTCGGTCCGAAAATCCACCGACTCCGACTCCTCAGTTTAGGATTCCACCGACTCCAACTCCTAATTTGCATATTACAATTTTGTTGATTAAAAGTATGTAACATGAAATTCGTCTCATAACTGCCAACGCTTAGGAATTTTACAAGACAACTGAAGTGAGAAGGATATGTAGACTACTATATTTATTCCCTTTAGACTAAAACTAGTCCTTGGTAAGAGTACTTGTAAAAAGGTACAAACCGGAACAAAGAACATCTATCAGGCCCTAGGCAATGTAAGTGTGGGTACATGTAAGAATGATGTGCAGGTACTCTGCAGGGGAATGAGGAGATTCTTCCTCTATTACACATTCTTCCTGCACAATCTGAACAAGGTTTATGGGTGACAGACAACACCTCTATGTTCAATGTGCACAGCATTCTCAGTGGATTCCCTGCAGCTCTGTGGGGAGTGCATATGTAGAGTATAGTACTACTGTGTAACAAAGTAAACCTGAGACAGATGAAATTAAAGTTTTATACATACCTGGGGCTTCCTCCAGCCGCCTTCAGGATAATCAGTCCCTCGTTGTCCTCCTCCACCACCTGGATCTTCTGCTATGAGTCCAGGTACTTGAGCCAGTCGGGCGTAGTGCGCATGCACACACTCCGCCGCCAGGAGCATACTACACCTGTGCAGCACTATTGCGCAGGTGCAGAATGTTCCTGGCTGTGGGAGCGGCATGCGGCCGGACAACGCTGACTGGCTGATTTAACAGGACTCATAGCAGAAGATCCAGGTGGTGTAGGTGGACAGCGAGGGACTGATTAGCCTGAAGGGGGCTGGAGGAAGCCCCAGGTATGTATAAAACTTTACTTTTCATCCGTCTCAGGTACCCTTTAATTTGTAGTCACCAAACCAAATTTTAACAACATATCAAATTATTTGATTTCATCAGCAAAGGGAGTGCATACATTTGCATAAATCAGCATCAGTGCAGAATTATTTTCATCTCATTGACCATTTCTATTAGTGACACAGCTACACATCTGGCTTTATTCTTACAGCATAGATGTTATTTAGTATATATAAGAGATTCCTGTGTACACATCATATACAGTCACAATCAGATATGTATATCTGACCTTAAAAATACGGGGACTGCTTTCTTGAAGCAGCACAAGTAACTAATTTTGATTGGTTTATTTTATTTTTGTGGACTAAGCACAGCTATTACTGTATATATACTGTATATATACATTATTTTTAATGACTATTATCTGAGAAATAGAACATTTTATCATATTTTCTATTTTAATTACAGTTACAAATTCATTAGGAGTCGGTGCATTTTTTCCCGACTCCAGGCACCCAAAATTGCTCGACTCCACGACTCCGACTCCACAGCCCTGGTTGCAACTGCATTGCAATTCTCATTCCCCTGAATGGGAATTGCAAAAAGCAATGGCCCCCCCAAAAAAATTCTGAAAATTTACAGCACAAAATCACAATCGCTATGCAATTGCCATTTGCTATCTGAGTGTGAACCAGCTCTAAGATCTTGTTCACAGCAATAGTAACACCATGTAACATTCAGAGTGAACCCAGTGTGAATGAAATGCAACAGACTACAGTACCCTAAAGGGGCATACAGACATGCGACTAAAGTCGTTGGTAACGAACGACTAACGATCGTTTATAACGACGATCGTTACAAAATAACCGCTAACGATCGTTAAGGGTAGCGATCAGCGACTGAAGTCGTTGCAAACTGGAAATCCGTCCTGGCGGATTTTTTGTAACGACGATCGTTAGCAAAAGTACGTGTGTATGCTGATCGTTACAAAAACGATCGTTCGTTAAGTACCGTACATGCGCAGACAGAGAGAGAGAGACAGAGAGATGTATATAGATATATATATATGTATATATAGATGTAGATAGATGTATATAGATATATAGATATATGTTGACATAGATAGAGATATATCTATCTATATCTCTCTCTCTCTGTGTGTGTGTGTATATATATATATATATATATAGATCTGTACGCAACTTCCTCTTTCCTACTGGCCATTAACAATGACGTTCGTTCCGGGTTCATTGATCTGAATAACGTTTAGCATAATAGATGCGCTGCATCATACGTTCGTCACTTCCGCATCGTTCGTTCGGAAACGATCTGATCGTTTGCCACTTTCAACACCTCTTTACTAACGACCTTTTCATTTCTCTCCTTAATTGATCGTTCGTCGTTGCTTACGAACGATCGTTATCGCATGTCTGTACGTAGCATAAGGCTGGGTTCACAGTGCTCAGTTGCATTGCAGAATAATTCTGCATGCTAACTCACTGCCCATACAATTCAATGGGGCTGTTCACAGTAAAGCATTGTAACTGATCGTGCTTTTCTAACTTGCTGCATGCAGACTTTGCATTAAAGTCTATTCCCAGTCTCCATTGTAGCTCACACACATTTAAACGCATTATAACGTGTGCGTTATGCACTTGACCACTGTGAATCCAGCCTAAATAAGAGCATCGTGGCATAATGGTTAATGGCAGTGAACTTTTCACTGAATGTATACTTCACTGTATGCAACTCAATGGTGGCAAAGCATGTGAGACACTGTTTTGGGAAAGAACACAAGTCTGCTCCCACTGTGAACTCAGCTTATACGTGCCTCACCTCCACAGCAAGGTACAAAGGAACATACAAATTACACCAACAATTCCAAATGCTAAAAAAAAAAAAAAAAAAAGTTGTAGCTCTGTATTCTCTCCAGAATCAAATACACCATTTACAAATGTTCTCATTCATACCCAGCTGATTCTGAAAACACTGAACAGATTCGCAATTTTTTAGTACCATCTACATCTACTGACTAACCATAACCCCTTCTTTCCTGTACCAACCTTAATTAACCTAGATGATTTTAAGATGAGCTCTCTAGTTAGGTATCTAATATTACTTTACAGGTAGTAGAACAATTAGACGTGACACTGGACACATCTCTGCGCTCATCTTGTACACAGCTAGCTTCACTGCGAGCAGAGCACTGCCGCATCCATCAGCCGAGAGCCTCAATCAGTGCAGCACTGCTTCGGTTCTGAGAATGCTGGGTAGCCGCCGGGTGTGACACACGCTGAATGCACTATCATCTCACCTGCAGACAGAGGCCTGGTGACAGCGCTGCTGAACTCAGGCCGCGCTTCTAGCAGCATGGTGCCGGTGTTCGGGCCTGGGGACGCCAGAGAGGGCTTTCCGTGCTTCTCCTCCCGGCACTTCACCCACAAAGCCGCATGGAGGAGGAGTAAACACTTCCAGGTCACCAGTTAGTGTCACCTTCAATCCTGCCCGACCGACAACATGTACCCAATCTAATGATACCCTATCTAATGATACCCTTTGTATGTAGACGTTTGTGGTTTATTTCCTAACTAAACAAAGAAATAAAAACACATTAATAAAACCAAAATCACAGACTGCCTTTATTTGGTTTGCTTCGAAGTAAGTTAAATTGTAATAAAGGGTAACTGGAGTAAAAAGAAGTGTAATGCTAGGCATACACGGTCAGTTTATGCGCCGGTATCGAGCCAGCGGCTCAATGCCAGCGCGTCACCGCTCGTCCGTGTGCGCGGATCGATTCCCGCTCGTCCCCGCGGGCATGCCTTATCAGCCGCTCGATTCCCCGCTATTGTGGTCTGCTTCCCCAACTACTTTTATTTCTTAGGCCTCTTGCACACTGTCTGCAAGCGATTCAGATTCCGATTCCGCTTTTTAATCTGTTTTTACATCCGATTCCGATTTGCAGTTTGCTCCCTGCACACTGCAAATCGGAATCTGAATCGGATGTAAAAACAGATTAAAAAGCGGAATCTGAATCGGAATCGCTTGCAGTGTGCAAGAGGCCTTATACTCTTTTTAGCTAATGGGTAATCTCTCCCCCACGGTGGCTCTTTTTTCCTTTTATACTTTGTCTACTATGTTATCATATAAAAAAATATTTAATAATTTTAATGTGTATATGTTTGTTTGATTTGTAGAAATTCTTTATGCTTTGTAAAGGCCTGACGAAGGGTTAACAATCCGAAACGGAATAGTGTCGTTGCCTGAATTAAATTATCTGAAATATATTGTTTCATCAAACAAAGCACACAGTGTCTCTACGCTCTGCTTAATATGTTGATCTTCTATGTCTGTACCATGAAGAATTCTTATTGTTGTTTACAAAAAGCTTTTTTACCTTTTTGAAGAAATAAGATTTTTTGAATATAATAAAGTGTGAAACTAAAATTCTGGAATCAGACTACTGGTTTGTGGCTTCACCTTATCAACACTGATCCTCCTATACAGAAACCTGGTATTATTCGGAGCATAGTGGTGTGCTCAAGTCTGGATTGCTATATACCTATATTTTTGAGAGTCCCCTTTCTTTGTGTGAGGCTCATTCCCAATAATATTGAAATACAGGAAAAGTAAAGCATACTTTTCATTGACTATGCTTCACTGTACCTGACGCAATGTGAGCATAACATGCAGCACCACTGTCCCAATCCATTGCGTTCCTGCTGTCACAGGGTACGCAACGTAATGGCTACTGTGAATGTGGACTAATACCTGTACTACAACAGGGGCTTAATGCAACACACTGGCTGCATGTTATAACTTGCACTTTATTTTTCATAGCATGAAGAATTGTTATGTAACCAGCTTGTTGTCACACACTTTATCCAGAAATGCACTGAAAAGTGTGTTTGGATAATGTGTTCCATTACAACACACTGATGTGGACATACATGGGTATGGGTAGTGCTTTTACACACAGGAATGTAGCGTGAAGCGACGTACATAGTGGGAACGCACTCAAAGGTCCCCTTATCATGTCCACATTCTAAAAGCATAGGTAATTTTTTAAGCATGGTTTATCTGTGATTTTGCTGAAGTGAAATGTGCAAAACAAAAGGTTTGTGCACATTTGATTGCACATAATGCATAATGCATTATGTGCACTAGATTGCACATAATGTTGTGTTTGCATTGGAGAACACATGGGTTCCTATGGAAGCCATCATCAGAATGCAGGGCATATACCGGAAAATTGTATACTTACCTGACGGTAATTTTCCTTTCCAGATGTGTCCATGGCAGCACAGTCGGATAAAGTCCCCGCCCACTTGATCCCCTAGGACCCTGCCTATAAATTTCTCCCTAGACTCCCCCCCTATAGTCTTAAACTTGGACTCGGCATCACCGAATCTCAGGGAGGGAGCCCTGTGCTGCCATGGACACATCTGGAAAGGAAAATTACCGTCAGGTAAGTATACAATTTTCAGGTTTCCATATGTGTCAATGGCAGCACAGTCGGGAGATAACTAGTAATGAAAACACAGGGAGGGATGAGGTGCAATGCTGAACATAAATTTAATGTTACTTCACATTTAATACAGACATTCCAAAACTTAAAGATGAATTTGCTGCCGGGTCAACTTTATAATGTCTCATAAAACTATGAGTAGACGACCAATTGGCCGCTTGACAAATTTTGTCAGCTGGTACTTTATTAAAGGCAGCCCATGAAGTAGCTAGTCCCCTTGTGGAGTGTGCTTTGATTTGTTGAGGAGGAGTAAGTCCTTTCTCCTTGTATGCACACTGAATAGTTCTCACCAACCATTGAGCAATAGTCCTTGCCGTAGCTGGTTGGCCTACTCTATATCCAGTAGGGACTACAAATAGTCTGTCTGTCTTACGTATTTCCTTTGTTTTGTCAAGGTAGATTTTAAGAGTCATTCCCACATCCAACGGGTGTGGATTTTTGTTATTTTCCTCATAAAATGTAGGCAAAGTCCACTGTTGATTGAAATGGAATGTAGAAGAGACTTTTGGGATGAAGTGCTGTATTGGTCGTATTACTACCCTGTCCGGGTAGAAGTTTAGGTATGGCTCTTCACAGCCTAGAGCTTGGAGCTCTGACACTCTTCTCGCCGATGACATGGCGATGAGGAACACTGTTTTATACGTTAGCTGTAGAAGTGAACAATTGTTTGTTGGAAAAAAAGGAGATTCAGATAACATATTCAGGACTAGTGGTAAATCCCACTGCGGAAAGATCGCCTTAATTGGTGGATTTTTTTTAATTACTCCTTTTAAGAATTGTATTATGAGCGGATGTAGGGCCCATCTTTGATCTGAAATTGCTGATAAGGCAGAGAATTGCGATTTTAATGTATGATAACTTTAGTCTTTTTCTAGACCTGATTGTAAAAATGTAAGGATGTGGACTACTGATGGATTTGTTGAGTCAAATTTCGTGATTGTTGCAAAATCCTGAAACTTTGACCATACCCTCTAGTACGCCGCCTTAGTAGAAGGCTTCTTTGCTGACGATATTGTGTCTATGACTTCAGTTGAACATCCTAATTTCTCCAATTTCCTCCTCTCAATTTCCAGACTGCTAGGTTTAATCTGTCTGGATTGGGGAGACAGATCGGCCCTTGTGTACAATTCCCACAGCGCAAGTATATTTCTCTTGATGAATATGTTGCTCCACATTGCGTCAGCCAGATTGAGAGGGTCACGTATAGCACGGAATTGGAACGCGGAAGCGTACATCGGTGGGACGCATGACGCACCGGAAGTGCTGTGATGTCACAGGAAGTGAATCAGCGCTCGCAGCGGGGACCGTTAGCGCTGAGCTGGGGGCAATTACAGAGGAGGTAATTATGTATTATGCTGTATGCTTTAATGTATATATATGACATGCTAGCCCGCCCGCCCGCCCCTGTATTATCCCCTGAAGACGGCATTTGCCGAAACTAGTCGGGACAGGAGCGGGCAGCAGTACAGAGGATCGAGTGGAAGGGCCTAAGTACCACATTGCGTGGGAAGCGAGTTCAGCCAGAGAGGGTCCTAAGTGGATTAGGACCCTCTTTAAGTAAGTGCCCACCCTCGTTTTATGGACACTTGCTTTTATCCAGTAATTAAAGTTTTAAATACTCCACTAAAAGCCTCCCTGTTTACTCTCTTCTGCACACTGAGTGCATACAGGTGGAGGTGTGGAGCAACATATTAATCAAGAGAAATATACTTGCGCTGTGGGAATTGTACACAACTGACTGTTTGGATGCGAGGATTTGTCCATACATGGCAGCAATATATTTTCCATTGATTGGGGCGCCACGGTTATCATTGTTTTATCAAAGATCGGCCCTTGTGTCAACAGATCCGGTAAGTTCGGGAGACGTAACGGTTCTTGAATCTTTAGATCCCATAGTAGGGGAAACCAGGGCTTCCTGGGCCAGAATGGTATGACCGCTAGTAGTACTACTTCCTCCTGACAAAGTCTTAGTAGTAGCCGATGAATTATTGGTATCGGGGGAAACACGTACCCTATCTGGAACTCCCATGGTGTTGTCAGTGCGTCCGTTGCGATCGCTGTTGATGATTGGTATCTCGATATGTACTTGTGACACTTGCGGTTGATTTTGGTTGCCATCAGATCCACTTGTGGGGTACCCAACTGGTTGCATATTGCTTGAAATATCTGTTCGTTCAGGAACCACTCGTTGTTGTTGTAAACTGATCTGCTTAGGAAATCTGCTGTTGTATTTTCTCTGCCTGGTATATAGATTGCTGATAGGCTGTTGAAGCTTTCCTCCATCATTTGAAAAATTGGGGTTACTTCTTTCAGTAGTTTTCTCGAACGAGTACCCCCTTGTTTCCTTATGTAGTCTACAGCCGTACGGTTGTCCATTTGCAATATGACATTCTTGTCCACTAGTTGATCGTGGAAGGCGCTTAATGCTTGATACGCTGCTCTTATTTCCAATATGTTGGCTGGAACCGTTCCGATTTGCTTCTTCCACAGACCTTGTATATATTGGTCCTGAAGCCATGCCCCCCAACCCTTCTGGCTGGCGTCTGTAGTAAGAATGATCCCTAAGGGCTGCTGGATGTGCAGAGGGATAGATAAGTTCTTTATGTTTGTCCACCAGATCAACCTGTGTCTCATGGGTTGAGTTATTAGAATCGCTTGCTTCATGTCTCTCCCATTTCATTGGGATAAAAATCCCACCTGCTATAGTCTGGAGTGCCATTGAGCCCACTTGACCATGGGGATGGCAGAGGTTAGTGTTCCCAGTAAGCTCAGACATTGTCTGGCCGTGATCACTGTAGAGGAACTCATTTTGTTTGTTAGTTGAATTATTCTTTGTTGTTTTTCCTGCGGCAAGCTGACAGTGTTGATTTCGGTCTGGAGACGTGCCCCTAGATATATAATGTCTTGTGAAGGTTCCAACCGACTTTTCTTGAGATTTATTTTCCAACCAAATGTCTGTAGTTGGTACATCAATAGGTCTCTTTGTTCGATAATCTGATTCTTGTCCTGGTGTAGTAATAATAAATCGTCCAGGTAATGGTAGAGTCTGAGGCCCTGGCCTAGAGCCTCAGAAACTCTACTAACGCTAGTACCACTTTTGTAAAAGTCCTCGGTGCTGTACAGATTCCAAATGGTAGTGACCGGAATTGAAGGTGTAGATCTGCTATCGAGAATCTGAGATATTTCTGGTACTGTGGGTGTATAGGTATATGGAGGTATGCATCCTCCAGGTCTATCGAGATTGCCCAATCTCCTGGTCTTATTACTTGTAGAATGATTTGTAAGGTCTCCATCTTGAATCTTTGTATATGTATAAACAAATTTAGTTTTCTGAGGTACATTACTGGTCTCAAGTCGCCCGTTTTCTTTTTTACTAGAAATAGGGGTGAGTAAACTCCTAGACCTCTCTCTGTAGTTGGCACCACACATACGGCTTCTTTCGTAATTAATTCCTGTACATACTCTTCCAGTATCAATTTTTTCTCCATATTGTTCGGAATATTTGTCGGTTTGACAATATTTGGTGGATGTTTTGTAAATTTCCATCGGTGACCCTGGGTAATTGTATCTATTACCCAGTGGTTTTGAATGTGTTCCATCCAGGTGTTTCCAAACTTCTGTAGCCTTCCACCCACTGCACACATCTGGACGGATTGCGCATCAAAAGGACTTCGTTTGAGTTGCTGGCTGAGATGTTTTCTTCTGTCTATTTAGCTTTAGCAATGAAGATTGAGAGCCAGTTTTGTTTATAGTTCCTGAAAGGACGGTTTGTAGCTCTATTTTTGTATCTACTCTGGAATGTATTCCTTTGGTAGGTTGGTCTTTTAGGATTGCGATCTTGCGGGATAATTCCAGATTTTCCACCTGTGACGCGACGTATCGCGGAGTCCATCTCCTCTCCAAACAGACTCTTCCCGTCATACGGTATCTTACACCAGTCTTGCTTGGAAGTGGCGTCTGCTCACCAGTTTTTGAGCCACAGGGCTCTTTTTGCTACTACTGAATGTAACATTGCCCTGGCTGAGCATCTGAGTATATCTACTGCAGCTTCTCCCATGAAATCAGCAGTCAGTTTTATATCATCAAGTGCAGCGATTATTGCTTCTTTATCGGCATCTGTACGTAGAGCTTCCTCTATGTTATCTATCCATACTTTAAGAGCTTCTGCGATGGATGTCAGAGCGATTGCCAGTTTACAGGCTCCACCTGATGAAACGTATGACTTTTTAAATTCTGCGTCCATTCTGCGATCCAGGGGATCTTTAAATGACACCGCATCTTCCCTTGGCAAGGTTATGTGTTTCGCTAATCCTACAACCGAGGCGTCCACTTTAGGGGGTTCGTCTAAGGAGTTGAGTTTGCCTTCTTCCATTGGATAAAGTTTGCCCAGTTTATTCGTCAAGACAGTCTTCTTGTCAGTTTTCTTCCATTCGTCGATTATAACCTTGTGGATTGCCGTAATGAGTGGAAAAGGTTTGGAAGACTTTTTCAAGTGAGCGTAATACTCCTTTTGATCCGTTGATGAGGATGCCTGGGGCTCTTTCTCTTGCCATTCTATACCTCTCTCACAGATGCGATGAAAGGCTGTACTAAATTAAAGTTAAAACCCACTTCAGGTTGGTCCATCTCTGTCTCCTGGGATTGTATTGCTGTATCTAGAGGTGCATCTTCCGGTTGTGATGTTTGCGGAAGGGATAGCGATGCGATATACTGGGTCATTGACTCCTGTACAGCAGTGTTCTTTGATCATTAAAGCAATGTCCTTAGGTTGCTCATTATCCTTGGCCATGGAATTGAAACAGGAATGGCAGACTCTCTTGCCGGGTAGAACTTTATCCCCGCAGGCCCAGCATCTTTTTTCCGGAGGTCTGTGGTAATATCTATCCCTACTTGATGATCTGCTGTGACGTCTTCTCTTATATGTCGATCTTCTGCGGGATCGTGATCTGCTTCTGGATCGATTCCTGCTGGATCGTTCTCTAGATCGAGATCTTGAGCGTGAACTTCTCTTTGAGGGGCCCGGTCTCTCTATCGGCACTGCCCAAGATGGACCGGGTTGTTGCACCAGTAGTTCTTCAGGTAGGCTGAAATGATGCAACAACAGTAAGTCAGCCCAGCACTCTTTTCCTAAAAAAAAGACACTTACCTATAGGTGTAGCTTTCTACCTAATCACCTGTAACTGGTCAATATGATGTTGCAGCTCTTGTTCCATCATTACAGCTCTTGCTGCAATAAAAATAAAAGAAAAAGTATGAGCAAAAATAGAGAGAGAGAGAGAGAGAGAGTACCTATATCGGAAGTCCGACTTACTGGCTGAATTAAGCTTAAAGAATATAACAGCGCTGAGTGTATGCTTCTCAGCCTCCCAGTCTCCAGCGTCTCCGGGCGAAATCCGCACAGAAGCTGCGTCTATAGAACTTAAATAGCCCTCCTCCGCTCGTCTAGCCAATGGGGAGCGAGGGCCAGCTAAACTCTAAACCAATAGTACTCGCTCAGAGTACAGGAAGAGGCTGCGCACACTACCGGAAGTGATGCGGCGCGCAACCCGGAAGTCACACGCCGGCCGGAGTTATTTAATGCTGGAGCGCATGCTGACATGCACGCCATGCCGCCCAGCCGATAGGAACAGGCCGCCTCACTGTTTTACCACCCAGGTATTTCTTAAGAATATGGTCAATTCGGAAGGTTTACTTCACCCTGCCAAAGTTCTCCATGGGCAGAAATGGAGTCGCCCACTCAGTAGCCATTTAGGCCTTACGCTGGGGCCTTCATACAGGAGAGGCTGAACCTGTATGGAAGGTAGGAAGTTGTATTACCATTTAACTTGTTTGTTCAGCATGCCCAGGTCCTGAGGGTCGTGATGCAGAGGACAAAAAAAAAGACTATAGGGGGGGAGTCTAGGGAGAAATTTATAGGCAGGGTCCTAGGGGGTCAAGGGGGCGGGGACTTTACCCGACTGTGCTGCCATTGACACATATGGAAAAGTAGTTCATCTGTACATGGCCTAGGGTTAGCCAACTTTCACACTTACATGTTGCGTGCCTCTGAGAATATAATGGCATGGCAAATGCAATGCAGTTATATTGTGTAAGCATGGAGAGAGCTAACCCATAGAATCGCCAAGAGTCGGTCACGACTGAATGGATAACATCATCATCATCATATTAATATCAGTGCAGTGTCAATGCAATCCATTGGAATAAGGATAATGTGCACGTTTTGCGACTTTTTCCCTCTGTTGCGATCCTATATTTAAAGGGTATGCAACGCCCTAGTGTAAAACTAGTCTAATTTTGAACTTAATCCCTGCAGACCACCTTGCCTTCAGCTAGAGGTGAGAGGGATATGGAGGCTGATATATTTATTTCCTTATAAACAATGCCAGTTGCCTGGCAGCCCTACTGATATCTGGCATAAGTAGTATCTGAGTCAAAACCCTGGAATAAGCATATAGCTAATCCAGTAAAACCTGAGTCAGAGTACCTGATCTGCATATGCTTGTTCAGGGGCTATGGCTAAAAGTATTAGAGGCAGAGAATCAGCTGGGCTGCTAGGCAACTGGTATTGCTTAACCTCCTGAGCGGTATGGACGAGCTCAGCTCGTCCATCACCGCCGGAGGCTGCCGCTCAGGCCCTGCTGGGCCGATTTTCTTCAAATAAAGTGCAGCACACGCAGCCGGCACTTTGCCAGCCGCGTGTGCTGCCTGATCGCCGCCGCTCTGCGGCGATTCGCCGCGAGCAGCGGCGATTCGCCGCGAGCAGCGGCGAAAGAGGGTCCCCCCAGCCGCCTGAGCCCAGCGTAGCCGGAACAAAAAGTTCCGGCCAGTGCTAAGGGCTGGATCGGAGGCGGCTGACGTCAGGACGTCGGCTGACGTCCATGACGTCACTCCGCTCGTCGCTATGGTGACGATCTAAGCAAAACAAGGAAGGCCGCTCATTGCGGCCTTCCTTGTTTATTCTGGGCGCCGGAGGCGATCGGAAGAACGCCTCCGGAGCGCCCTCTAGTGGGCTTTCATGCAGCCAACTTTCAGTTGGCTGCATGAAATAGTTTTTTTTTAATTAAAAAAAACCCTCCCGCAGCCTCCCTGGCGATCTTAATAGAACGCCGGGGAGGTTAAGGGCTCGTTTCCACTATAGCGAATCCGCATGTGGGCACTGCATGCTGATTCGCATAGGCAATACAAGTGGATGGGATTGTTTCCACTTGTGCGTCGTGCGGGTGCGTTTTGGTGTGCGGGGGAAATCTGCACGGCAGAGCCGTCAGATTTCGCGTGCGGCTGGAATGCGGGCGAATCGCCCGCAATGCTTTTAATAGGGAAATCGCATGCGGCTTTGTCATGCGGTTTTCCCCGCGATTTCACGTGCGATTTCGCATGTAATGCTATGGCAATTTACACAGGCAGTGACATGGTTAAATTCGCCTGATACTTAGCCATGCGAAATCGCATGCGGAATCGCGGGAAAAACAGCATGCGGAAACGCATCCGCATGCGATTTCGTCCACGGTGGAATCCAGGCGATTCCGCACTGCAACAGTGGAAACGAGCCCTAAAAGGAAATAAATATGGCAGCCTCCATATCCCTCTCACCTCGGGTTCCCTTTAACAGTCTTCAGGATAGCATACTTCCCAGCTTTTTGAGATGAGAAAGAGGGACACTTAAAGAAAACCTGAACTGAAAATTGCAAGTCAAAATAAGCATACACATGTCATACTAACTTCCCGTGTAGTCTACTCCTCAATTTCTTTCTCCTCTCCTGCGCCCTGTTTGTCCACTGTGATTAATGGAATTCTCTGTCCTCCATTTTGAAAATGGCCACTACCCCATAACAGCTTCCTGGTCAGCACACTGTTAAACTGTAATATCACCCACTTTAGCCATAGGGAAACATGGACATTACCTGGCACATCAGTTGTCCTCTCAGTTATAACTAACAGCAACTAAAATATAACTGGCAGCAACTGATATATTTCAGTTCTGACAAAATGTTTTCAGAACTGGAAGGGATCATTGTCAGAAGAAAATGTTAAAGAAAACCTAAACTGAAAATTAAAAGTAAAAATAAGCATACACTAGTCATACTGGGATCCCGTGTAGTATACCCCTCAACCTCTCTCTCCTCTCTCGCGTCTTGTTTGGCCACTGTGATCAAGGGAATTAATCATCCTCCATTTTGAAAATGGCAATTACCCCATAACAGCTTCCTGGTCAGCACACTGTTAAACTGTAACATCGCCCACTTGAGCCATAGCAAACATGGATATTACCTGGCACATCAGTTGTCCTCTCAGCGATAACTGACAGCAACTGGTATATAACTGACAGCAACTGATATATTTCAGTTCTGACAAAATGTTGTCAGAACTGGAAGGGATCATTGTCGGAAGAAAATGGTGAGCTTCTAAGAGGAAATGATGGCAAGGCAACTATGTAATGTTCATTTGAAGTTACCTCATGTGTTTATTTTAAATAATTTTACTCAGTTCAGGTTCCCTTTAAGACACACCCCTGACCATGCCCCCGTCACACCCCTAGTCACGCATACCATAAAGATTTTATAAGAAAAATATGTTGTTTTATAATTCAAACTACACTGGTCCTTTCTATCCTGGTTCATTTTCCTTCATATTAACATTTTGAAATGAGTAATATATCAATTTAAAGGATGGGAATACAGTTTAGAGTCAATCAAACACATTTTAGTAGATATATATATATATATATATATATATATATATATATATACATATATATTTTATACATAGAAAAGGGGACAAAGTCCTGGAAGAGGGACAAATGAGGGAGAAAGAGGGACAGAGGGGCAGGGCTCCCAAAGAGGGACAGTTGGGAGCTAGGGGATAGAAAACTTTGACATATGGATATAAACCTGGATATATGTTTCACACAGGAAGTCACGTGTTCAGGTGCTAAAGTTATAAATAAATGTCTCCTCTGTAACCTGTGTATTACATTAGCCTACATAAGCATGGCTACTGAACTACAGTCACATCTGGACGCTTGTATTACTGCTATCTGCCTCTAGTGCTGAGCAATGACGCTCTTCCTACATCCGGGTCGGTCGGAAGTAGTAGTTTGCTGTGTAATTGCTCCTGGCTCGTAGAATAGGATAGGATTGCAGCATCATGCCGGACTACCTGGGAACCGATCAGCGCAAAACCAAGGAAGAGGAGAAGGAGGACAAGCCTATCCGGGGTAAGGCGGCTGTGCTGGCATGTCACGCTTCTGAGTGGGGAAGGGAGGCTCCCATGGGTGGCATTGCTGCAGGGCCCCGACATCTGCCAGCTTCTAACAGGGCATCTGAAGCTACAAAGGGCCAGCTCACCAATGTCCAGCATCGTCCACTGCTGTGTGCTGTGATTAGTAATGATGTGCTATTACAGGATAACCTAGAATCATTGCTATTTGTTCTGTCTGCCAGTGAGCTCAGATTTTGCTTCCTGTAGGCTACATGATATTATTTTTAGTTTTTAAACCATGTTTTATTAGGTTTTTCATTTTTAGTGTAAAATAAGTGTTTGCAAGTAGCAACACCACAAATTTGCACATATTGACATATCGTAGCATATATAATGATGTATGAGTTAAGCCTTTTGGAGGTGCTCTGCTTACAACACCTGCTAGATTATGTATTGAGGAAAAGAAGGTTCCATAACCCCCCCCCCCCCCCCAATCCTGCCCTCCAGATTGCTCTCACTGTAGGAGTCAGTGCTCAAGAGTACTTATTATATAACGTGTAAACCCTTTAATGCACAGCTCTGTCTCCCCCCTGCACGAATCATTTGGTGTCAACAGCACTACTCACCCGCTGCTCGTAAATCTTTAGAGGTCTGAAACCCTCCTCCTTTATCATTCACACTACAACAGTGAGTTGCTGTGCAGTGAATTTCTACTCATGGGGAGTTAAAACTCATGGAACTGCATGTAAATGCACAGCAACCCACAAACCCATCCACGCACATTAATTAGTTTTTGATTCTGCATTTTTATGCATTTCAACTCACTGACTAGTGGGAATGAGCCTAACCAAACATGGTGGAATTTTCACTTGCGCTGATTCGGTGTTCTCCCCAGAAAATGTCTCCAGCCGGGTGGCATGAAAAAGTAGCTGGGTGGGGTACAAGGGGGAATGCAGGGCCAGTTCAAGTCTGCTTACAGCATAGGAGGAGGAGAAGCCCAATGACAGCCGGGTGTTCACTAAAATTAAAACCAAAAGAGAACAAACGGTTGGCACTACAGCGGTATGACATGCATAAAACAGCTTCAGAAACATGCAGTATGCACAGGAGGACTTAAATACACCTCTTCTCTGGAACCTCTTCAGCGTGCTCAAGCAGAGACATCATGTAGCAAGCAAACAAAGAAAGCAGGAAAGCTGGCACTGCTGCAAGTGTTCAATTTATTGTAGCAAAGTGCAAACGTGCATCATCTTGCAAAAGTAGCATGGAATAAAACACATACCCTTGTGAGAAGAGGCGTAGGTGGTGGTGGGTGCTGGGCACAGGATGCCTGACGGCCGTTTCACGCTAAACAGCGCTTCTACGGAGGCTGCAACCATTATGGGCAAAGGCTTCTGGTTAAATACTGTCCAGAGCCCGCATCTAGCGTTACTTCCGGTGGCAGCGCTGCCCATACGTCCGCGTCACATGCGCGTACGTATTGCGTCAACGTACCCCGCACGCGTACGTAATTCCGCATGGCGCCTATGATGTACGCATGTCACATGGATACATGCATACTGCATTTTTATGCTTGCGGCGCATGCGTGAAAATGGTTGCATAAGGGGGAGTACAAAACTTCCCCTAGCGGCCAATAACACATAGGGCCCGACTCAGACAAACCCACACCTTAGGTTCAAAGTAAAAAGGAGAGACAAGGGGTAGAGAAGGAAGGGAAGGGAAAGAAAAAAGGGCAAGATAAAACAGAAGGAAAGTGGTGACATGATCAGGAGGTCCTGAAAGAGTAAAAATAAGTGAAACCCTTGGTGTCAGTGTGATTGAGTCGTGCCCCCATCAGGACTCAAAAATTAATATATTGGGAGCACGTAATGCTATGCACAGCTAAAGTATAAGTGCCATAATGGGGGGAGGGAAGTTGGGAAGCAAAATTATGTGAGGAAGTAAAATAGCCCACATCCCTTGGCGGGTTGCCGCCAACAGGGATGGGCCTAATATGGATAGTAAAAAGGAGAGGGTGGGCGAGCGACCGGTTCTTGCGCCATCCTCCAGATAAATAACAATATAAAAGATAATAGATTTCATATGGAGCATTAAATATCAAGACAAGACAGGACATAACATAACATGGCGGACAGGGAAGTCCAGGGGTAGGGGAGGGAAGGGAGGTATCAAGGGTCAAGGAAGCATGATAAGTCTGTATGGTCATTAAGACCCAAGGGTCCCATGGCTTCTGATTGCAAAATCAACATTTCTTTTTCTCTTTTGAATTGATTCTCCCTGTCTCCAACTCTAGACGGGGGTGGGACATGGATAATTCCTGCAAATTTTAACTTCGTGGGGTCATTCCCATGGCTTTCTAGCATATGCTGGATTACCCTTGGAGAACCTTTTCGAAATTTCAGGGAGTTGTAGTGTCCTCTGAACCGTTCATTAATGGATCTCGTGGTCTCCCCTATATAAAACCTACCACAGGGGCACCACATTGTGTAAACAACAAACCGTGTTTGACATGTAAAAAAAGACCGCACAGTTCGTCGGAGTGGGCCAATATGAAATTGGCAACCCACTGTCATCTGACTACACGATTTGCAGTGTCCACACCTGTGGTTACCCCGAGGGCCGCCTTCACGTAGCCAATCACTTCCACTTGCTGTTTTGAACTCTCTTCTGCTCACTAATGAGCCTATTGTGGGTGATCTTCTGAAAGAAAATAACGGTCCTTCCGTCACTAAAGGCTTCAAGATGGGGTCCCTAATTAGAATGTCCCAATTTCTTTGGATCACTTTCTTTATATGGTCTGCCATGTTCGTGTAGCCGAAGGAGAAGGGAATTTTTCGTTGTGTGACAGGATTTATTGATTTCCTTCTTAGGAGGTCTGATCTCGTGGTGCGATTGCTTTTGCTAAAGGCCTCTTGGATTTCTTGTTTCCTATATCCTCTAGCCAACAGTCTCACTCCCAGTTCCTCAGACTGTTTGCGGAAATCCGCATCATTAGCATTGTTGCGGCGTAGTCTGAGGAACTGGGAGTATGGCAAAGTCCTGGTGATGTGGGCGAAATGGAAGCTCGATTTGTGCAGTAGAGCATTACTTGCTGTGGGTTTGCGATACCCCTTGGATATCAAATTGCCCTCACTGATTGTCAACTCTAGGTCGAGGAAAGCAATTCTCTCTGGATGAATATCAGCCGTAAAGGCCATATTGACAAAATTACAATTGATGTAGGATAAAAAATGAAAAAAGGATTCACGAGTCCCGGACCAAAATACCAAGATGTCGTCCACGTACCTGGACCACATCCTGAGGCTCTCCCTATATGGATTGTCCTTCGAATGTATAAAAAGTTCTTCCCACCATGCTAGGAATATGTTGGCATGCGTGCAAGAGACCGCCGTCCCCATGGCGGTCCCCGCCACCTGCCAAAACCATCTCCTATCAAAAAGAAATGCATTGTGGGTCAATACAAACAGAATTTTTAAAACAGCATACTGGCGACTTTTTAGCTACTTTAGACGTTGAGAGTCTTTACAGCCGTATACCCCACACCTTAGGCATTATAGCCGTTAGACATTTTTTGGATAAAACCGATAAAACTACGGTCTGTAAGGACTTCATTTGTTATTGCCTTCTGTTTGTATTGACCCACAATGCATTTCTTTTTGATAGGAGATGGTTTTGGCAGGTGGCGGGGACCGCCATGGGGACGGCGGTCTCTTGCACGTATGCTAACATATTCCTAGCATGGTGGGATGAACTTTTTTATACATTCGGAGGACAATCCATATAGGGCGAGCCTCAGGATGTGGTCCAGGTATGTGGACGACATCTTGGTATTTTGGTCCGGGACTCGTGAATCCTTTTTTAATTTTTTATCCTACATCAATTGTAATTTTGTCAATATGGCCTTTACGGCTGATATTCATCCAGAGAGAATTGCTTTCCTTGACCTAGAGTTGACAATCAGTGAGGGCAATTTGATATCCAAGGGATATCGCAAACCCACAGCAAGTAATGCTCTACTGCACAAATCGAGCTTCCATCCCGCCCACATCACCAGGACTTTGCCATGCTCCCAGTTCCTCAGACTACGCCGCAACAATGCTAATGATGCGGATTTCCGCAAACAGTCTGAGGAACTGGGAGTGAGACTGTTGGCTAGAGGATATAGGGAACAAGAAATCCAAGAGGCCTTTAGCAAAAGCAATCGCACCACGAGATCAGACCTCCTAAGAAGGAAATCAATAAATCCTGTCACACAACGAAAAATTCCCTTCTCCTTCGGCTACACGAACATGGCAGACCATATAAAGAAAGTGATCCAAAGAAATTGGGACATTCTAATTAGGGACCCCATCTTGAAGCCTTTAGTGACGGAAGGACCGTTATTTTCTTTCAGAAGATCACCCACAATAGGCTCATTAGTGAGCAGAAGTGAGTTCAAAACAGCAATTGGAAGTGATTGGCTACGTGATGGCGGCCCTCTGGATAACCACAGGTGTGGACACTGCAAATCGTGTAGTCAGATGACAGTGGGTTGCCAATTTCATATTGGCCCACTCCGACGAACTGTGCGGTCTTTTTTTACATGTCAAACACGGTTTGATGTTTACACAATGTGGTGCCCCTGTGGTAGGTTTTATATAGGGGAGACCACGAGATCCATTAACCACCCTGGCGTTCTATTAAGATCGCCAGGGCGGCTGCGGGAGGGTTTTTTTTTAAATTAAAAAAAAAACTATTTCATGCAGCCAACTGAAAGTTGGCTGCATGAAAGCCCACTAGAGGGCGCTCCGGAGGCGTTCTTCCGATCGCCTCCGGCAGCCAGAAGTAACACGGAAGGCCGCAATGAGCGGCCTTCCGTGTTTTGCTTACTTCGTCGCCATGGCGACGAGCGGAGTGACGTCATGGACGTCAGCCGACGTCCTGACGTCAGCCGCCTCCGATCCAGCCCTTAGCGCTGGCCGGAACTATTTGTTCCGGCTGCGCAGGGCTCAGGCGGCTGGGGGGACCCTCTTTCGCCGCTGCTCGCGGCGGATCGCCGCAGAGCGGCGGCGATCGGGCAGCACACGCGGCTGGCAAAGTGCCGGCTGCGTGTGCTGCTTTTTATTTGAACAAAATCGGCCCAGCAGGGCCTGAGCGGCAGCCATCGGCGGTGATGGACGAGCTGAGCTCGTCCATACCGCTAAGATGGTTAATGAACGGTTCAGAGAACACTACAACTCCCTGAAATCTGGAAAAGGTTCTTCAAGGGTAATCCAGCATATGTGAGAAAGCCATGGGAATGACCCCACGAAGTTGAAATTTGCAGGAATTATCCATGTCCCACCCCCGTCCAGAGGTGGAGACGGAGAAACAATTAAAAAGAGAAGAAGCAATGTTGATTTTGTAATCAGAAGCCATGGGACCCTTGGGTCTTAATGACCATACAGACTTGTCATGCTTCCTTGACCCTTGATACCTCCCTTCCCTCCTCTACCCCTGGACTTCCCTGTCCGCCATGTTATGTTATGTCCTGTCTTGTCTTGAAATTGCTCCATATGAAATCTATTATCTTTTATATTGTTATTCATCTGGAGGATGGCGCAAGAACCGGTCGCTCGTTCATCCTCTCCTTTTTACTATGCATGTTAGGCCCATCCCTGTTGGCGGCAACCCGCCAAGGGATGTGGGCTATTTTACTTCCTCACATAATTTTGCTTCCCAACTTCCCTCCCCCCATTATGGCACTTATACTTTAGCTGTGCATAGCATTACGTGCTCCCAATATATTAATTTTTGAGTCCTGATGGGGCACGACTCAATCACACTGACACCAAGGGTTTCACTTATTTTTACTCTTTCAGGACCTCCTGATCATGTCACCACTTTCCTTCTGTTTTATCTTGCCCTTTTTTCTTTCCCTTCCCTTCCTTCTCTACCCCTTGTCTCCCCTTTTTACTTTGAACCTAAGGTGTGGGTTTGTCTGAGTCGTGCCCTACATGTTGTTGGCCGCTAGGGGGAGTTTTTTACTCCCCCTTATGCAACCATTTTCACGCATGCGCCGCAAGCATAATAATGCAGTACGCATGTATCCATGTGACATGCGTACATCATAGGCGCCATGCGGAATTACGTACGCGTGCGGGGTACATTGACGCAATTCGTCAATACGTACGCACATGTGACGCGGAAGTATGGGCGGCGCTGCCACCGGAAGTAACGCTAGATGCGGGCTCTGGACAGTATTTAACCAGAAGCCTTTTCCCATAATGGTTGCAGCCTCCGTAGAAGCGCTGTTTAGCGTGAAACGGCCGTCAGGCATCCTGTGCCCAGCACCCACCACCACCTACGCCTCTTCTCACAAGGGTATGTGTTTTATTCCATGCCACTTTTGCAAGATGATGCACGTTTGCACTTTGCTACAATAAATTGAACACTTGCAGCAGTGCCAGCTTTCCTGCTTTCTTTGTTTGCTTGTTCACTAAAATTAGCTGGGTGGAGCACCCGGCTAAAACAGCCTAGGGGGGCCAGTTTCATGAAACTGAAAAAATAGATACTTAGGTAGAGGGAAGCATCTGGATAGTCCAGAGGCTTCCCGTGCACTCCTTGCCCACAGCTTTGCTGCACATGGACCCTCTAAAGAAATTCGACGAGCTACTATGCTCTTCTAATGCATGAGCGTGGCTGTATTGCGCCTGCAGCTCTCAGGCGTTGACTGACAAGCTTGAAGCAGGCCACAGCAACAGAGGTGGGGGTGGCCCCAGAGCTCCGGAAGTCTTCGGCAAGGCTTTCGGCAAAACCTGCCACAGCAGTTTTGCCAACAGGGGTATGGTTTAGCTATTGTATAGAGACATACTAATCATATCCCGTAAAGCAATATCAATCATGCTCTGATGAGGATCAACCACTCCGAAACAGTCTGTATGCATGTTGGATTATAGTGGCTCTGTACAATTAACAAACTGACACATCATTGCATTCCAGCAGTTCCAGAGATGTTTAGCTTTCAGGGGCAACAAAGGGATAATTTACATAATCAGTAGTGATGCACTGTGGGACATCTAAAATGCTCACTCCAACCTTAAAGAGGAGCTGTTAGGTATAGGGTCTCAGAGAAAATAAACACATATATCAGTAGCTAAAGATTGGCTGTACTTACATTACATATGCATTTCACTGTCCACGTTTGGATTTCACAGAATTTGTATATAGTATATGCAGAGATAGATGCTCCTGACAGCTCATGGCAGGCTCCATGTTTGTGAAGCCAAATGTGTCGTCATGTCCTGCCTGCTTCTGGTCACAGATAAGCTCGTTCTTGAACAACACGGTGTGCAGTGAATATTAATGAGCCATGTGGCTAGGAACAATAGCTGACTCCTGCAGTGTAGTCTGCCCGGAGATTTATCAGTGCTACGCTCTGGACTGATTACACAAGCTGCTGTACCGTCTCATTAGCAGCCGAGGGGAGGGCCCCAGAATGCTTTGCAGTTTAGCTGCGGCTTGCGTCTTTATGGGTCTATAACAGACTAAGATAAGCACACATCAAAGGTAACTGAAATGTTTATCTTCACTAATGGCTTTTGAGCTTCCTTCTAAACTGTTTAACACAGGAGAATAGAGGTTTAAATTAGCTTCTGCAGCCTGACAGTTACTCTTTAAGGGGCCCATACACTCAGCTGATTTTTGATCGATTGGTCGATTGCAAATCGATTGACCAATCGACCGATTTGTGGACAATTTTGATCGATTTCAATCGATCTGGCAGGCTGGAAAATCTAGGTCGATCTGTTGAGATTGCTTATCATTTTGCATTGGCCCTAATGGAAATCTGATGGCAAAAAATGCCATCAGATCGATTTTCAATAGATTTCAAACTGAAATCTATTGGAAGTCTGTTCCTAGTAAAAAAATGTTCCTAAACACATCAGATAGATCAGAAATCTATCTGATGATCTATCTGTTGCTAATATAACAAGTGTATGGCCACCTTTAAGGTGTCCATACACTGATAGATTTGCAGCATATTCGACCATCAGATTTCTGAATCTGACAGGAATCTATCTGTGTGCCACACTCTAGGAACAGATTTCCAATAGATTTCATAATGAAATCTATTGGAAATCTATTGAAAATCTATCTAAATGCATTATTGCGCCTATAGATCCAATGCAACTCTATAGACAATCGACCTGCTGCCATCCTGTCAGATAGATCAAATCGATCAAAATCGGCCACCAATCAATCAATCGGCTATCAATTTCCGATCGATTCAATTGAATCGATGGATGGCTGAGATTGACCAGTGCATATTGTAGATACCTTCTGCTTTATGCTAAATACACACGGTTCGTTCCCGCATCGAATGCGCTGCTCGACTCCCGACGAATCCATTATTACCCAACATTTCCGAGCGCATTTCGATGATTTTTAGGTCGACTGCCATGTAAAGTATGGCAAATCGACCTAACGATCCATCGAACCGCGACTCGGACATGTCGGAAATAAACAAATCGACGGGAATCGAGCGGCGCATCGATGGGAATCGAGTGTGGGAACGAACCGTGTGTATCCAGCATTAAAGGGACTTAGAGATGAGTCTTCCTGCTGTTTTTTACTTACCTGGGGCTTCCTCCAGCCCCATAAGCATGGATGTGTCCCTCCCCGTCCTCCCGCAGTCCTCTGTTCAGCCGCAGTCATCTCCCAGGTCCACGGCTCAGTCTGACTGAGTGATGTCAGAAGGTCCGCTCATGCGCAGAAGGTTCGGCTGCTGATGTCACTGAGCCGCTTACCGGGGACGATTGCGGCTGAACGGAGGCCCTGAGGACGGCGACGAGGGACACATCCATGCTTATGGGGTTAGAGGAAGCCCCGGGAAAGAAAAAAAAAAAAAACAGCAGGAAGACTTATCTCTGATTCTCTTTAAAAAGGCAAAAATCTGTTTTACATGGTTATTTTAAAATAATAATGCATTGTTTTCTTCTTGTGTGTTTCAGCCCTAGATGAAGGGGACATTGCCTTGTTGAAGACCTATGTAAGTCATACAGCGTAATCAAAAGCTGATAGAGGCCTGCGTCTACACTATGCTGGATTGGCAGTGTGCACTGTTGCAGCAGAGACAATATACACTTGTTGTGCTTTTTAAGAACTGACAGCAAGTGAGACCTGATTTGGTGGGATGGGTCTGGAGATAGATTTTGCTATTGTTGTCATGACCATATTCCATGCAGCGTCCAGAAAAGTTGTGCAAGGCACTATTTCACGGTCCACTACTGCAGTGGAGACAACAGATATGCTAAATGGGCATGTCTCCATACATCCTCTCAGTGGTCCCCAACCCTGTCCTTAAGGCCCACCAACAGTACATGTTTTGCAGAAAATAACTAACTTGCACAGGTGAGGTAATTAGTGTCTCAGCAGAGCTGATTAATTACCTCTGTGGATTTCTACAAAACATGCACTGTGGGTGGGCCTTGAGGACCGGGTTGGGGAACACTGCTTCTAGATTACACATTTCTGCTGTCAGTTTTTATGTGTAGTTTGAACCTAACCTCATGTTTTACCTTTTTGTGTTGCCTTTCAAGTATAGGAAATAACAAAGATTGAAATCCCTCCAGCTACGTTATACATAGTACAGACAAATCTACTATATGCTCTTCAGTAATTTAATATATTAGATTATAGGTATGGCAAAAACATTGAATCTATTGAGAATAAAAAATACCTCCATATCAGTCTTTGTCTGTGTGTCTCTAGCTTTGTACACAATAGGAGAATTGTCACCCGGTAGCGATTAGGACATAATCATCTCGGCGACAGTGCAGGGCTGAGGCTGTACAGATGTCGCTAACCCCTAGGTTAGTGACACGTTCTGTTGCTACGCAGTGGAGAGATGGGCCAACAAAGTAGTGCACAGGGAGCATCACAGAGCAGGAGGTTGAGTGGGGAGAACAATGCGCTTGGGCTAGTCGATCTGCTGGGTGAATCGCTTGCCAAAACACCAACAGTAATCTGGCTGCTGCACCCATGCTAGATCCTTCGCATATGTGGTCATTATTGTCCACCTTGGCCAAATTAACTTTGCCCTGTGTACAAGGCTTTCTTTTAGCATTGATTGGGTAGAGCTGTTCTTAGCTGCATCAGTGGTGGTAGCAGTTTACTATCCATAGCTGCATAGTTTTTTACTGCATCAGAGAGTGCAAAACTAGCCGTGGCACTAGTGTGGTCAAATTGAATCAGGTTCCTGCTGAAATATGGTTGAATGGCATAATATAGTAGATCTGTAAGATAATTGATGTCAGAGAGATATTGATTACCAATATAATAGTGCATGGAAAACTTTAGACTTAATCAACAATATGTTAATATCCTCATCATTTTGGCAATTTGCCTGTCTGTTACCTTTTTTGGAGGTGTAATGGTTAATACACCTAAACCTGAGGTGATGGCAGACAAATGAGTCTGTCATCCAAGCACAATTCATGTAACAGATATAAAGCTAGCTAGATAAGCGCATGAGTTTACTATCCTTCTCTGTTATTGGCCCTCTGGACAGCTCATTCATGAGATGTCTGTTTATTTGGTTCGTTTAACTGGTTTGGGACCGCGGAAGTAAGAATCTACGCCACACATGCAGCTCTCTAACTCTTAGCAGTGTAGAGTCTCTGCTGCGGCTTTCCGCGGTCCTGAGCCCATCACTGTTTGCCACAGACTTGGCTGTCATGTGACAGCCAAGCTTCCTTCTATGGGTAAGGAGCCATTTCATTGGCTCTTTACCAGGTGATCACTGTGAGCTAATCATAGTGATCACTGAACAGCATAATGAAAAAAGGCTCTGGTCCTTAAGGTGCCAAAGCCATGCCATCTTAAATGGGTTATGAACATCCTCGCTACCTATGTATTATGTCCAATATGTCCTTTATAGTCATTGCCCTACTTTAGCACTGCTCATTATGCATTATTTATTTTTTATGAACCATACATTCTTTTTATTTCTTGACTGTCCCTTTTGGTGAGTGGCTTTGCCAGGTCTCAATACTTTTGCCAGCCTGCAAAAAAGCAGCACCTGTAGGTCTCCTCCTGGTCAGATGTTTTCTGAGGCAAGACTTGTCCCATGTTGCCCGTAGCAGCCCTTTAGTTCTCTGCTGTATTGTAGTAGAAACCTCTGTTGATATTTTATTGTCTATTTATTCAACTGATCAGCCAATCATGACAATTATGAATATTGTTGCAGGGACAAAGCACATATTCTAGACAAATTAAACAAGTGGAAGATGATATACAGCAACTTCTCAAGAAAATTAATGAGCTCACAGGTATGTTTAACATCCAGGATTAAGATTGTATTGGGCCACATAAAAAATAGCAAGTTTGGTCCTTGCTTTGATCTTATGATAATTTAATTTTTAACCACTTGAGGACCTAGGGCTTTCTACCCCTTAAGGACCGGCCACTTTTTTTCCATTCAGACCACTGCAGCTTTCACGGTTTATTGCTCGCTCATACAACCTACCACCTAAATGAATTTTGGCTCCTTTTCTTGTCACTAATAAAGCTTTCTTTTGGTGCTATTTGATTGCTCCTGCTATTTTTACTTTTTATTATATTCATCAAAAAAGACATGAATTTTGGCAAAAAAATGATTTTTTTTTAACTTTCTGTGCTGACATTTTTCAAATAAAGTAAAATTTCTGTATACATGCAGCGCGAAAAATGTGGACAAACATGTTTTGGATAAAAAAAAAACCCATTCAGTGTATATTTATTGGTTTGGGTAAAAGTTATAGCGTTTACAAACTATGGTGCAAAAAGTGAATTTTCCCATTTTCAAGCATCTATGACTTTTCTGACCCCCTGTCATGTTTCATGAGGGGCTAGAATTCCAGGATAGTATAAATACCCCCCAAATGACCCCATTTTGGAAAGAAGACATCCCAAAGTATTCACTGAGAGGCATAGTGAGTTCATAGAAGATATTTTTTGTCACAAGTAAGCGGAAAATGACACTTTGTGAGAAAAAAAAAAGTTTCCATTTCTTCTAACTTGCGACAAAAAAAAATGAAATCTGCCACGGACTCACCATGCCCCTCTCTGAATACCTTGAAGGGTCTACTTTCTAAAATGGGGTCATTTATGGGGTGTGTTTACTGTCCTGACATTTTGGGGGGTGCTAAATTGTAAGCACCCCTGTAAAGCCTAAAGGTGCTAATTGGACTTTGGACCCCTTAGCGCAGTTAGGCTGCAAAAAAGTGCCACACGTGGTATTGCCGTACTCAGGAGAAGTAGTATAATGTGTTTTGGGGTGTATTTTTACACATACCCATGCTGGGTGGGAGAAATATCTCTGTAAATGACAATTTGTTAATTTTTTTTACACACAATTGTCCATTTACAGAGATCTTTCTCCCACTCAGCATGGGTATGTGTAAAAATACACCCCAAAACACATTGTACTACTTCTCCAGAGTACGGCGATACCACATGTGTGGCACTTTTTTGCAGCCTAACTGCGCTAAGGGGCCCAAAGTCCAATGAGTACCTTTAGGATTTCACAGGTCATTTTGAGAAATTTCGTTTCAAGACTACTCCTCACGGTTTAGGGCCCCTAAAATGCCAGGACAGTATAGGAACCCCACAAATGACCCCATTTTAGAAAGAAGACACCCCAAGGTATTCCGTTAGTAGTACGGTGAGTTCATAGAAGATTTTTTTTGTCACAAGTTAGCGGAAAATGACACTTTGTGAAAAAAAACAATAAAAATCAATTTCCGCTAACTTGTGACAAAAAATAAAATCTTCTATGAACTCACCGTACTACTAACAGAATACCTTGGGGTGTCTTCTTTCTAAAATGGAGTCATTTGTGGGGTTCCTATACTGTCCTGGCATTTTAGGGGCCCTAAACCGTGAGGAGTAGTCTTGAAACAAAATTTCTCAAAATGACCTGTGAAATCCTAAAGGTACTCATTGGACTTTGGGCCCCTTAGCGCAGTTAGGGTGCAAAAAAGTGCCACACATGTGGTATCGCCGTACTCGGGAGAAGTAGTACAATGTGTTTTGGGGTGTATTTTTACACATACCCATGCTGGGTGGGAGAAATAACTCTGTAAATGGACAATTGTGTGTAAAAAAATCAAAAGATTGTCATTTACAGAGGTATTTCTCCCACCCAGCATGGGTATGTGTAAAAATATACCCCAAAACACATTATACTACATATCCCGAGTACGGCGATACCACATGATTGGCACTTTTTTGCAGCCTAACTGCGCTAAGGGGCCCAAAGTCCAATGAGTACCTTTAGGATTTCACAGGTCATTTTTGTTTCAAGACTACTCCTCACGGTTTAGGGCCCCTAAAATGCCAGGGCAGTATAGGAACCCCACTAATGACCCCATTTTAGAAAGAAGACACCCCAAGGTATTCCGTTAGGAGTATGGTGAGTTCATAGAAGTTTTTATTTTTTTGTCACAAGTTAGCGGAAATTGATTTTAATTGTTTTTTTTCACAAAGTGTCATTTTCCGCTAACTTGTGACAAAAAATAAAATCTTCTATGAACTCACCATACTCCTAACGGAATACGTTTGGGTGTCTTCTTTCTAGAATGGGGTCATTTGTGGGGTTCCTATACTGCCCTGGCATTTTAGGGGCGCTAAACCGTGAGGAGTAGTCTTGAAACAAAAATGACCTGTGAAATCCTAAAGGTACTCATTGGACTTTGGGCCCCTTAGCGCAGTTAGGCTGCAAAAAAGTGCCAATCATGTGGTATCGCCGTACTCGGGATATGTAGTATAATGTGTTTTGGGGTATATTTTTACACATACCCATGCTGGGTGGGAGAAATACCTCTGTAAATGACAATCTTTTGATTTTTTTACACACAATTGTCCATTTACAGAGTTATTTCTCCCACCCAGCATGGGTATGTGTAAAAATACACCCCAAAACACATTATACTACTTCTCCTGAGTACGGCGATACCACATGTGTGACACTTTTTTGCAGCCTAGGTGCGCTAAGGGGCCCAACGTCCTAATCACAGGTCATTTTGAGGCATTTGTTTTCTAGACTACTCCTCACGGTTTAGGGCCCCTAAAATGCCAGGGCAGTATAGGAACCCCACAAGTGACCCCATTTTAGAAAGAAGACACCCCAAGGTATTCCGTTAGGTGTATGGCGAGTTCATAGAAGATTTTTTTTGTCACAAGTTAGTGAAAAATGACACTTAGTGAAAAAAAAACAAAAATCAATTTCCACTAACTTTTGACAAAAAATAAAATCTTCTATGAACTCGTCATACACCTAACAGAATACATTGGGGTGTCTTTTTTTCTAAAATGGGGTCCGTTTCTGGGGTTCCTATACCGCCCTGGCATTTTACGGGCCCAAAACTGTGAGTAGTCTGGAAACCAAATGTCTCAAAATGACTGTTCAGGGGTATAAGCATCTGCAAATTTTGATGACAGGTGGTCTATGAGGGGGCGAATTTTGTGGAACCGGTCATATGCAGGGTGGCCTTTTAGATGACAGGTTGTATTGGGCCTGATCTGATGGATAGGAGTGCTAGGGGGGTGACAGGAGGTGATTGATGGGTGTCTCAGGGGGTGGTTAGAGGGGAAAATAGATGCAATAAATGCACTGGGGAGGTGATCGGAAGGGGGTCTGAGGGGGATCTGAGGGTTTGGCCGAGTGATCAGGAGCCCACACGGGGCAAATTAGGGCCTGATCTGATGGGTAGGTGTGCTAGGGGGTGACAGGAGGTGATTGATGGGTGTCTCAAGGTGTGATTAGAGGGGGGAATAGATGCAAGCAATGCACTGGCGAGGTGATCAGGGCTGGGGCCTGAGGGCATTCTGAGGGTGTGGGCGGGTGATTGAGTGCCCTAGGGGCAGATCGGGGTCTAATCTGATAGGTAGCAGTGACAGGGGGTGATTGATAGGTAATTAGTGGGTGTTTAGGGTAGAGAACAGATATAAACACTGCCCTTGGGAGGTGATCTGACGTCGGATCTGCGGGCGAACTATTGGTGTGGGTGGGTGATCAGATTGCCCGCAAGGGGCAGGTTAGGGGCTGATTGATGGGTGGCAGTGACAGGGGCTGATTGATGGGTGGCAGTGACAGGGGGTGATTGATGGGTGGCAGTGACAGGGGGTGATTGATGGGTGATCGACAGGTGATTGACAGGTGATCAGTGGGTTATTACAGGGAAGAACAGATGTAACTAATGCACTGGCGAATTGATAAGGGGGGGTCTGAGGGCAATCTGAGCGTGTAGGCGGGTGATTGGGTGCCCGCAAGGGGCAGATTAGGGTCTGATCTGATGGGTAACAGTGACAGGTGGTGATAAGGGGTGATTGATGGGTGATTGATGGGCAATTAGTGGGTGTTTAGAGGAGAGAATAGATGTAAACACTGCGTTTGGGTGGTGATCTGATGTCGGATCTGCGGGCGATCTATTGGTGTGGGTGGGTGATCAGATTGCCCGCAAGGGGCAGGTTAGGGGCTGATTGATGGGTGGCAGTGACAGGGGGTGATTGACGGGTGATTGACAGGTGATCAGGGGGGATACATGCATACATTACACAGGGGGGGGGGGGTCTGGGGAGAATCTGAGGGGTGGGGGGTGATCAGGAGGGGGCAGTGGGCAGGGGGGGAGATAAAAAAAAAAATAGCGTTGACAGATAGTGACAGGGAGTGATTGATGGGTGATTAGGGGGGTGATTGGGTGCAAACAGAGGTCTGATGGGTGGGCAGGGGGGGGGGTCTGAGGGGTGCTGTGGGCGATCTGGGGCGGGGGGGGGGGGGAAATCAGTGTGCTTGGTGCAGACTAGGGTGGCTGCAGCCTGCCCTGGTGGTCCCTCGGACATTGGGACCACCAGGGCAGGAGGCAGCCTGTATAATACACTTTGTAAACATTACAAAGTGTATTATACACTTTGTATGCGGCGATCGCGGGGTTAACATCCCGCCGGCGCTTCCGTATAGCCGGCATGATGTTGCGGCGGGCGAGCGGTGACAGGCGCCGGCGGAGGATCGCGTCACGGATGACGCGATCGCTCCGCCCATGCCCTTAAATGGACCGCCGCCTCTGTGGGTGAGCCGGTCCTTAAGGGCTCCACTTCCCGGCCGCCCCTGTGCGTTAGGCGGTCGGGAAGTGGTTAAATTGTGTAGTAAAAATCTTAGTATTATTTACAGTATAAGTTGAGGCAAAAATGTGTTTTCCTTAATTTGGTTATGGCTAGAGTGGAGAAGGGTTAGAGAATTTTTCAGACTTTTATTGCTGTCTGTGCTGCTGTGATAGAGATTCTCTATCCAGTTGGATATCACAGAATTGCCAGTAATTTTAAAAGAAACTCCTCCTGCCCAATGGGGACGTTAAAGGAAACCAGAGGCCCCATAAGCACGTGTGAGTCCCTCGCGTCCTACTGAGGTCCGCCGTTCAGCCGCAATTACCCCAGGTAACTGGCCCAGTCGCGGTATTCTGTGCATGAGCAAACCACATGCGCAGAAGAGTCCGACTGGCGCGACTGAGCCAGTTACCAGGGCTGATTGCCGCTAAACGGAGGACGTGAGGGACTCACACGTGCTTGTGGGCCTGGAGGAAGCCCCGGGTAAGTAAAAAATCTTTAATATACTTAGAGTGTCTGGTACACTTTAAGAATGGGGAAAAAAAGCTTGAAAAAAAATTATAATTGTATAACATTGTGCACCATGTAAAGCAAAATGTGATCCATTGAAACAAAAATAATCCAGTTATAAGACATCTATTGAGGGTCACAGATGTGCATGAATTTGTACAATCAGCTTCTTAGTTTTATTCAAATACTGAGAAAATGTGCTGCAGCTCATGGCTATTTGGGAGAATGAGAACAGGATGAATGACCAACTTTTTTTTTTTTGGGGGGGGGGGGGGGGGACTTACACCTGAAGAACCTCAGTGACACCTTTATTAAAAGTCACATCTAAGGGCATATTCACGGTGGGACGTTGTGTTTTAATGCAACGTTAGTCGCAACATGTCTGCGTTAAGAGGTAACGCACTGTAAGCAGTGAGTTACCACAAATGCAACATTTTTCAACGCAACGATAACGTTGCACTGAGAACAGCCCGTAGGATTATCATTGCAGTGCGGTAAGCTGTGTTATAAGACTTTATAACGCAGCTCCGCAACGACCCACTGTGAATGCGACCTAACAGAATATTAATCTGTTCTTATTGAATGCAAAGATGTTAATATAATGGACAGTTGCCAGCATTTTAAAATAATTTCCAAAATTGTTAAGAGTTGTTTTAAGTTGTACGTAATAACGGATCTTCTTTTCTTACAATATTAGTCTGGTCTCCAGTTTGGGACCCCTTTTTCTAGTAAAGCTGCACTATTGCAGCAGCTGAGGATATTACCTAGTGCTAATAATATGCACAAAGTAGAAGCAAAGTTAAAGGACAACTGAAGTGAGAAAAATATGGTGGCTGCTATATTTATTTTCTTTTAAACAATACCAGTTGCCTGGCAGCCCTGCTGGTCTATAGTGGCTGCAATAGTGTCTGAATCACACCAGAAACAAGCATGCTGCAGATCAGGTGTTTCTGACATTATTATCATATCTGACAAGATTAGCTGCATGCTTGTTTCTGGTGTTTTTCTGACACTACTGTAGCCAAATAGACCAGCAGGTCTGCCAGGCAACTAATATTGTGTGTAAGGAAATAAATGTGGCAGCCTCCATATTCTTCTCACTTCAGTTGTCCTTTATGGTCTCCTGTCAACTGTGTGAAAAGCTTATTACAATACATATAGTTTCTTGAAAGTGTTTAAAGGGATACTGTAGGGGGTCGGGGGAAAATGAGCTGAACTTACCCGGGACTTCTAATGGTCCCCCGCAGACATCCTGTGCCCGCGCAGCCGCTCACCGATGCTCCGGCCCCGCCTCCGGTTCACTTCTGGAATTTCTGACTTTAAAGTCAGAAAACCACTGCGCCTGCGTTGCCGTGTCCTCGAACCCGCTGATGTCATCAAGAGCGCACAGCGCAGGCCCAGTATGGCCTGTGTCTGCGCAGTACACTCCTGGTGACATCAGCGGGAGCGAGGACACGGCAACGCAGGCGCAGTGGTTTTCTGACTTTAAAGTCAGAAATTCCAGAAGTGAACCGGAGGCGGGGCCGGAGCATTGGGGAGTGGCTGCGCCAACATAGGATGTCTGCGGGGGACCATTAGAAGCCCCGGGTAAGTTCAGCTCATTTTCCCCCGACCCCCCCTACAGTATCCCTTTAAAGTCCAACTCCAAGCACAGTTTCTAAATATATCACCTTTAGGGTGCATACACACACACATCCAATTTTTATTTACCAATAATGGGCCGATTTTGGGTTTGCCTGCACAATCTGTTCTGGAGGTGGTAAAATTTGCCTGTTATTAGCTTATCAAAATTAGATATGTTTGTACGTTCCTGATATTAGCCATATAAGAAGAAGAAATGCACATCTATGGCTTAGGGACTTACCATCAGCCCCAAATATCTGGTCCCATGTACATACTTTATATAACTACAAGTTTTAGATAGTAACAAGACTGAAAAAAAATAACTTACATTAATCTAAATGTTGGAAATCTTATTATTATTTTTTTTTTCCTCAATTTTTTTTTTTTAAACTGGACCTGAACTCTTGCACATGACAGATGGAAAACAGAGAGAAATGTACCCTGTATGTATTTAGAGAGTTTAGTCTGTTTAATTCCCCCTCATTTGTGTTTAATCACAATTTGTAATTTGATCTCTCCCATGTGTCATATGACTGCCACGGCAGATAAGCTCATTTGAAAGCACAGGCTGATAACAATATGTCTGCTTCCATGAATCAGGAAGTGGAAACCGTGCAGATTTATTTTAGGATTTGTATCAGCTGTAACAAAGAGACGTTTTTTGTTTGAAGTTTATTATGCTGTTGTGTATCTTTTAGAGCAGAGAGATGTTCTGAGTTCAGGTCCGCTTTAAGAATGTATTAATATACCAAATGAAAATTGTTGTTTGGAGTGCCACCTGTTGGTGTGAATTGCACACTTTGTACTGTAAGTTCAAGAAAGCTCTCCCTTTACTTCATTAAAGAAAACTTAGTTCCGTAGAGAAAAATATAAGCCTGTTGATCAGTAGAGATGTTCAATTCTTTTATAAAAATTTCCATTACGGGTACATTTCTGGAGAAGCTTGTGATTGATTTGTTTCACTTTCATTTGATCACTTCTACTTCCTCAGCAACATAAAATGGAGACATGATCTTGACTCTCAAACCATCAAGTCTGTCTCCATACATGTGTTTGTATTATTTCATATAATGCTAGAGAGTTCTTTAACATAACACTATAACATATCTTAATTTCATGTGGTGCAATCATTTTAAAAAATATCTGTCTTTATGTGCTAAACATGATTCATAAGCAAACAAAATATGGTAAAAAAATATATATATATCCTTTTTTTAGTTTTAAAGCTTGCATATGTCTTTCATTCATAGGGATTAAGGAGTCTGACACTGGACTTGCTCCTCCGGCACTGTGGGATTTGGCTGCTGATAAACAGACTCTGCAGAGTGAACAGCCCCTCCAGGTGGCTAGGTGCGGCCCCTCATTTCTTCTATCTGGTTATCTTATTATTGGCAATATCACATAACATTAAACATATGCAGAGATGTATTGGATCAGTAGATGTCTTTTGTGTTTTTGGATTGTAGATGTTTATTATTTTTTTCTTGCCCAGGTGCACAAAAATAATCAATGCTGATTCTGAGGACCCAAAATACATCATCAATGTGAAGCAGTTTGCAAAGTTTGTGGTAGACCTTAGTGATCAGGTTGCCCCTACAGACATTGAAGAAGGAATGAGAGTTGGGTAAGTGGCAATATTAAATGTGTAGTGAAATGTATTTTGTATTTAGATATTGATGTTGAGTAAGCTGTAAAGGTTCTAATCTAGACTGTATGTTTTTGTGTGTACAGTGTGGATAGAAACAAGTACCAGATTCATATACCTCTGCCTCCAAAAATTGATCCTACAGTGACTATGATGCAGGTAATGAATTGAATACAATATGCCGTGAATGTTAATAGTAACCATTCCCATACTGAGAGCAATGTCTTCTTACTTTGTTGTGCAGGTGGAGGAAAAACCTGATGTTACTTACAGTGATGTTGGAGGTTGCAAAGAGCAGATCGAAAAACTGAGGGAAGTTGTTGAAACTCCTTTGCTCCATGTAAGTAGCTAAAAGAGCTTTCAGAGTGGTGTATAAAAAAACTAGGCATTCGGACCTGCACATCATTTTGCTAGAAATGCAGGCGCGTGACTAAACTGTCTACATCCACACCAGCACCGCAAAGGCATCCATGATTGCTGAAGTGAGAAAGGCCTCAAAGCACACACATCAGGCTACATTCCATGAATGTGCTGCCCTCCCTGTTCTGTAAAGCCACCCCTGCCTTACACAAACACCACCAACCTTTCCTCTCCTGGCTGGAGATGTGTGAACTGACTTCATCTCTTAACCACCTGAGCGGTCTGGACGAGCTCAGCTCGTCCAACACCGCCGGAGGTCGCCGCTCAGGCCCTGCTGGGCCGATTTTCATCAAATAAAAAGCAGCACACGCAGCCGGCACTTTGCCAGCCGCGTGTGCTGCCTGATCGCCGCCGCTCTGCGGCGATCCGCCGCGAGCAGCGGCGAAAGAGGGTCCCCCCAGCCGCCTGAGCCCAGCGTAGCCGGAACAAAAAGTTCCGGCCAGCGCTAAGGGCTGGATCGGAGGCGGCTGACGTCAGGACGTCGGCTGACGTCGATGACGTCACTCCGCTCGTCGCTATGGCGACGATATAAGCAAAACAAGGAAGGCCGCTCATTGCGGCCTTCCTTGTTTATTCTGGGCGCTGGAGGCGATCGGAAGATCGCCTCCGGAGCGCCCTCTAGTGGGCTTTCATGCAGCCAACTTTCAGTTGGCTGCATGAAATAGTTTTTTTTTTATTTAAAAAAAACCCTCCCGCAGCCACCCTGGCGATTTAATCAGAACGCCAGGGTGGTTAAATGGCACTTTATATGTTGTGATCGGTTGTTGACTCCCCACCATTGTCTATCAAATTTGTTTACTGAATCACATTGATTTGTTTTTTTCTGATTCCAGCCTGAGCGGTTTGTTAATCTGGGCATAGAACCACCAAAAGGCGTGCTCTTGTTTGGTCCTCCAGGAACAGGGAAAACTCTGTGTGCCCGAGCAGTTGCCAACAGGACTGACGCCTGTTTCATCAGAGTCATTGGCTCAGAGTTGGTCCAGAAATATGTTGGTGAGGTAAGAATTGATTGATTTTTTTTGTTTTGTTTTGTCTGGTATTACAGTTTTTTTTTTATTTTACTCATGCATTAGCAAGGCATACAGTGTACAATGTAAATGTAATCATTAGTTGCCCTAAGAATTTAATTCTAATGTCCCTTCAGTTTGAGTTACTTAGCATAGAAGAGACATGTGAAGTAACTGACTGAGCAAGGGTGCTAGGCATCCTAGTCTGTAACCTTAATATCAACAATGCATTACGGCATGATTCATGCCTTCCGCACAGATTACACAGTAATGCAAGTCTATGGCGGCACAATAAATGTCAACAACAGGAATTCCAGTGCCATACTTCCTGTCTGTGCTTCTGAGAGTTTTATTGAAATCAGGGATTCTAGGGAGGATACGGAATTCTACAAGGCATATAAAAATCCCTTATTATCACTAAAGCTTACCTGTAGGTAAAATCTGCAATGTAATCGTTGGGGGGGGGGGGGGGGGGGGGTCGGGGGGAATGGGAAAAAAAACAACCTTTGTGGACCTTTTTTCTTTGATTGGGACACCTCGTCTTAATCAGAGTAAAGAGGTCCCTATAGATCAAGGGGAAAATTGACTATCAGAAGAACATGGGAGAGGTGATTATAATGTTGCCTCTAGCCACAAGTTTTGTGCAAACTCTGTGCATGTGTGAGTTTCCGCTTCAAATGAAGCCTAAAGTAATTGAAGAAAAAAAAAAAAGCCAGTTTAACTTACCTTGGGCTTCTACCAGCCCCCTGCAGCTGCCCGTGCCCGCGCTGTGACAAACCGACCCTTCGGTCCCCTGCAGCGATCGACTTTCGGTTCTGGCGACTCAGCGAGTTGAGTATGAGAGTTTCTCGTACTGTACAGGATGCTCCCAGCGATGCGTGCGTGATCGAGGATGAGCGTGGCCAGTGCCATGCAGGGGCAGTGGTCGAGTCACCGAAACTGAAAGTGGGTTGCTTTGGTGGACTGGAGGGTTGGTTTGTCCCGGCGCGGCACAGAGAGGCTGCAGGCGGCTGGTAGAAGCCCCAGGTAAGTTAAACTAACTTTTTGAAGTTTCCTTTTAAACTTTGAAATTTTTATTTTGCCTTTAATGTTTTTTTGTGTGTGTGTTTTTGTTTTTTTTTATGGTACAGCATAAGACTAGTATTCATCTTTCTTGGTCTGTTCATATTTTAGGGTGCTCGAATGGTACGTGAGTTATTTGAGATGGCCAGGACAAAGAAAGCATGTCTTATTTTCTTTGATGAGATTGATGCTATTGGTGGTATGTATTAATGCAATGACAATTCTTTCAATTTCTTTTTTGTAGCGAATTGTGATATAGTAAGCACTGTATGACAATGGTTTATGCAATTCATTACTGAGCATTAATCTGTTTGTCTACTTAAAGTGTAAGTGTAGTTTCTCTAAATAAGAAAAAAAACTCTCATCCACTATATGCATACGTTATAGTATAATCTTCTGATTGGATATATAGTATATAGTATAATCTTCTGGTGTGTGTTCACCAGATGTAATTCATCATCTGCTAGCTGGATACTACACAAGTTCATTAGGAATGAGTAAGGGTGAGTGCTCTTTAGTTGCCACATGCAGTAACGCAGCTGTGTATTAAAGAAAACGTGTTATGGAAAAAAAAAAACCTCTGGGGAATACTTACCATTATCATTAGGATCCAGAGGCTTCCCCGTCCTCCTCCGTCCAAGTCCCAGGGTCTTCTGAAGTGCGGCGAGGTAACTATTTACCTACCACGATCCTGCGCAGGCGGTGTACTAGCTGCTCTTCGGGTTAAAGAGACACTGAAGCAAACTAATTTTCCCCATTTTACCTTATAATTCGCTTCAGTGCTCTCAAGCCAAGTAACCTGCCACGTCCCCGCTGCAAAACTAGCGCTGCAGAGCCCCCAAATCCCCGGGGGGGGGGGGGCAATCTGGCAGGCATTTCCTGGAAGGGGTAGAGCTTCCAGCTGTAGCTCTGCCCCTCCTGACGTCAATCGAGGCGGATCGCCGTCACTCCCTGCCCCTCTCACTCTTCCGTCATAGAGAGGGGCAGCGATCCGTGCGGCGATTGACGTCAGGAGGGGCAGAGCTACAGCTGGAAGCTCTGCCCCTCAGCGCAGCAAAATCCACGACCAAGTTGGTCGTGGATATTTGCGGATAGATTTGGGGCCTCTGCAGCACTCGTTTAGCGGCGGGGACACAGCGGATTACTTGGATTGAGAGCACTGAAGCGACTTATAAGGTAAAATGGGGAAAATAAGTTCACTTCAGTGTCTCTTGAAGGAGGAAATAGCTGAACCCGATCAATCCACTCTAGAGCTGCTCCAATCCGGATCGGGGAAACATTCGGGTAGTTCTATCCGGATATCTCCCAGTTACCTGTGGGGGGGGGGGGGTCAATCATACCTGTCTGATGTCTTCTTCGGTCCGTCCCTCGGCGCCTCCCATGATGCGGTCCAAGCGGCGGTCACGTGATTACCAACACTTCCTCCTTCCGGGTTGAAGGAGGAAGTGTTTGTAATCACATGATGTGCGTGGAGCGCATCGTGGGAGGCGCCGAGGGACCGACAAAAGAGACGTCAGACAGGTAAGATTGACCCCCGCCCACCCCGCACAGGTTTACTGGGAGATATCCGGATAGCAACTATCCGGGTATCTCCCTGGATCCGGATTTGAGCAGCTCTGATCAACTCTATTGCACAGGCGCGAGTCCTTTTTGCGCCTGCGCATTAGAGCGGATACGATCGGGTTCGGCTATTTCCTGCCAAGCCCAAAGAGCCGCTGCTGCACCTGCGCTGGATCCCGGCGAGATAAATATAAAATTCCTTGTCAAGCTTGTCGGGGGAGTATTCAGGGGAGCCAAAGCTGGATTCCCTGAATCTATAGGGAAGGGGGAAGCCTCATTGGGACTCAGAGGCTTCCCACCCGAGGTAAGTATCCACAAGAGGGTTTTTTTTTTTTTGTTAGAGTCTCTTTAAGTAATGCTTATGAGCAAGGAAGTCTATTGCTATATACAATAACACACTCAAATCCTAAAATATGATCATGCTACAGTTCCCAGATGTCTTTTATGTAAAGAAAACCCATGTTATGTGAAGTGTATAGACCGGCTACACTACCCTGGAACAAGCATGCTGATTGTGTTCTGATCGCACTGTGTCAGCAACTCAGATGGTCAATAAGATGCTAAAAATTCACGCTTGCATGCAAATTTTCAATGCAGATTGTATGCATCTTGTGATTGGGCCAGTTAGAAGCAGCAGGAAGTGTATTTGATTGGACCTATTCTTAGCGGCAATGACCAGCTCTTGTGAGCAATAGCAGCCTATGTGTTTCTCAGCAGGTTTCCTTTAAAGAGGAGCTGTCAGCCATACTATCTCAGGGGAAAAAAAACAAATCTATAAGTACATAAATACTTGCTCTACTTACATAACATATGTATTGCACTGTCCACGTTATGATTCCTGTGAGTTATATAAAGGAAAAGTAGAGAATCCTATTCTAGACAGTTTCCATATTTACTGTGGCTATTTTGAAGCCAGTCGAGATGTAATATCTGCCCTTAGTCTCCTCTGCCTGATTTGCCTGCCCTTCACTATAGAAAGTGCATTGTTTTAGCCTGAGAAATTTTGGCCAATCAGAGAGGAACAGAGGTGTGGGAGGGGGAAAACAGGAGGGAAAGATGCTTCAGCCAATCAGGCTGCATTAGTTAAGTCTGAGGGGAAGTAGAGAAGCAAAAAAAGACAACCCAGCATGCCCTGCAACTTCTCTTTTGTGTACCAAATTTTCTGTACCAAATAAGAGTCATGTAAACTGGGGGATGATAATTTAACAAGAAAAGTAATAGTGATTTTAACTTTTGGATTGCCTGGTCAGCATCCTTCTTACTTGTTTACCAGATAAAAATAAAGAATTAATTTTTGATTTTATGCCCGACAGTTACTCTTTTTAAAGTACCACCACTTTTAGAAGTATGGATGTCGCCTGAGTTCTGAATACCGTAGACAACATGGCCCAGAGCTCAGAATAAGTCAGCATGTGCATACCATGCATATTAATGCAAATGTACCTGCTTACTTTGATTGGTATCACTGCCCACATTGCGTGATGCCAAGCCGGAAGCCGGAAACAGCGGAGTTGCTTGAAACGCAGCTCAGTGACTCTCTATAGAGGGTTAACCTATTTATGCCCTTGATTCATGTTTTGATATCTGAATGAAAGAGCTTGAATATATTGAATATAATCGGTGCTGGATCATTCTTTTTGGAGCTTCAGTGAACTACATGGGCAAGCAGGTCTGATCTTCAGCACGTCATCTTTTAGGTGGTTGCAGTCTACATTTTGGTTGATTTCTCCACGAGTAATAGTGCTGAAGTGCTTTTGGACAGCAGTATCCGGTTTCTGTGTTGGGAAACCCGGATTCAAACAGGAACACTGCACAGAGAGGTACTAGGGCTCTTAGAATGGTGTATTTTGTCCCTTATTTAAAGGACAGCCAAAGTAAGCAGAATATTGAGGCTGCCATATTTATTTCCTTTTAAGCAATGCCAGTTGACTGTCTAGCCTGCTGATCTTCTGCCTCTAATGCCTTTAGCCGTAGATCCTGAACAATCATGTAGTAGATCAGGCGTTTTTGACATTGTTGTCAGATCTGACAAGATTAGCTGCATGCTTGTTTCTGGTGCAATTCAGACACTACTGCAGCCAAATAGATCAGCAGGGCTGCCAGACAACTGATATTTCTTAAAAGGAAATAAATATGACAGCCATATTCTTTTCACTACAGTTGTCCTTTAACATTTAGCCAGCAACTCCTGGTTTTCTCTTAGTTGTGTGTTGTATTCATGCCCGGTAGGTGCCAGATTTGATGATGGGGCTGGAGGAGACAATGAAGTTCAGAGAACCATGTTGGAATTGATCAATCAGTTGGATGGATTTGATCCCAGAGGAAATATTAAAGTGTTAATGGCCACAAACAGACCTGACACCTTAGATCCAGCACTAATGAGGCCCGGAAGACTGGACAGAAAGATTGAATTCAGTTTACCTGATCTTGAGGTAAGAGTTACACAATACTTTGGTTGTATGTTTGCTTTTTCACTTTGCTCATTGTCCAGAAATGTAGTTGTTCGCCATGACTAGAGAAGTACATTAGGGCATCTGGAAATACAAGTGAGCGAGAGCTCTATTTATTGGATGTGGGGTAATGGACCATCCTCAATAGGATCCTGAGGCTTCCCTTACAGCAGCAAGGTATGTCTTTATTAACCCAAGGCTCAGGTTCTCTTTAATGCAGGATCAGAGTGTGGCATTTAAATTGTATGGGAATAACTTTCTTTTTTTAAGTTCATAAACATTTTGTTATTTGAAAACTATAGAAGTCTCCATGAAGGATGATAGTCAATGCCTGAAAGAACTCATATTTTTGTTAGCACAGCTGGGAGCCATGACACACCAGTCTGCAATCCCTGGTTTTGGTACAACGTCACTATAATAAAGCAAAGCTTGGCTTACTGTGATGTTCCTGCCTCTTCCCCACCCCAGTCACTCCTTTAGAGGAAGGATTGGAAGGGTGAAAGCAGGGCGCCCCATAGCCAGCCTGTCTCTTCCTGTCCAAAAATTTGACTAGTCAAAGGACAAACACTTCATGGGGGGGGGGGGGGGGGCTGCTTTGTGGAAGAGTAGACAGTGCAACAAGGTATGTGGATCCAGAATGAGCATACCTTTGTACTAACCTTGGATAGCGTTGCCTCAGGTCAGGTGTGCTTTAATATCATAATGCAGTATTGTAATTGTCAAGTTTGTTACATTGTGTGTATACTTTCAAGTGAAACTACAGTTGCCCCATATACTGTCTAAACGGAATACCCTACCCTTAATTTTTGATTACAAACCAGCATGCATCTGAGAAAATGGAAGTAAGGCTTATTAGTATCAAAACAAAAATACCTTTTTACACAGTTGTAAGTCATGTCTCTTTATCACTGTTAGAAATGGTAGGCTGTTGCATACAAAGGCCCGTGGGGGTGATTTTCCCTCTGATACTAGGAGGAGTTTGTAAAGTGAACCTGAAGGGGAAAAAACTGCCTCTAGAGGGTACTAGCCTCGGGAGGGGGAAGCCTCTGGATCCTTAAAGGGGTTCTGTGGACCTTTTTCAAAATGCAATTTAAATGAAGAGATAAGTTCCTTTCATAAGTACTTATTTTTTTTCCCGGTCTCATGTAGAAACAGCTGTGCTGTCTCTCTCCTGCGCCTTTCTAATTATTCGTCTAGTTACAGGAATATTGTGCTGCAGGAAGAGGCAGACAGTCTAGCAGCTGTTCCTCCCTGCTATAGGCCTCCACCTCCCCCTTCTGCTCATCATCTGATGAGTCATCTCTGACCTTTCTGCAAGCTTCAGACAGCAGGGGGAGGGAGATCTGCCTCTTGTGGCTTCAGCTCATCTCTCCTGCACAGCAGTACAGGGAGACTGTGTACTGACCTGGAAGCACTTTACATTGCAGCCATCTTGCCCAAAGGTTTTACAATTATGTTTTATTCATTAAGTTATTTATTGGCAGCTGCGAAAATAGGGGGAATAATAGAGGAAACAGTAATATGTTTATTTGAATTTGCTGTAAATTCACCACAGATCTTCAAGCTTCCCATCTTCAGCAGAGGGGATCTAGCGCTGGCACCCCTGAAAGTCTGCGTGACACGATCGGGCTCGACTATTTCTGCATGAGCCCCCCCCCCCCCCCCCCATAGAAAGACTCACCAGACTTTATGGCCTAAGTGGGCCCGACTTCGCCTCAGGGGTATAGGCCACCCCTCAGCCTCTCTGGCAACCTCTGGACCTCTCCACCGTCCGTTTTCAGCTTGCTTCTCAAATGGTTGTTGGTGTTACCTCCAGGCAAAAAACAGAAGCTTCACATAGTGTAAAAGTGCTTAAGGGAGTGATCCCGCGTTTATTTAAAAAGATTAAAAGCAAATACAGGTTAAGTTAAAAAAATAAGAGCAGGCAGCTAAGGAGTGGGGTAACCCAAAAAGCTGGGCAGAGCTACGGAGCGGCGCAACGTCTGACGTCACCGGACGCGGTGACTGGTTTAATGCGCCTACACTGCCTGATTGAGCTGCGATCATCGTGGGTTTCCGAGCCGAGTAACGCTGTGTACAGTCGCTTTAAGCGCATCCAGCTGTTTGGTTTACCCCACTCCTGCTTAGCCACCTGCTCTTATTTTTTGAACTTAGCCTGTACTTGCTTTTAATCTTTTTAAATAAACGCGGGATCACTCCCTTAAGCATTTTTATGCTATGTGAAGCTTCTGTTTTTTGCCTAGAGGTAACCGCAACCTCTGGGGGGGGGGGGGGGGGAGGAATAGCCCCATTGATGCTATGCTGCTGCAGAATATCAACCACTGAGACTGGATACTGTGCCATAACAGAGACTTTTTTCTGAGCGCTTACCCATTCTTAATTTTTCCTTTGAAGACAGGGAAAGCCTCTTCAGGATTTGGATTTCTGTCTTTTGCTCTAATATTACACTAGCGTCCAATGGCTTGCCAGTATGTGTTGTTCAAACAGTACATAAAAGCAGTGAGTTTAGGAACAAGTTCTGCCACTACTAAGCAGTCTAGTCTGTGTAGAATTTTTGTTTTGCGGTGTAGGAAACTGAGGGTAACAAAATGCTTTACAACGTTAGTTTTACACACATCAAAAAAGTATATAAACCAGGTTCTATAAATTATAGTAAAGTGTATATCTGTAATTGCTTTAAAGTACTCATTTCTGCATTCTTCTATGGTAAATTTTACTCCTGTACAGCTTGTCTCTTAAAAATTCTGCTTGCAATTTTACCTGAAATTTCAAGGAAGTGTATCTTCACAGATTAGACAACACAAGAAAATAGGATCTTCACATTCTGCTGTATGCCAGCCAGGTTTAGGAGATTCTGTGTATAACAACGGAAAATGCGATCTACGGCTGCAATGCTTTAATAAATATTTGATAAAGTTTAATAAGTAGTTGAGTATTAACCACTTCGCATCCAGACCTTGTTTTCCCCCAATGGACCAGAGTCATTTTGATGCTTTAGCTGTGTCCCTTTTTTAATCAGCAATAACTTCACTCGTGCCACTTAAATGATCTATATATCGTTTTTTTCAAGACAAACTAAGCTTTCATTAGGGGGTATTTGGTCCCAAGTAAAATGTTCTCTATGCATTTTAATGGGGGGAAAAATGCATTATTTCTCAATTTTGACCAATTCCTGTTTAAAAATAAAAATTGCTACTGACATAAAAACTGTGCCACCAGTTAAAGTTGCCCCAGTATAGATCTCCAGATGTGTCCCCAGTATCAGCCTCCCCAGCATAGCCAGATTTTTCCCGTGTTTGCCACCCTCAGAATAGATTGACAGATGCACCGTCAGGAATAGTGTTCCTCTTTATAGCCAGATGTGTCCCCGGGATCAGAATTACCCCATTATAGCCAGATGAATCCCCAGGATTAGTGCTGCGCCTCCCCATTATAGCCAAATGTGCCCCTAGTATTTGGTTATGACCCCCCACCAGGTGCCCAGATGTGCCAAATTAATAAATCCCCCCCCCCCCCCTCCCCTTATTTAAACAGATGTCCCCCAGTAAATATGTATCCCCTTTTACATATCCTACCCCCCCCCCCCCCATATAATTGATAGCCAGATGACCCCCCCCCCAAATCAGGCAGCCCCCTCCTTGCACAAATCATTAAAAGAATCCTCCAGCAAGCAGCCTCACGCACCTTACCTCGTTCCTGCGACTATCCTGAAGTCCGAACTGCCGATCCCCGCTCTGCAGTCAGCCGTGTAATGCCGGTTATTCGGGTCCCAGCTTGATGATGTCATCAAGCCGGGACCCGGGCAGTCGGCAATGCGCGGCTAAATGCAAGCGGGGAACAGAGGCTCGGGCTTCAGGATAGTCGCAGGAACAAGGTAAGGTGAGTGAGGCTGCTTGCTGGAGGATTTTTTTTTTTATGATTTCTGCACAGAGGGGGACAGATGAAGGATTGCTGCAGTAGTCAACTGCAGCAATTATTCATGGGAGGGTGGGGTGGACTAATTGGTTACAAGGGAACATGTTCCCTTTCACCAATTAGTAATGCAGCTGAAAGTGCCGGGGGGTGTGCTCTGAAGCGCACCCAATCGTGCACAGCAGGGCTGCAAGCAAGTAAGTATATCTACTACAAGTGGCTTGGAGAGTGTCACAGATGACGTAGATATACTGTAGCAGTGGAAAAAGTGGTTAAAGGGGAACTGAAGAGAGAGGTATATGGAGGCTGTCATGTTTATTTCCTTTTAGACAATACCAGTTGCCTGGCAGCCCTGCTGATCCTCTGCCTCTAATACTATTAGCCATAGCCCCTGAACAAGCATTCAGCAGATCAGGTGTTTCAGTGGTTCAGACTTATAAGTCTGATCTGACAAGACTAGCTGCATGCTTGTTTCTGGTTTTAATCAGATACTACTGCAGAGAAATAGACCAGCAGGGCTGCCAGGTAACTGGTATTGATTAAAAGGAAATAAACATGACAGCCTCCATATACCTCTCTCTTCAGTTCCCCTTTAAACAATTTAAACCTAACGCCACATAATCAAGAAAATATATGTTAAAATGTACCACAGTGCACTGAAAAGTCTTGCATTTTGAATTTTGCTCTTAATAAAAACATACTGGTGAAATGGGAAATACACTTAATTCTATAATAAAATGTTCCTCTCATAACAGTTGTCATTTATGTAAATTGTTTCCTGTATTTTCACTTCAGGGACGGACACACATATTTAAGATTCACGCTCGTTCCATGAGTGTTGAACGAGATATAAGATTTGAGTTGCTGGCACGATTATGTCCAAACAGCACAGGTAATATTTGTGAGCATCTGCTGAACATATTTATGTATACTGGATGACTGATAAGCTAATCACCAAGTTTGTTGCCATTTGAAGTTGCGTAGATCCTGTGTGCTTCATTAAGATTGTTGCTAAACAATCACCCGTGACAACCAGAAAATACAATTGCCTCTTTAACTTTCCATTATGCCTCAGTCACTTCACCACCTAAGTACTCATATTAGATAAGTTGTTTTGTGTAAATCGATATCTGCAAATGCTATGTGTAATGATTTTGTACATTCAACAACTTAATCGTTTGTAATTCTGTGTAGATTAGGACAGTCATTTGAAATTCATTTGGAGAAGTTGCGCATGCATTCTTGCACCAACAATTGTTTATGCAGTAACATTATTTGTGAACAATTGCCTGAGCACAGTTAGGGCTGGTTCACACTTAGTGCTTTTTTAGCGCTTTGCTGTTTGGCAATCAGCAAAGTGCTGCTGCCAATGGATTCCTACGGATATATTCACACTGCAGCATTTGCTATTTCGATCAATTGCAAACGTGGTGCATGCAGAGTCTTTGGGGTGAAGTGATTCTCGTACGAATGAACAGAAATCGCAAGCACAAATTGCGCTGAATTGTGAGATTTTTTTTCCCACGGAATTGCGATTGCGGGGCAAGCGCTGAGTGTGAATTCTCCCCCTCCTGTTCACACCCCTTCGTGCCCTTCACATCCTTGGGGCCATCTCACAAGGGTGATAAAACACGTGTGGCTATCATGATCTGCACACCCATAACATGTGTAGCCACAAAAGCACCTGCTCTGAAGTCCCTTCTGTCAGATGAAGGGAAAGTTAGTAGTTGGGGCCTCATACCAGCACTGGGCCCCCCTATGCTCGCTCCCCTCTAGTTACACCCCTGAAAGCAGCTTATCTGGAACCCCCTTAACGAACCAATAAATGGTCATGTTAGCATCTCTTAAAGAACATTATTTGGAACTGACTTTGGCATACTGAAAGATATACAGTAGGTGCTAATATTGGATAACTCAAAGAAAGGGCCTGCAAATTATTTTTTCTAGGAATTCCTCCATTGTGCATTTTTGCAGCATACATTGACCAGTCCTGTGTTTTACTTATTCTCCTGCCTTTGCTGCTTTTTAGGGGCTGAGATCCGCAGTGTGTGCACTGAAGCAGGAATGTTTGCAATCAGAGCACGTCGCAAAGTTGCAACTGAGAAAGACTTCTTGGAGGCCGTGAATAAGGTCATCAAGTCCTATGCAAAATTCAGTGCTACACCCAGATACATGACCTACAACTAATCGTCCTGTATGTTCTGAATAAGCAGCATTTTTTCCAGACTACCAACCCTTCTTGAGAATAGTTTCTGAAAGTTACATTGTTGAAATATGAGTAGGAATAAAGTGTATAAATAAAAACCTGTTTTCTTTGTTGTCCATTTATACTTGTATGTGTGAAATAAAGCCAATCAACAAGACACATTCCTGCTGTAATGTCAATCACTTTATTTAGAATTTCAAGAAAACATTTTCTCCATATAATGCCATCTAAGTTTAGCATAACAATATCTAAGATGGCAATTTTAGTATTCAACAGAAAAATATATATCTAGAAAAATAGACTATCAGCAAATAAAATACACCAACATTTTCAAAATAATATTTAGGTAGATGTAACATTTTTAAAAACGGTCAAGTTTTTAGCACTTTGTTGAGATGGAAGTGTAACACCACTTATAACAATATAACTTTATTTAATCTAGGCTTACCATACTGAGAATATTCTCTACAGCGTTGCCAGAATCTACTTGACACAAAAAATGTAATTTCATTGCACGTGGTATAAGGGCCTCATGCAAAAGCATCTAGAAGAAAATGGTACTTGGCACCCATTCAGATTAGTCTCTCTATCTTGCATTATACTATACAGTCTTACTCCACAGCACTAGCTGTGCTCACTAACCAGGATACGCTGAGCCTCATTGAATGCTGGTGTTTCACTGAATTTACATGTTTGGAAGCCAAGCCATGCTCCTGCCCACAGCTCTTAGCACCATTCCCCACCTGGTCAAATTCTGGTCCAACCATGGTGACTGGCTGAAGTTTGAGACAGCAGCTGAGGTAGCTAATACAGCCTTAGTGCCAGGCAGGGTGTTAGTGACCCACTACAAGGGTAATTTTAAGTGCATGTTTACAAAACGTGTAATTCCTTCTCAATTTCAGTTCTGCATTTCAATCTTTAAGTTCTCAGGAAATTAGGTAAACTGAACTGTTTAAAATCATTTAAATTGACATGCTACACAGGGGGTGAATAAACTATGCAAAATAGCATAATTCTGTGAAATGAGTTTTCTGAAAATGTACACATTTCCAAGGGGGTACTTTGCCTAATCACAATTATTTTGTCCAATAAATATTGAACTTCAGAAAATAGTGATTAATATATAAACAAAACGGAACATATTTTAATTAAATGTATAGGTAATGCATATAAATTTAGTTGCAGATGCTTTTACTAGTAAATACATGTTGAGTGGGAAGCCTTTGGGGTATTTGACAAAATCGTACAGATTACTTAGTAAGACTATGAGTAGTTAGCAGTGTTGAAAAATACTGTCCTAGATTATATGATTTGCTAACCATGAGCTAAATATGATTAATATGTGCACTGAAGCTTTACAGCAGGAACTCCAAGGGCTTGATTCACAAAGCTGTGCAAACTGTTTAGCACGGGTGTGCCGTTCGCGGACTTTTGCGCGCGTAAAGTGCCGCGATTCGCGATCAGACTTTTGCGCACGCAATTTGCCGCGAATCGCGGCACTGAACATTTTTATTTTTTACACAAACCCCATAGTGCACTGCAATTGTTTGAAGAAAGTCCAGTTCATACTGGCCAATATAACCCTTCATGTTCTCCATTTAGACACTTTTGCATGAGATCCACTAATTCTGTAACGTTTACAATCCCAAGTAGCATACTAAACTAACATTTCAGAAGTTGCATATTTTATTCCAGTTCTAAGAATAGAAAATATATTGTAGAGACTGGACATCCATTAGTGCCAGGCATACACATGTATAAATATTCTATATTTAGCACATTACCCCACTGGATATTAGATTGATCTAAAAAAAAAATCCTCTTTTCTGCAGAGAATGGTCTTTCCTGTTCAATGTTTAATGGACAATATGATTTGAACATCAATCTAGGTGGCCTCTTTTCTAATAGAGCCCTTAGATTTTATTTTTTTGTATTGAACATAATTATATTAAATGTCTTTACAATGGATGACCACCTTAAGGTCCATAGCCAATTATATTTTTGGGAAACAGTAAAAAGTCAGTTTTCTCAACCTTATTAAAAACACACGACAGCTGTAAAAAGCGATGGGAGATTAAAAAAAAACCTTTTGATAAGCTGTTCTGAATAAGTTGATAAGTTGTTCTGAATTAGACTAATTTGCAATGAAAACGCTAATCAGAAAACCACAATATTGTAGGCCCCTGAACAGAATGGTTCTTGCATTATTTTTTTCCAATGGACAATGCAAAGTAGAAGTTGAACAAGGCACAACATTGAAGAAAAAAAAATACATTTTATGGGTAAATCAAATCATACTAAAAATCAGATTCAACTTTGCGTTATCATAAAAGGGAGCCTTACTTAACTGCAACAAGCATTTAATCAGTCGGTTCAGCACACTTGATCTGCACACTCATTTTTAGGTCAGTGAGGCAGAAGATCAGCACTAGAGATGGCCAATGACATTCAAAACATTCCAGCTTGCATGAAAATGTCAAGAAAATTGTGTGCATCTTGGAACTGAACTAATCAAAACTGATGGTAGAGTGCATTTTATTGGTCCAATTTTAAGTCACATACAGTATGCAATTCATTGACTATCTCTAAGCACAACTGGACAAGTAATTTTTCCAAAAGTAAGAAACCAGTGGGAATGTATCCACATTCACCTTACTTCAGGTTTCCTTTACAGCCCTGTTTACACTTACCGTGGCAAGTCACAACGCTTTGTCTATGAGCCATGACACTCTGCCTATGGTGCGACGGAAGTGCTCAGAACGTTGCAGTACAATTTCCAGAGTAATCCCGGAGGTGCACAAGAAGTTGTGTGTTAATTTCTTTATTCTTTGGGTGCAGTGCACCAATGTAAGAGGACCTTAAAGCAGTGTTCTCCAACCCTGTCCTCAAGGCCCACCAACAGGTGAGAATCAACTGCAGAGTCGAGTGGCAAAAAAGATTGAGCGCAGAAACAAACCGTATATTCCCAGCATTACTCTGTTGCTAGACAAGCTATACTAGGCTGACTCAAACTAGTGCTCTGCTCACTAATCCTGTTTGTAATATCACAAGACTAGATATGGTGACAATATATAATTAGAACTCAGGTCTTAATCACATTCCACATGTTTAGGTACTAATTCACTTTAAACATTGTATGGGCCTTTCTCAACATCAAGATATGTACAACCTGTAGTGTGGAAAAAGTTATACAACACATTTATATAATCCCAACATGACATCTTCTGTGGTGCTTTACAGTGAACAAAGTCATGCTGATAACCGTCCAGTCTTACAATCCAATCCCTACCATGGTCCTAGTCTAAATGTCCTTTCCATAGTCAAAGCCATATTTTGAGGGGAACAAATTAAAGTAAGTTGTTGGTATGTGAGGGGAAACCAGAGCACAGAAGAAACCCATGCAAGCACAAGGAGCACATACAAATAGTGTGCTGGCCGAATTTCAAACCTGGAACTCAGGCTGCAACGTAAATGTGCATATTAACTACGTCACCATGCTGCCAATATATGCATATAGACACATATGCAAACAGTGGACAAACTCATCTCCATAAAATCTTTCCACTGATAATAGGCAACCAGGGAACTAAGTTGTGTGACAGGTGCCTAGATAATTGTCAGAAATAAAAAGTGAAACCAAGAGCCAATATAGTGTAATATCTCAAACACAAATGGATATTTAACCACTTGCCGACCGCGCACTCATACCGCGCGTCGGCAAAGTGGCAGCTGCAGGACCAGCGACGCAGTATTGCGTCGCCAGCTGCAGGCTGATTAATCAGGAAGCAGCCGCTCGGGCGAGCGGCTGCTTCCTGTCAATTCACGGCGGGGGGCTCCGTGAATAGCCTGCGGGCCGCCGATGGCGGCTCGCAGGCTAAATGTAAACACAAGCGGAAATAAACCGCTTTGTTTACATTGTACGGCGCTGCTGCGCAGCAGCGCCGTAAGGCAGATCGGCGATCCCCGGCCAATCAGCGGCCGGGGATCGCCGCCATATGACGGGACGTCCTGTCACTGGCTGCACAGGACGGATAGCGTCCTGTGCAGCCCTGATCTCCGGGGGGGGAGCAGGTAGGAGAGGGAGGGGGGAATTTTGCCGCGGAGGGGGGCTTTGAGGTGCCCCCCCCTGCCAGCCACATGCAGGCAGGAGAGATCGGACCCCCCCAGCACATCATCCCCCTAGTGGGGAAAAAAGGGGGGTGATCTGATCTCTCTGCCTGCTACATGATCTGTGCTGGGGGCTGCAGAGCCCACCCAGCACAGATCACTCAACACACCGCTGGTCCTTAAGGGGGGGTAAAGGGTGGGTCCTCAAGTGGTTAAAGGATAGAAATTATTGTAATTACAAAATCAGTTACCACTATGTGTGACCATCCTACAGGCAGGTAGGAAGAATAAATCTGACCACACTCACTCACTGTAAATGGATGAGAGTGACAAAGCATAGAATGGCCAAAGAACCAAAGGTGCCATATGGACGTAAAATAATTCAAAACAGAGTTAAGTGTAGACATATCACTTAAGGGAAAAACAGCAACCCTTTTTTTAATGTTTTTTTTTCCACATGCAGAGACAAGTGCACACATACCTGTCTGTTTTTAATTGATGCCATTGACAAATCTAGGTGACTAGACAAGTAACACATATAGGCTGAAACAGCCAGTCAGTCAGTCTACCAGGTCATTCTCCGTTAAAAAAATATCACAAGTGCAGATGGAAACTGCTCTGCCTGTGACAGAACACTGAGCAATCTAGTACAAAAAAGTGCAACACGTCAAAGAAATTTCAATGCTGTAAAACGGACCAGTATATAGACAACATATGATTTAAAGGGGCACTATGGCGAAAAATTTTACAATTTAAAATATGTGCAAACACTCCATGTCTTCATGGGGGGATTCTCAGGGATTTATTTATTTTCAAAAGCACTTAGTGAATGGCAATTGCTCTGTCCAACTGCCAAAAAACTGTGTAGTGAGCAGGGAAGCTGGCCAGCATCATTGTTTAAATACTTTTTAGGGAATATCTTTATAAAGAATAAAAGCCTGGCTGAGAATCCCCTATGAAGAGACTTCTGTCAGATTTCTACTACCTACTGTAAGTGACAGCAACATAGGAGAAAAGTAATTTATGGCTCATTTTACTCTGGAAAAACATACTTCTTATTTTTTTATGTTTGCACATATTTTAAAATTTACAATTTTTCATCATAGAGTCCCTTTAATGGTAGATGTTTTAGTACGACAGCATTTTAACCACATAACCCCAAAGGCTATTTTACCCTTACGACCAAGAGCCATTTTCACCTGCCAGTGCCTCTCCTATTATCACACCTGAATGATCTATAGCTAGGTGTTTTGCCACAAATTAGGCTTTTTGCTGGCGATACTTGTTTTCAGTAATTACGTTATTTTCTATGCATTTCATAAGGAAATGCAAGAAAATTGGAATCACATATAAAAAAAAAAAAAAGCGATTAAAAATCGGAATCGCATGCAGTGTGCAGGGGTCCTTAACCACTTGCCGACCGCACGCTTATACCGTGCGTCGGCAAAGTGGCAGCTGCAGGACCAGCGACGCAGTATTGCGTCGCCAGCTGCAGGCTGATTAATCAGGAAGCAGCCGCTCGTGCGAGCGGCTGCTTCCTGTCAATTCACGGCGGGGGGCTCCGTGAATAGCCTGCGGGCCGCCGATGGCGGCTCGCAGGCTAAATGTAAACACAAGCGGAAATAATCCGCTTTGTTTACATTGTACGGCGCTGCTGCGCAGCAGCGCCGTAAGGCAGATCGGCGATCCCCGGCCAATCAGCGGCCGGGGATCGCCGCCATGTGACAGGAGACAGCCTGTCACTGGCTGCACAGGACGGATAGCGTCCTGTGCAGCCTGGATCTCCAGGGGGGGCCAGGTAAGAGAGGGAGGGGGAGGATTTCGCCACGGAGGGGGGCTTTGAGGTGCCCCCCCGCAACACCCGGCAGGCAGGAGCGATCAGACCCCCCCAGCACATCATCCCCCTAGTGGGGAAAAAAGGGGGGCGATCTGGTCGCTCTGCCTGCATGCTGATCTGTGCTGGGGGCTGCAGAGCCCACCCAGCACAGATCAGCTAAAACAGCGCTGGTCCTTAAGGGGGGGTAAAGGGTGGGTCCTCAAGTGGTTAAATCAAATGCAGTGGCTAATGGTTTTGATAGGTTCATACCCAAGCTGTATAAATTTGCTTAAAATGTAGATCAACCTTCTGCTGAAACAGTAGGAGGTGCAGTGCAAAAATTCTGAAGTGTTGCATTTCCATATCTGTGATCTATCCATTCTATGATACATCATTAATGCTTAGTAAGCACTGTGTCCCTGGCTAACTGTTTCCATATTATGTCACGGAATAATGCTGTCCACACCCCTACAGACTGTTGCCACAGACTTAACTCACACCCCTACCAGGGCCAGTTCAAGTAGCAATTGGGTCCTAGAGCAAAATTAGCCTGGGGGCCCCCAACAACCCCCCCCCCCCCCCCGAACAAAAAGCGTCAGAGGCCCTTTGTTGCAGCCAAATTTCCCTCCTGGGCCCCTGAGCTGGCTTCTGACCCTCACCCAATCACCTCCCAACTTAACAGACTCTGCAGAGTCCCTGGGGAGCAACAGCTAAGATGGGGAGGGACACCTTGGGGGCCCCTACAGGCTCTGGGGCCCTGGGGCAATTGCCCATTTTTTCCTATGGTAGCTCCAGCCCTGCCCCACAGACTCGCAACACACTGTTTACACCTCAAGGGCCTGAACATCCACACACACTCACCACCACCTACAAATTTCCACCCCTTACAAAAGACCAACCAATCACACATTTTTACAACCTTTTTCACTCATAGCATTCATCTCCACTCAACATATACTGTATTTACACCTCCTCCTCTATGGTCAGCCAGACTAAACACAGTGTTGTCTTGTACACAGGAATACTTGGTAACCTATGATGCATACCACAGAACTGGCAATTTGCCTCTACCCAACTGCCTCTCACTATCCTTATTTCTGTGCCTAAATCTATACTCAACATCTGCCACTCACTTAGGCTTAAGCCTCATGGCAATCTTGGCTTCTGCTTCACAGCTTCTGCATCATCACCATGATGACTGCTAATTCACCCAGCTGCCTGACCAACCAATTATCTTCCAAAAAAGTCCATAAATGACTACTTCATACACTGTATGTGTGCCCATGATGTGTACACACTTACCCTGTTCATGTAATTATAATGTGTACACAGGTGCCCTGTGCCATGTACCAACACTCTGTCTTCTGAAAGGGTCAGCACCTCCAGATAGATTTAAAGCTCTTTTCAATGTAAAACATAGCTCTTTATTAAAAAAAATCATTAAATAATCCATAAAAGTGACAGACTGCATGGGGATGTTTTACATTTAAAAGAGCTTTAAATCTATCTGGAGGTCAGTGGCGGACATACGGCCGTGCAGCCGCACGAGGGCCCCTGAAGTTCCGTTGCTTCAGGGGCCCATTAAGTATTTTTTTTCCCTGGGGGGCCCCGACTCCTATCCTCCCTCCCTCACCTCGGGGGCCCCCCTCCCGGTATGCGTGGCGGGAGAGCGGAAAATACGGGATGTCTCCGGGGCTCCAGGCAGGCGCTAGAGGCTCAGCGGCCGCTTGGTCTCCAATGTCTCCAACTCTATATACGGCTCGCTACTAAACCAGGAAGTAGCGAGCAGTATACAGAGTTGGAGACATATTGGAGACCAAGCGGCTGAGCCTCTAGCGTCTGCCTGGAGCCCTGAAGACTTCCTGTATTTGCCGCTCTCCCGCCGCGCATATCAGGAGGGGGACCTGCCGAGGTGAGGAAGGGGGGGGGGGGAGGATAGGAGTCGGGCCCCCCACCCGGATAGCTACCCATAACCACCTACCCACCCGGCTACCTAACCACCTACCCGGCTACCTAACCACCTACCCACCCGCACCCGGCTACCTACCCACCCGGCTACCTACCCACCCACCAGGCTTCCTACCTGCCTACCCACCCGACTACCTAACCACCCACCCGGCTACCTACCCACCCGGCTACCTACCTACCTACCCACCCGGCTACCTACCTAACCACCCACCCGGCTACCCACCCACCAGGCTGCCTACCTACCCACCCACCAGGCTACCTACCTACCGGACTAGTTACCAACCCACCCACCAGGCTACCTACCCACCATGCTACCTACTTACCCACCCACCAGGCTACCCACCCACCCGGCTACCTACCCACCCAGCTACCCAGCCACCCACCAGGCTACCTACCCACCCGGCTAAGGGCTACCTACCCACATACCCACCAGGCTTCCTACCTACCTACCCACCCAGCTACCTACCGGGCTAGTTACCAACCCACCTACCAGGCTACCTACCCACCAGGCTGCCTACCTACCTACCCACCAGGCTACCTACATACCTACCTGGCTAGTTACCAACCCACTCACCTGGCTACCTACCCACCAGGCTACCCACCCACCAGGCTACCTACCTACCTGCCCACCCACCAGGCTACCTACCCACCCACCAGGCTACCTACCCACCCAGCTACCCAGCCACCCACCCGGCTACCTACCCACCCACCCACCAGGCTACCTAAACCAGGCCAGTGTTCTCCCCAGAATTTTTTTCCAGCCGGGTGGCATGAAAAAGTAGCCGGGTGGCATGAAAAAGTAGCCGGGTGGGGCAATATGAGAGAATGCAGGTCCGGTGCTTCTGTGCACAACTCTGCTTATAGCAGAGGAGGAGGTGAGCCGATGACAGCCGGGTGCTCACAAAAACTAGCCGGGTGCTCCAAAAAAGCCTGGGGAGAACACTGAGGCTACCTACCCACCCGGCTAAGGGCTACCTACCCACCCACCCACCCGGCTACCTACCTACCTACCCACCCACCAGGCTACCTACCCACCCACCAGGCTTCCTACCCACCCGGCTACGCACCCACCCACCAGGCTACCTATCCACCCAGCTAACCAGCCACCCACCCGGGTACCTACCCACCCACCAGGCTACCTACCCACCCGGCTAAGGGCTACCTACCCACCCACCAGGCTGCCTACCTACCTACCTACCTACCCACCCACCCACCAGGCTACCTATCCACCCAACCACCCATGGGAGCTGCGCGCCAGATGGAGGCTGGGACAGGAGGTCTGCTGCTGCAGGTGAGTAAATGTTTTTGTTTTTTTATTTATATTAGCAGGTGTATGTTCTGGGCAGGTCTGCCACATGATTGCACGTATTTTCTGGGCATATCTGCCGACTTGATTGCACGTATTTTCTGGACATATCTGCCGACATGATTGCACGTATTTTCTGGGCATATCTGCCGACATGATTGCACGTATTTTCTGGGCATATCTGCCGACATGATTGCACGTATTTTCTGGGCATATCTCCCGACATGTTTGCACGTATTTTCTGTGCATATCTGCCGACATGATTGCACGTATTTTCTGGGCATATCTGCCGACATGATTGCACGTATTTTCTGGGCATATCTGCCGACATGATTGCAGTATTTTCTGGGCATATCTGCCGACATGATTGCACGTATTTTCTGGGCATATCTGCCGACATGATGTGTATTTTCTTGAGAAAACCTGCACAATTATGTGAATTTTCTGGGGAAAGGGTCACCAAAACTTGGGCCCACTGTCTTTGCGTTGCACTTTTCAAGGGAACCTGAGGTGAGAATAATCTTGAGGCTGCCATATTTCTCTCCTTTTAAGCAATACCAGTTGCCTGGCTGCCGTGCTGGCCCTCTGCCTCTTATTCTTTCAACCATAGACCCTGAACAAGCATGCAGCAGGTCAGGGGTTTCTGACAATATTGTCAGAACTGAGAAGATTAGCTGCATGCTTGTTGCTGGTGTAATTCAGTTTATTACTGCAGCCAAATAGATCAGCTGGGCCGCCAGGCAACTAGTACTGCTGGCTGTGTCCACCACTGCTGGAGGTGCTGATCCTTTCTGAAGACTGAGTACTACCAACTTAGGAAGGCCAGATCAGGGCACTACAACTTCATATTTGCATGGGTGCTGATCACACTAGAATTTGTGTACCAACACTCTGAACATTCACATGCCGTGCACATATAATTGCTCTTTATGCACTCATGTTGTTCACATGCCCATGTTCTGTACACAAGTGCTCTGTGCATGTACCATTGCTTTTTACGCATTCATTTCATATAGCCACGTTTTGTTCACAAGTGTCCTGTGCAGGTGCCAACACCCTGTACATTCAAATGCTAACCATGTACCATTGCTCTTTATGCTCGCATGCTGTTCATGTACTCATGCCCTGTACACACACTGTGCACATACCAATGCATGTTGTGCATATACCCACGTTCTGTACCATATGTATGCTACATATTTACCTACATTCTGTACACATGCAATCTGTGCATGTGCCCACTTCAGTACATATGCACACTGTGCATGTACCAATGATCTGTACATACATGCTGTACACATTTCCACACTATGATCACATGCCCCTACACATTCACACACTGTATACATTCATACAGTACATGTTCCAAGCACTGTACACACACATGCTCCATACACGTGCTGTACATTTATCTATGCTGTACGTTCACACACTGTATGCTTAACTACAGTACATCCAAGGGATGAGAAGGGGGTTAATGGCTTTGGAAAGGGATTAGTGTGATGCTGGGAATACACGGCTCAATTCTGAGCCATTTAGATGGCTCGATAGTTAATTTCCAACATGTCCGATCTTGCGCCCGAACGTTTCCGGGCTTGATTCTGCATGGAGGACAATGGGAAAAGATAAGAAAAACGAGTGGAAGATAAGAGAATCGCCCGCAGAATCGAGCGCGGAATCGAACGGCAAAATCGACCCATGTACTTTCAGCATTAGGCTTCTGAGAAGTGAAGGTTAGTGTTATGCTAGGTTAACACCATACAATTTTCTGTAATGCTGGGCATAAACGGCTTGCTTTTGCCGCTCGATTCCGCGCCCGATCGTTTTCCGCAGGCGATTCTCTTATCTTCCACTCGGTTTTCTTATCTTTTCCCATTGTCCTCCATGGAGAATCGAGCGTGGAAACGATCGGGCGGGAGATCGGACATGTCGGAAATTATCTATCGCGCCATCTAAATGGCTCAGAATCGAGCCGTGTATTCCCAGCATTTTCTCTTAAGGGACCCATCCACTTAACGATTTTCCAGCTGATATACAGCAGATTTTCCAGCTGATATACAGCAGATTCGATCACTGTGATCGAATCTGCTGTGAAATCGTTGCGCAAATGCTGACCGATCAATTTCCGTCCGAAATCGATCGTTCCTGTCGATCCGTCCGTGCGATCGCCGGTGGGTCGGGATTGCGCTGAATTTCCGACGACCGACGCTAGCGGCAATACATTACCTGTTCCGCTGGCACAAGTCCCCTGGTCTCCGCTGTCCCTTCTCTGCGCTGGGCTCCGACAGGCTTCACATATTTCCTGTCCCCACAGGAAGTTTAAATACTAGAGCGCCCTCTACTGTTTAAACTTCCCTCGGCAGGAAGTAAAGTGAAGCTATAGCCCTGGAGCCCAGAGCGAAGAAGAGACAGTGGAGACCGGGGGACTCGCGCTGGCGGAACAGGTAATGTAGGCGGGGAAGGGGGGGGGGGGTCAGGTAGGCGGCGGCGGCAGCTGCACAGATTGTGAATCGGTTTCATAGTGAAATCGATTCACAATTTGTTGGCACTAAAGGCAGCCATACAATCCCTCTCTGATCAGATTCGATCAGAGAGGGATCTATCTATTGGTCGATCTGATGGTGAATCGACTAGTGTATGGCCACCTTTAAGCCTCATCTACACGGATCGCCTCTTCCGCATACCCGCCGCGTCCCCGCTCGCCCGCGCGTCGGATTCGATCCGCCCTTGTCCCCGCCCTCGTCCCCGCCGACGCCGCTTATCTTCCGCTCGATTCCCTGCCATTGTCCCCTCGTAGGGAACAAGCAGGGAATCGCCGGTGGGGAGATCCATCCTGTCGGATCTTATCAATCGAGCCGCATCAGCAGCTCGATTGATAAGCCAAATCGCCGCCGGATCGCTACGTGTAGACGTAGCTTAAGATTTACCTGCCAGATATATAATTTCCAACATGTTGGAAATGTATCTATCTAACCATCTGTCTGCCTAGCAATTAGGCATTGTTCTACTCAGCAGGAGATAACCAGAAGACAATGCACCAGAGATAATGACCAGTCTCTAACAGAAAATCTAACAGAAAATTGTATGGTGTGTACTAGGCATTAGGTAGGAGTGAGGAGATGCTAGTGTTATGCTGGGCATACACAGCTCGATTTTGCCGCTCGATTCCTCGTCCGATCGTTTTCCGTGCTCGTTTCTGCAGGCGATTCTCTTATCTTTTCCCATTGTCCTCCATGCAGAATCTAGCACAAAAACGATTGGTCAGGAGATCGGACATGTCGGAAATTATCTATTCAGCCTTCGAAATGGCTCAGAATCGAGCCGTGCATTCCCAGCATTAGGGCAGCACAAAGTAACATTGCACTGGAGGGCACTGAACACTCATCTAGAGATAGCACTAGAGTTACTGTAAGGCCTCTTGCACATTACATGCGGTTCCGATTTTTTATTCCGATTAAAAAATGTAACGGCATGTAGTACTTTTTTATAATTGGACAAAAAAAAAAAAAAATCGGATTGTATAAAAAATAAATAAAAAAAAAAAAGGGAATTACATTTACGGTAGTGTGCAAGAGGCCTAACACATGTTGAACTGATTGGATCTTCTTGCAGTCTATGGGACGCTAAAAAGTCTTCTCCAGCACCACAATTCAAAGGTGTTGAATCTTTCCCGATCAGCCTTCCTTGTGGTCCAACTCTCACAACCAAACATTACTACTGGAATAACCATGGCTTTGACTATGGCACTGAGCCATCATCTAGATTCTAGAGAAAGCACTACAGGTACAGTTATACAGTAAAGCATGATGGCATTTTGTGAAAGTATCCTTAATTATAATATACAAAATGCTAAACATTTTCCAAATGTAAAATACATAAATACAGTGTAATACTGTTAAATAATCTTCAAGAACAAACAATATTCTGCAAGAGCAGTACTTGTTCCTACAGTTGGTCACTTTGAGTTTTGGTTTGATTAAATAAAATAATATAGCATCTGTCCAGAAACAGCCCACATAAGTAAAATGAGTATTAAATAAGATTTAAGATCTACACCCCTTACAGGCTTCTGTAAGAAATTATTAATGTAGCAAAAGAAAAGCAGAATAAAAACTTGACTTGTGGGTAAAGGGATGGGCATCACAGTTGTACGGCATTATTAAGGCTATGCTTGCTGTCATACACCTTTCTAGCTATGGACAATCCCAAGCATAATGGGGTACCTAGGATGAAATCTTTAGCATAATATTGTCACATAGCGGTAATAGTACCTAAAGACAGCAACAACTGAGTCCGTTCTTGTTCCTCCTGTGGATATTTCTATAAAATAAACATGGCTGGAATGTTTGTAATTTTGAGCATTGGAAAAGTTGAAACTGGAATTCTGTAAATGAGACAAACTCAACCAGCAATGTGGGTATTAGTTGCCTATCCTTCTTGCAACAAAGCTCCATCTGGGAACTTCACAAGAAAGAGGAATAAACATTCACCTATCTTGAAACCACACACAGTGTGGAACACTGAAAGTGAAAATGAGGCTTTCTTAAAGCAGACCTAAACTGTTGTACAGCAGACAAGGAAAACACAAATTGTTGCTAAGAAATTCACTCTATGTGGCTTTAGAGAGATTAGCCTGTCTAATTAGGCTTTATTAGAAAGTAATCAGCAAGTGTAAACCAGGGCTGTAAGCAGTGTCTGAACGGTGCCCTTTTTCTGTGTTAATATGTAAACTCTGGAGGTTAACCCTTTCTGTGCTCTCTGGAAATAAACACTGCAGGTTTATTGTAGTCGTTCTGTAAGTTGTAATGAAAATTTTTTTTTCCTTTAAAGGTTATTATGTTGTTGCTTATCTTTTAGAGCAGAGAGGAAGTTCTGAGTTTAGGTCCACTTTCACATAGAACATTAGTACACTACTATCTAACTTTTAAAATGTGCAATGAAAAAGCATATTACTTTATAGTAATAAAAATGGGATACAAATTAAATTACTAAGGTGTTTTACCCCTAGGGTTTATATTTTTAAACCATGTATAGTTTGAATAAATCAAAACTTTTTTAAAAGGAGGCTGAACAATATAAGCCATTATGGCTTATTAATGTGTGAGAAAGCTGAACAGTATAAGCCAGTAATCAAACCAGCCCTTTTTTTCCCCACAAAACCATATTGGTTCAAAGTGCTTGGGAAAACAGATTGCCATGTTAGCATCAGAAGGTAAACCATAGTAGAATCTGAGGCAATTTGTGTGGAGAGGTTATTGCACTGTCTTGGTTTCCAGACCATCAGACCTGGCTTGGTGTGTCAGAGCTCAGGACTTGCTCTTCTGATGATGCAAAAACTAAGGAGGAGGCTCTGAATGTGCAGTGGATAACAGCATCATGAATACTGTGGAAAATGATGTCGCTTCTTGTGTTCTTGTCAAAGAAATTCAACTTGGTGAGATCTTGAATAACCAGTCCTGTGAATCAAGCATGACATTTGTCAAGGGTACTGGAATATCACACTTTGAAAAACCCAACTGAATTACCTGAAGCTCTGGGACCCATAGGGATGACACTAAATCACACATACAGTGGAACCTTGGTTTGCAAGCATAATTTGTTCGGAAACATGCTTGTAATCCAAAGCACTCTTATATCAAAGCGAATTTCCCCATAAGAATTAACGGAAACCCAGGTTATTCATTCCACTATCCATAATTCTGAGAGCTTAGCGCCGAAACTGGGCGCGTCATAGCAGCAATGCTATGATGCGCACCCCACGTAGCGGTAATCCGGGGCTCTGGCGGCTGCCAGACCCCAAATTACATCTCTCTCCGAGGAGGGGGAATAGTATTTAACACCACCTCAGAGTTTAGCAGCAGTGGGGAAAGCCGTCATTCGGCTCTCCCCGCATCAAACTGAGCGGTGCCGAAATAATATGTACCATATTATTTTGGCACCGCTCAGTTCGACGCGGGGAGAGCCGAATGACGGCTTTCCCCACTGCTGCTAAACTCTGAGGTGGTGTTAAATACTATTCCCCCTCCTCGGAGAGAGATGTAATTTGGGGTCTGGCAGCCGGCAGAGCCCCGGATTACCGCTACGCGGGGTGCGCATCATAGCATTGCTGCTATGACGCACCCAGTTTCAGCGCTCAGCTCTCAGAGCCGCGTGCCGAAATGAACTGATCCGTCCATAACCAGTTATAGTATAACATAAAAGTGCAAACAAGTCTTTCACTATAACAGAATCATTGCCATCTGTTGGCTTGCCCCAACATTTTTCGTGTGTGGGTTTAACAAGGAACCTATCTGATCACAGTTACTATTGATGATTTCATGGAAATGTGACTTTGCACAGTCTCTACACTCAGATTAAGTACAATTACGTACAATCCTGCAGCGTGACAGGGAGAACAACTATCGACTCAGTTATGATGATGTGACGCATGTATACTTTCTTGCTTGTAAATCAAGATGTTGCTTATGTTGTATATCAAGTTAAAAGTTCACAAAATGTTTTGCTTGTTGGCACAGGCTTTCGTGGCCAGGAGCGAATTTACCGTGAGCCATATCAGAGGAACGAGGCAATGGAGGAGGACAGCAAGGAACAGGCCAAAGGGGGATGGAGGAAGCCCCAGGTATGTATGAATTTTTACTTACTCTCAGTTTCTCTTTAAGACAGTGTATTAAGCGCAAATGTATGTATGTATGTATGTATGTATGTATGTATGTATGTATGCATGCATACACATATATATATATATATATATATATATATATATATATATATATATATATATATATATATATATATATATATATATATATATATATATATATATATATATATATATATATATATATATATAGTGGCTTGCAAAAGTATTCGGCCCCCTTGAAGTTTTCCACATTTTGTCACATTACTGCCACAGACATGAATCAATTTTATTGGAATTCCACATGAAAGACCAATACAAAGTGGTGTACACGTGAGAACGAAAATCATACACGATTCCATACATTTTTTTACAAATAAATAACTTCAAAGTGGAGTGTGCGTAATTATTCAGCCTCTTGAGTCAATACTTTATAGAACCACCTTTTGCTGCAATTACAGCTGCCAGTCTTTTAGGGTATGTCTCTACCAGCTTTGCACATCTAGAGACTGAAATCCTTGCCCATTCTTCTTTGCAAAACAGCTCCAGCTCAGTCAGACTAGATGGACAGCGTTTGTGAACAGCAGTTTTCAGATCTTGCCACAGATTCTCGATCGGATTTAGATCTGGATTTTGACTAGGCCATTTTAACACATGGATATGTTTTGTTTTAAACCATTCCATTGTTGCCCTGGCTTTATGTTTAGGGTTGTTGTCCTGCTGGAAGGTGAACCTCCGCTCCAGTCTTTTGCAGACTTCAAGAGGTTTTCTTTCAAGCTTTCCCTTTATTTGGCTCCATCCATCTTCCCATTAACTCTAATCAGCTTCCCTGTCCCTGCTGAAGAGAAGCACCCCCAGAGTATGATGCTGCCACCACCATATTTGACAGTGGGGATGGTGTGTTCAGAGTGATGTGCAGTGTTAGTTTTCTACCACACATAGCGTTTTGCATTTTGGCCAAAAAGTTCCATTTTAGTCTCAACTGACCAGAGCACCTTCTATCACATGTTTGCTGTGTCCCCCACATGGCTAGTGGCAAACTGCAAACGGGACTTATGCTTTTCTGTTAACAATGGCTTTCTTCTTGCCACTCTTCCATAAAGGCCAACTTTGTGCAGTGCACTACTAATAGTTGTCCTATGGACAGATTCCCCCACCTAAGCTGTAGATCTCTGCAGCTCGTCCAGAGTCACCATGGGCCTCTTGACTGCATTTCTGATCAGCGCTCTCTTTGTTCGGCTTGTGGAGTTTAGGTGGACGGCCTTGTCTTGGTAGGTTTACAGTTGTGCCATACTCCTTCCATTTCTGAATGATCGCTTGAACAGTGCTCCGTGGGATGTTCAAGGCTTTGGAAATCTTTTTATAGCCCAAGCCTGCTTTCAATTTCTCAATAACCTTATCCCTGACCTGTCTGAAGTGTTGTTTGGACTTCATAGTGTTGTTCCTCCCAATATTCTCTTATGCCGGGAATACACGGGTCGATCCGGCGGCCGATTAGCCGCTGGTTGGACCCCAGCGGCGTCCCCGCTCGTCCGTGCGGATCGATTGCCGCTTGTCCCCGCCGGCGCTTCCTTTATCAGCGCTCGATTCCCTTCCGTTGTCTGCCGGCGAGGATCGAGCGGGCGGGGGTCGAGCAGCTTGATCGGGCCAGCTGAATATTATCAGCTGGCCGGATCAGCTGGTCAATACACGGTACAGAAACGTACAGTGTATCCCCAGCATTAGACAACCTCTGAGGCCGTCACAGAACAGTTGTATTTGTACTGACATTAGATTACACACAGGTGCACTCTATTAAGTCATTAGCACTCATCAGGCAACGTCTATGGGCAACTGACTGGGGGCTGAATAATTACGCACACCCCACTTTGCAGTTATTTGTAAAAAATGTTTGGAATCATGTATGATTTTAGTTACACTTCTTACGTGTACACCACCTTGTATTGGTTTTTCACGTGGAATTCCAATAAAATTGATTCATGTTTGTGGCAGTAATGTGACAAAATGTGTGTGTGTGGGGGGGGGGGGGGGGGGTGATATGAAAAGCTCTTGCTAATGTAATGCTATGGGTGTGATCCCACTTGAGCAGTGTGATTTTATAAAAATCCCCCATAGCATTGCATTGGCAAGAGCTTTTCAAATCACAAGAGCATAGAAAAGGCTGCTAGTAGGTTTGAGCCCTTACAAAGAGCGAGCATTTTGGAGCAGATCAGTACTGGCACCCACCTTATGTGTTTCCAGGCAAACATATTTTTACATGAATTGAAAACAATGACACAGAAAGTACTAAAACAAAAAACTTAAATATGGAACAAAATCATTTAAATTGGAAGCACTGGAAATAAAGCATTTTTCTCTATGTTGCACAGAGAGAAAAGATGCAAGACTCACCGTTACAGCCAGATAGGACAACATCAACTCCAATTTCTTTGTATTCCTTAATAATCTGCAAAACATACGGTAAAGATCAGATTGTTGGTTTACATTTTATTAAGAGTCCTCGATTTCTACTGTAGGGGTTGTGACAGATAATGCCAGAGACATATTTTGGTTGACAAGTGTGTCTCTGCACGGTTTAGTCATGAATATTAATTATTATCCATTACATACAGTATATTTATATTAAGTATTTTTAAGAGCTTAAATATGTCTATTGTAGTTTTTGAAAGATGAACACCGCTACACCCTGCAGAAAGGCCTGCAGAAACGTATGTACACAAGGAAGGTCCGTACCAGTCCACTACAGTTCCTCATTTATTGTTTGGACATCTGCAAAATGAAAACGCCATCATAACATATCTCAAGCTGACATGTTTTGGACTTTCAGTCCTTAATCATAGCGAATGTTAAAAATGTCTATGTTACATTAATTTTTTTTCTCCTCTATAAGAAGAATGCACTTTATAACAGATCCAACACCCATCTCTCTCGTCTCCAAGAGTGGGTAATATCAAGGTCGCAGAAAGCTGGGGCTAGGACAATGCACAATCCGGCCACTGGGGACTCTATTTGCACAACTTACTATTCATCCTGGTTTGAACATCTAGTAAGATTACCTGTAGCTAAGTACTTCTGTATATACTGACGTGTTGAAATGCATGTGCTTTTTGGTGGCAGCACTATGTAATTTATGGAAAAATATAAACAGTCTAAACAAAAAAGCAGCATGTTGCAAAGTTTTTTGTAACCACGCATGTAAAATGCATTAGATTTGAGTAGACATGGTCAATGATATGCTGCTACTTTCAGCTTGCTTGCAAATTCCATACAAATTGTATGTAGCTAGGAACTGGGCCAATCAACATGGAGATAAAGATAATTTGAATGACTATGCAAGACAATTTTGTTAGCATTTGGGCAACAGGGACATTCAGTTAGCAATCCCAGGAGGCACTCGCAGAAAGCTCCTCAGAAGCTGTGTATGAAGAAATGAATATGGCTGAAAAACTTCATTAGTTTATACATTTGTTTTGTGTAGCAATATTTCCATTTGGTCAATGCTCAAACCAAACACATCCATTGTGACTGAACAGATCCCACCAGGGGGCGTCGCTAGCCCTATTTTGGGGTGGCACGTGCCCCCAATCTGTCCTGGGGTGCCACGGATCTCAGCGGCTCCCTCCAGCCGCCACCGCCGCGTCACTCAGACCTCAGGATCAGGCGGCGAGCCGGCGACCAATCGTGCGGGCGCTAGGACCCAGCGCCCGCACTGATATGCGGAAGTGACATCACTTCCACATATAGAGCGGGTGCGTCCGGCGCCCGCTCGTACTACTGGTCGGGTCGCTGCTGATCCTGAGGTCTGACTACACTGTCAGGTGGGGGTGGGAGCGGCGGCGGCGGCTAGAGGGGGGGCCTCCCTGTCACTCACTCACTACCTAAAGGGGCTCCCTGTCACTCACTCACTACCTGAAGGGGCTCCCTGGCACTCACTCACTGCCTAAAGGGGCTCCCTGGCACTCACTCACTGCCTAAAGGGGCTCCCTGGCACTCACTCACTGCCTAAAGGGGCTCCCTGGCACTCACTCACTGCCTAAAGGGGCTCCCTGTCACTCACTCACTGCCTAAAGGGCCTCCCTGTCACTCACTCACTGCCTAAAGGGCCTCCCTGTCACTCACTCACTTCCTAAAGGGGCTCCCTGGCACTCACTCACTACCTAAAGGGGCTCCCTGGCACTCACTCGCTGCCTAAAGGGCCTCCCTGGCACTCACTCACTGCCTAAAGGGGCTCCCTGGCACTCACTCACTATCTAAAGGGGCTCCCTGTCACTCACTCACTGCCTAAAGGGGCTCCCTGGCACTCACTCACTGCCTAAAGGGGCTCCCTGGCACTCACTCACTGCCTAAAGAGGCTCCCTGGCACTCACTCACTACCTAAACGGGCTCCCTGGCACTCACTCACTACCTAAAGGGCCTCCTTGTCACTCACTCACTGCCTAAAGGGGCTCCCTGGCACTCACTCACTACCTAAAGGGCCTCCCTGGCACTCACTCACTACCTAAACGGGCTCCCTGGCACTCACTCACTACCTAAAGGGCCTCCTTGTCACTCACTCACTACCTAAAGGGGCTCCCTGGCACTCACTCACTACCTAAAGGGCCTCCCTGGCACTCACTCACTGCCTAAAGGGGCTCCCCGGCACTCACTCACTGCCTGAAGGGGCTCCCTGGCACTCACTCACTACCTAAAGGGGCTCCCTGGCACTCACTCACTACCTAAAGGGCCTCCCTGGCACTCACTCACTACCTAAAGGGCCTCCCTGGCACTCACTCACTGCCTAAAGGGGCTCCCTGGCACTCACTCACTGCCTGAAGGGGCTCCCTGGCACTCGCTCACTGCCTAAAGGGGCTCCCTGGCACTCACTCACTACCTAAAGGGGCTCCCTGGCACTCACTCACTACCTAAAGGGGCTCCCTGGCACTCACTCACTACCTAAAGGGGCTCCCTGGCACTCACTCACTACCTAAAGGGGCTCCCTGTCACTCACTATCGGGGTCCCTGTCACTCACTACCTAACTGGAGGCGCCTGTCACTCACTAGCTAACCTGGGGGTCCCTGTCACTCACTACCTAACTTGGGGGGCTACCATATTAAGGGGGCATTCTGCCTATTTATGTGAAATGCTGTCTATTTATGTGCCTCATGACTGCTGAATTTGTCTTGTTGGGAGCCTTATGATTTGTTGGGGGCCTAAAGATTGCTGAATTTGTCTTGTTGGGGGCCTCATGATTTGTTGGGGGCCTCATGATTGCTGAATTTGTCTTGTTGGGGGTCACATGATTGCTAACTGCGAGACTATGGGAAAAGCTGAATCCTTATCATATGAGACAATAGCATTAAACCTACTTTTTTAGCTTTTTAAAACAGAAAATAAAACTGGGAGGTTCTAAAAAATTGAATACATTTTTCAGGAGTAGGATGGATGAAATTGTTTATCTTCACAGTTTATTTTCAACTTGGATTTTCCATAATGTTCATGTATGAGTTAAAACGTTTGTACAGTATTTAGTTTAAATTGCTGTTGCCACTTTGCGATAGACAAGTGGCTTTTGGGTTGCAGTTTGGGCACTCGGCCTCCAAAAGGTTCGCCACCACTGTCATAATCTAATGTCCCACCATTGCTAGGTTCATGTAAATTTGTCTCCACCCGTTACCACACCTATATTCTGGTCCATGGCCCACCCATTTTTCGGTGCGGCGCGATAAGCACGCCGCACTACGTGATCCTCATATGTTTGGCACGCTAGCTGCAGTGTGCTGAATTCTGCTGCCTACAGTATGTACAGTATACGCTGTTCTCTAGTGCCTGCACTGTGTGCTGATTTACCTCCAGTGTGTACAGTGTAAGGTGTTACTCTGTGCCTTTACTGATTGTAAACCAGCTATATTGTATGTTGATCCCTGCTACTTTCAGTATGTACAGTATTAGCTGTAAAGCCTGGTACACACATACAATTTTGATTAGCCAATTTTAGCTCTGTTCATAAAATTCATTGTCGGTTGGCCCACTTACTGCACGGGGGTGGTAAAATCGGGGGTCAGTGATTGACCAATCAAAATTGTATGTGCGTATACATCTTTGATCTATACCTATACTGATTGTAAATTATCTAAATAAAGGACAGGGGGCTCCATCCAATATTGCGATGGGCAGGCCCGTTATCTGTAGCTTACACCGCTGCTAAGTTCATGTACATTTGGCCCCACCCATGGCCACGCCCACTAACCTCATGGCCACGCCCGCCTCCCCACCTGGTGCTCACAGGTGCCCCCGATCTCCAAGGACCCTAGAAACGCCCCTGGATCCCACTACAATATAAAGTTGATACCCAGTGTAAAGTCTCTCTCTCTCTCTCTCTCCCTCTCTCTCAAGACCCTAATGATGTGCAGATGTAACTGTACAGAAGCGATAACCATATGATATTCTTTCTATGGAGGACTGATGAAGACATTAGAGCACAAGAGGAGCTAAAATTTATGTTTTATATGGTATAAATGATTGGAATTGAGCAACTATTTACTTAACCATGGACTTGATTGTACATTTGCCACATTCAATGGCTTTGTACAGGTGAAGATTTTAACATGATATTAAATAAAAATTGATTTTATGAAAGTGCTTGGGCTGGCTGGACTTTTGAATATGCTCTAGAAAGCTCCGGATGCCAAAGGAGGCTACATACTGTGCACAGTCTCCCTGAGTGGAGGGCCTTCTCAGCAGGAAGAATTCAAATAGCCAACCAGTTTTTGTATTCTTAGATAATTATCCTGTCACTTCCCCTCAACACTTCCAGTGACTGGTCAGCTGATCACGAGACTCTCCCCGAAGCTCCAGCTGTTAGCAGGTTTTTTTTTTTAACAGCAGAGATCTGGTGCCCAGTTTTCTCTTAGGGCTTGATTCACAAAGCGGCGCTGTTAGCGCCGCTGTGAAAAGCCTTTAGTGTCCCTTAAGTAGCTCTGCGCACTAACGGCCGCGCAGAGCTACTTTGCGCACAGCCCCGCTCAGTGCGCGCACAGTGCTGTGCGCCTGTATTCGTGCGTGGTGCGATGATAACGTTGCACCCGCTGCCCCTTAAACATCGCACCTGGTGCGGCGATAACGGCTCATCGGGTGCCTCCTGAAGTGGTTTCAGGGGCACCCGATGCGCCGTTATCATCGCACCGGGTGCGACGCTTAAGGGGCAGCGGGTGCGACGTTATCGTCGCACCGCGCACTAATACAGGTGCACCTGTGCTGCGCGCGCACTGAGCGAGACTCAGAGTGATGCGTGGGCACAAACTACTTAGTGCCGTGGTCTGCGCTCGCTAAGTGATAGGGCTCACTAACCGGCTTAGCGCCGGTTAGTGAATCAAGCCCTTAATGTACTGGTGTTCCACACCCCGCAATAAAATGATAACATACAGCTCTTGCTTTATACCACTTACAGATTTCAGCGTTTTAACTCCCACAGAATCTACAAAGTTTACAGGGGTGAAGTCCAGAATGATGGTGTTAATGTTGATAACTGGAGTCATAAAGTACTGCAGTTCTTCAGAAGGTGAATTGTGCATATTCCTGTCTGCTGATCCATTTGTCACATTTCCAGACAAGTCTGTGACAGGTTCATCATCCATTAGTTCATGTTTCACTGCCATTTCCCCATCATTAGTCTGAAAAGAAAAACGTCACAGAAGATACAAGGCACTTGATTAAATGATTATCAATGATATCAACAGAAACAGAAGACTTCTGTTATTAGCATGACATTCTGCAGAATGCAGCCAGACTGTTTATGTAATGCAGATGCTGGCTACAGTTGTATGCATCAGATTTCTTTGCACATGTTTAGCTGATGGACACACATACAGCTTAGTGCAGAAGCGAGCAAACCCTGGATGTTCAATGGGGGATTCCTGAAAGGTCTCTCTTAACCACACAAAATATAGTAATATGGTAGGACATTAGTTTATAACTATGGTAGGGGTTTAGATTTTGAGCTCCTCTGAGGACAGTCAGTGACATGACAATCATGTACCCTGTAAAGTGCAGCAGAAGTTGATGAGACAGAGACAGGAGAGTGGGAGGAAGAGAAAGAAGAGAGTGGGGGAAAGAAGAGAGTGGGGAAAAGCAGAGAGGGGAAAGCAAGAGACAGAAAAGAGGGAAGAGACATGAGTGTCAGCGTGTCTGTGGGGAAGAAGACAGTGGGAGAAAGAAATAGAGAGGAGAGGGGAAGAGTGAGAGACAGGAATGGGGAAGTCAGGTCCTCCAGAGCTGCTCCATGCTCTGTACACACGCTGCTGCAACATCCAAAGTAGCCAGGGAAGAAAGGGTATGGGGCGGCACATAGTGCAGGCAGCAGCACGGTGCTGTGAGCTGCACAATGCCTGCAGACATTCTGGTGTCTCAGCTGGTGCGCGTGCTCAGACACTGCACCGGCCCTCGTGTGAGGTTGGATTCTGTGTACCAGTAATCCCCCCTAAACTTGCCCATGTAGTGTCTATTTATAATCTTATGTTCATAAGCATTAATGATCTATTATAATATACAGGGCACTGCGTTAGTGTAATAAACTTTGAGCAATTGCCAATTGCTTCCTTTTATCTTTTCCACATCTGAGTTGTCTCATCTACAGCGAGACACTGCAAAGTCCACAGACCATGTCTCTTCTCAGGCTTTCTGTAATGCAGATGCCCATTACACAAAATCCTGTCCTTCCCTTTCTCATTGCCACTGCATTCCATCACACACAACAAGGAGTAGGAAGTAAAAAAAACTTACAAGTTTTAAAACTGCTTTCCTCTCACTTTTAATAGACTTCTTCATTTCCTTGGCGTGCCTCTTTTGGGCCTTTTTCTTGGCAATCAGTATAGCACCTGGATCGATTCCAGTCTGTCATGCAAAACAAAGTCAGCACAGTGTTAGTAATGCAGCACCAGATGAATAAGATGATGTTCATGCAAGAATAAACTTAGTGCACAAGCATCTCTTTGTTTTGTCTAAATATGTTAGTTTTTGGCTAAAAATTATTTTTCACAACTGAGGTTGAGTTATCACTACAAGTTAAAAAAAAAAAAACAACAACAAAAAAAAACAACCATGAAGCCATTGCCTAAACAACTAATCCAATTCCTGCAGTAAAATTAAACAAGGACTCCAACTCATTCCTCTGGGTAACTCTTCTACTCTTGCGCCAGTTTTCTTAACAGTTGCTTTGAAAAGTGTCCCGGGGTGAATTGTAATAAAAGAATATGGTACAAACTGCACTAGTCTCCTTTCTACAGGCGTGGCGCTGCGGTAAATTCAGAAAAATAAAAAACTGTTAATGCTATACCTTTTTCTTTAGTGCCGAGACATACATTTCACTGTTGGCAAAGTATAGGGATGTGTTGGCCTGAAATATCTTAATTCCAGGGAATTCTTTAATCTAGAAAACAGACCATTCACCAAAGATTAGCAGAGAGAAACAGACATAAGACAGAACAAAATATCTGTGGTCTAAGTCACCATAAAACATCTTTATCTTAGAACACATGCAGAATGCTTACTCTTGAATTCTGTAAGAACTTTTGCACCTGAACTCTGAGGCAGAGCTAAATCCACCCCCTCCCAAATTCCATCTCTCACTGCTGGCCAAACTCTTTTTCTGAACAGCACTTGTGACAGCTCTGTCACTGAGATCTCATTGCACGTACATAGAAAAACATACACGATGCAGTGGCAGATTCACTCCTGTTATTAACTTTAGATTGGGGGCTCACCTAATATTTCATCTGGATAATACCCTGCCCCCCCCCCCCCTTCTCTTTTTTCTTTGCTCCTTACCTCTTCCCACCCACCCCCCCAATCCGGTTTTCGCTCTTAATTCTTCTTTATCCTTTCCTCTTGTCAAACTTTCAGGCTTCCATTACCTAATTAGATCTTGATAGATCCTTTACCTAGTTAGATCTAGTAGTATGAAATAACGGGTTCTGCCTCTCTCGCGGTGAGCACCACCCTGTACCTCCCCTGCAGAAGTCAGTGGCTGCCCCACCACAAGCATGTGATAAAGCCACAGGAGAGAAGCATTTATATTTTTCATGTAAGCAGTGACTGGTAATGGGGACAGGATGGAGGGAAAGGGGGGAGGGGGGGGGGCTGGTTTTTCCAACTGCTTTAAAGCAAACCTGAAATGAAAATAAACAAACTGATGATATAACCTGTTGCATCTACTCCTAAATAGGATTTTCATGCGTTCCCATGATCTTATTTTGTAGGTGAAGGTTAAAAACCACTGTCTCGTGTGGCGGCAATTTTTTAGAACAATTTTCATCTCCCATGCAGACAAATCTTAAACGATTGAACCTTTGTATCTGTTCTCTGCCCTTGCAAGTGTTTCTTAGCCATACACAGTTTTGTCAGTTCTAATTAGTTATCAGTGATAATTATGCTACAGTTTGACAAAAGAGACAATGATTGAAAACCTTCAGTTCTTAACCCTTACAGTGACAAATATGAAAAATAAGACACAGCCTCATTCTATGTAGGATTGGGAATGCACAGTCACATGTTTATCTCACCATGTTGCATTCATTTCAGGTACTCTTTAAATGCCAAATAGCCAAATTATTAGATGCAATAACAGTTCAGAGCTCAAGAATGTTTCTGCAAGCATTTGATGTTGATAGTTATGATATCTTATTGTAAAAGTCTGTTAGAATGAATTTAAAAGTAAATATGAAAGTTGACTGTATCTGCATAAATGTGCACACCATTTATTCATAAACACTTGATACATATTGCTGCACTTTCTCATGCCACATACCTCCTCATATTCTTCTACATCACTGTACACATCTGTATTGGGTATATGTCCTAGGATTCTGTACTTTGAGCTTAAAAGGAAAACAAACATATTATGAAACCAGATTGCATGGGTTTACTTCAATAACCAATCAAAGAGTGACGGCAAAATAACAAGATACCATAATTCTCGGGAGATTAAAGCAAAACTGTAGATATAAAATAAACACATTGTTTCACTTACCTGGGGCTTCCCCAAGCCCCCAGCAGCTGTCCTGTCCCACGCCACTCCTCAACGAGACTCCGTTCCCCCGCAGCCGCTCGGCCCCGTATCTAGACTTGTAAGTCGATGCCAGCGCGGCTCTGGCCAAGCGTATCCTTTCTTCGCGTTCCCCTCTGCAATAGCGGGGAGCGCGAAGAAAGGATACGGCGGCGAAACCGAAAGTAGCTGGTGGCGGGCGAATGGAGGCTCATTGAGGAGCGGCACAGGACAAGACGGCTGCTGGGGGCTTGGGGAAGCCCCAGGTAAGTGAAACAATGTGTTTATTTTATATCTACAGTTCCACTTTAAGGAGGGCTGACGCTACAGGAAAGCATGTCTTTTCATTCATTAATGTATTTTTAGCCTCATCAATCTGTTGACTTGCATTCTGCTAGCACCAGTGGTTCTCTTCTCTCTGTATTTTGTAGGTTTTCTCAACCAACTCAAACATATACTGGTAGGTTATATCAGAATACCAATGTGAAGTTTTTTTCATTATCTGTTTGCTTTCAAAACAGTTGCATTGATGAGGTAAAGAACTCTAGGAGGCATCAAAAATATATACAGTGCTGCCCGTTATTATTCATACCCCTGGCAAATTTTCACTTAAAGTTACTTTTATTCGACCAGCAAGGATTTTTTTTTTTTTTTTTTAACGGGAAATGTCATAGGTGTCTCCCAAAAGATAATAAGATGATGTACAAGAGGCATTATTGTGGAATAAAAACATTTCCCAGCTTTTATTTACATTTGAGCAAAAAGTGTCCAGTCCAAAATTATTCATACCCTTTACAAACTGTCACAGTCTGTGGGAAAATCCAAAGTTCTATACCATTCCAAATAGTACAAGCTGTTCTAAAGCATCCTAATTACCCTGATTAATTGGGAATAGCGGTTTTAATCAACTCAACAGGTAAAAAACAGCAGCTCTCTGCAGTTGGTTTGTGGGCAGTCATGGCTAAGACATAGGAGCTCAGTGAGGTCCTGCGACTGCACATTGTGGCTGCTCACGAGTCAGGAAAGGGCTACAAGCCCATTTCTATAACGTTTTCAAATTCCAGTGGCCACAGTGCAAAGTATTATTAAAAAAATACAAGATGTTCCGCACTGTGGAAAATCTCAGAGGACATGGTCGGAAGCCAAGACACCTGTGCTGGCCATGAGGATAGTAAGAGAGGTGAAAAAGAATGCAAGGATCACCACCAAGGCCATCCTGGTGAATCTGGGCTCTGCTGGTGGCAATGTCTCAAGGCTGGCAATCCACACTGCTGTGGTCCATAGATGCAGACCAAGGATGACACCACTTCTCCAGATAAGGCAAACAAGAGCTTGCTTGGCCTTTGCAAATGCTCATCAGGACAAAGAAGACTTCTGGTCTTCTGTGTTATGGTCAGATGAAACAAAAATTGAATTGTTTGGTCACAATAATGTTTCCTTCATTTGGCGTAAAAAAGGAGAAGCCTTCAACCCAAAAAACACCATCCCCACTGTCAAACATGGTGGTGGGAACCTAATGCTTTGGGGGTAATTATTCAGCCAACGGACCAGGGAACCTAATCACAGTAAACGGCATCATGAAAAAAGAGCAATACCTGAGGATTCTCAATGACAACACCAGGCAGTCTGCAGAGAAACTTGGCCTTGGGCACCAGTGGACATTTTAGCATGACAATGACCCAAAACACACAGCAAAAGTGGTGAAGAAATGGTTAGCAGACAACAACATTAACGTTTTGGAGTGGCCCAGACAGAGTCCTAACTTGAATACAATCTTGAATAATCTGTGGAGGGAGCCAAAGATCAGGGTGATGGCAAGAAGACCCTCCAATCTGAAAGATTTGGAGCTCATTGCTTAAGATGAATGGGCAAAAATACCTGTGGAGACATGCAAAAAACTGGTCTGCAATTATAGGAAGCTTTTCATTGATGTAATACCTAATGAAGGCTTTTCTGTTGATTATTGAAAAGGGTATAAATAATGTGTGACTGGACACTTGTTGCTCAAATGTAAATAAAAGCTGAGAAATGTTTTTCTTCCACAATAATGCCTCTTGCACATTGTCTTATTACCTTTTGGGAGACACCTATGTCATTTCCAGTCAAAAAAAATTACTTGCTGATTGAATAAAAAGTGACTTAAAATTTTCCAGGGGTATGAATAATTATGGGCATCACTGTATATGAAATAAAAGCAGTTTGAAAAGAGGATTAGTGGTGGACTTTCCTCCAAAGGAAAAAACAACTCACAGTAAAGCTTTCCTGTTTTACCTAGAGACTGTTCAGAGTTGATTTTCTTGCACATGACATTAATCATTGAGGTATCCTCACGGAGAAGTTTTATTTTCTAACAATTATGCTTTTTCGTCTCTTAAAAATCGACTCCATTGACTTACATTAAAATCGCTGTAAAATTGACACAATCACATTAAAAAAAAAAAAAAACGCAATCGCTGCAATTTTGCTGCGATTTTAATGTAAGTCAATCAAGGCTTTTTTTTAAAACGACCCTTAAAACACTCTTTGGTGTGTCAGGGCCTTAATGGTCACAAACAAATATATACATTGGGATCTAAAAAGTAGTATTACCAGGTTGGTGGATTACCTGCCAAGCTGGGCTGTTTTTGATATGGAAATAGCCTGCTGTAAGGGAACTGCATATGATTTTTAACTACTGTGTGACCATTACAAAAATGACATACATATTTTGGGCTACTGGTGGTTTACTTAGTCAAAGTGCAGCCACTGGAGTGCACTGAGTAGCAGTGTTGGGGAGTCTTGCCCAAGAACTCCTTACTGAATAGGTGTTGACTTACTGAAATAGGTAGAGCTGAGATTTGAACCCAGGACTCCTATGTCAGAGGCAGAACCCTTAACCATTACACTATCCAGTATATGCATAAACATTGGAATTGCCATGCTTCAAAACATTTAGAAGTAATCCGTACAAACCTTTGAGTACGGTAGATGACTGTAACGATGGCAAATGCCACTGCAACAAGCAATCCATAGTCCAGACCCAATGAAACAGATGCCACAAAAGATACCAACCAGATAGCCTAGGCAGAGAAATTGAATATGTATAACGCTGGCATTTTTCTTCAAAACAAGTCACAAAACACCCCAAATTAAAAGCATTAGCGCTGATAACATCATTCCTAAACATTGAGAGAACATGTACACTTCTAATATGGAAAAACAATGCTAGAATTTTCTGTACCTATGCTGTTCATATAAGCTGCACTCATACACTAGCTCGACTTTCCGTCGATATACAGCAGATTCGATCACTGTGATAGAATCTGCTGTGAAATTGTTAACGCAAACGTTGACTGATCTACCGATATCCATCTGAAATCTGTCAATTCAGTCGAACGGTCCAGACGAAAAATTTTGCTCTATCACCGGCGGGTGGGAAGCGCATCACTAGAAGTGTTCGATTCGGCAACAAACGAAGCAGCATAGTGGCAGCAATTATATCACCTGTCCGTCGGCACGAGTACCCAGGATCTGTGCTGTCACTTCTTCCAGCTGGCCTTCTTCTCCATGTCCCATCCATTCTGTGACAAGCCGAAGTTCAAACAGTAGAGCATCCTCTACTGTTTGAACTTCGGCTTGCCACAGGACGGGACAGGAAGTGAAGAGGACACGGAAGAGGATGCCAAAAGAAGTTACAGCACGGACCCTGGGGACTCCTGCCGGCGGACGGATGACATTATTGCTGCTGGTCAGTGGGAGTCCGAATAGGGGGGGGGACAGGGGAGGTGAGGTAGGCAGTGGCAGCTCCACACAATTTCATGCTGAAATCAATTCAAAATCGGTGTGCAGTGTATGGGCAGCCAATAGATCCCTCTCTGATAAGATTCGATCAGAAAGGAATCAATCTATTGGTCACTACCTTTGCACGCATCACTACCTTTGCACGCGTAAGGAGAAGCACCTGGAATACCAGATTGTTTGTGAACTTTTGTCCCACCCAATGTTTCAATACAAGATGAATACTGATTTTTAAGGATGTCAAACCATACAATGAACATGACTGTCAAACTGACATGTACTGGTACAGGAAAACATCTTGAAACAATGTAATTATATCTGCTGGTTTTGTTTGTTCTGTTTAATCCTGCGAACAGGAAAAAGCAAGGAAATAAGTTACAGATAAGCTGCAGAATGTGATTGTGCAACTCTAATGAAATCTTCCTGCTGAAACAGCTCTTGTGTAAAGTGCCAGCAATAGACTACAACATTTCCAAAAAACCTCTCCAGCTTGTCAGTAAAATTCAGCTGTGTCTACTATTATTATTATTTTGTATTTATATAGCGCCGACATATTATGCAGCGCTGTACAGTATATATATATATATATATATATATATATATATATAACCCTACCGTTGCCATATGTCTATATTACGTAGTGTAAGTACTGTAGTCCAGGGCCAATTTTTTTTTTTTTAGGGTCAGCCAATTAACTTATCCGTATGTTTTTGGAATGTGGGAGGAAGCCGGAGTGCTCGGAGGAAACCCACGCAGACACGGAGAGAACATACAAACTCTTTGCAGATAATGCCCTGGCTGGGATTCGAACCAGGGACCCAGTGCTGCAAGGCGAGAGAGCTAACCACTACGCCACCATGCTGCCCTACTAGCAATGCAATGAGAATCAAGAACAGGGAACTTGGTAGTTAAAAGCAAATGAATGCAACTTTTCTCCACTGAGCTCATCTCTGCCAGGTCTTCTTGAATAACATTGCTAATAAGTACAGAATATTAGGAAAGGAGAAGGACATGTAAGCAGTATGCAACCTGGATATGTTTAGATCTTTTCAAAAGGGCATATATAACATTTGGGGGGACATCGGTCAGGGGTTCCATCGCGTTTGTCGGTCGCAATATCGCATGCAGTTACCACCGTGCACCCAATCGACCACATCGGTCAGATATTTCCCAGCATATCCGATTGAGACATAATCAATCGGGCATGCTTGTTGTGGCACCAATTTTAATCCAATTCAATAATAATCAAAATTGGATGGTTGATTGGCTGCAAAATCAGTATGTAAATGTTTGGCCTTCTTCACACTGTCTTCAGAGCTATGCCATCTTTTGTGTATCAACCCTTAATATTTCCAGTCTGATTTAACAAAATCATGCTGGTTCATTAGGATACGAAGGAATGCTAAAAGAAACCTGTAATGTCTGAAAAAAAAAAAAAAAAAGAGAGAAGAGTTTCACTTACCTGGGGCTTCTGCCAGGCCCCTGCAGCCTCCCTGTGCCATCTCTGAGCTATCCTGTGGTCCCCCGCCGCAGCTCATTTTCGTTATCCGAAGTCATCGGCCACTGTGTGCGCCCAGCCTTGCTCACTTTCCCCTCGCCGGGAGCGTCATGCACAGGCGCAGTACATGGTTTTCTTGTACTGAGCCTGTGCAAGATGCTTCAGACGATGGGAGTGCTAACAAGGACGCGCCAGGGCAAGGGCCACGCAGGTGCAGTGGCCGTCAACTTGTAAGTCGGCAGGTAACAAAAGTGAGCCATGGCGGGGGATCGGAGGATAGTTCAGAGACGCCGCGGGCACAGGGAGGCTGTAGGGGGCTGGCAGAAGCCCCAGGTAAGTGAAACTTTTTTGGGGGGACATTACAGGTTCTCTTTAATGCTACCTTCAAAGGATACATTATAAATGCAGTAAAATGCATAGGAAAAGCAAGCAGCTTACAGTCTTTCAGGGTACCTGAGGCAAAGGGAAATACAGTGACTTGCCCAAGGTCACATAGAGCTGCTACTGAAACCAGGGTGACTGGTACACAGTCTAGTTCTGTAGAGCCACTCCTCCACCCTGTGACAATCTGCACAAATAAATGTTAGTTACGTGAGGCCTCTTGCTTAGATTCACTCTACAATACTTTAAACTAATATTAGGATAGTTCAATCAAAATCCTGAAGAACATACAAACACTATGACTCTGTAGTCATTACTATCAAAACAGAACAAAACTAAATAATAATAAAAAAATTGGCACGCTATAATATTTCAGCCATTTGTTATGTCACAGAAATGAACTAAAAAGACTGAATGATAAACCCAAGGCAGCAGTAAAAAAAGGAATTCATGTTGAATAAATAAGCTTCATATTAAGCTTTATATTAAGTTCTTTTCACATACCAATTCTAATCTGCTGGTTCTCCACAAATGTGGAATATCTGCAAACTGCTTGAACATTCCTTTCAGGTTCACCATCACGATGGCCGCTAATACAGTCTGCAATAAAATAAGGCCTTTACATCAGTGTTTCTCAAAATTTTAGTGGTATGTACCCCTTTTAAAACCCTGTACTCACATGTACCCCCTAGCATAGTAACCATTATCCCAAGTACCCCTTGACAAATATATGTTTAATCGTAGTACATGATAATTGGTTCTAAACGGTTTCCAAGCTTTTACTATTGCTTTCAACTTTTGACTGTGGCCATCTTGTGGCCAAATAGTAAAACTACATCTACATACATTATTATTAAAATGAATAGACATTTTTACATTTAAAATTGACTGTTTACCTCCCACATACCCAAAAATATTCAAATAAAATTGTTAATTAGAAAAAAAAATCACACAAAAAAAAAAAAAAAAAAAAAATAGTTACCAAAGGGTCTGAACTTCTTTAATATGCATGTCAAGAGGTTAAATTACTAATATTTTTTAAATTATAAGCTTGTAAATAGTGATGGATGCAAAACGGAAAAAATGCACCTTTATTTCCAAATAAAATATTGGCACTTTACAATGTGATAGGGACATAATCTAAATGGTGTAATAACAGGGACAAATGGGCAAATAAAATATGTGGGTTTTAATTATGGTAGCATGTATTATTTTAAAGCTACAATGGCCGAAAACTGACAAATCAGGATTTTTTTCCCATTTTTCTCTTAATATTCCCGTTAAAATGCATTTAGAATAAAATATTTCATTGCAAAATGTACCACCCAAAGAAAGCCTGATTGGTGGTGGAAAAAACAAGATATAGATTATTTCATTTTGATAATTAGTAATAAAGTTATTGGTGAATGAATGGGAGGTGAAAATTGCTCGGATGCAGAAGGTGAAAAAACACTAAAGGCTGAAGTGGTTAAATAAAGCGGAATATAACCCTGCATTTCAACTTTGCTCTAAAACATTATTTACAGCATATTATATGCAACCAGCATTTTTTTTTTACTAGACCAGCATTGGAAGGGTTACACACAGAGCTTTAAAGTTCCGTGGAGAGAAATGCTGCCGCAGCTGAAGTTTAGATAGATACATTTAAGTAAACACAATGTAACAAGTGAGGAACAAGTGACTCCTTTCTAGCCTACTCCACCTGCCTTTTCAAGGGAGCGCTCTCTGGGCTGCAACACACGGTCTCCAGGATAAGAGGCATGATATCAACTTACATGATGTTCCTATGTACACTCCTAATTTATTATTTTCTGTGAAAATGTTTAACTCGATAATATTTTATCTATGAAGCGGACACCATGCTGAAGTTTAGCATTACGCTATTCACTAAACGGCTCACATCGCCAATTGGTGATTGCATTCTGTATGACAATATCCCCCCTCCCTCTATATGCCGAGGTTCATCACTTACAATAGACAGAACACACATGTGCCCCCTAACTTAAACCAGACCTTCATCTTACCCAGTCCTGGGCTGTAGTAACCTCCTCCACTACTACTTGATTTATAGTCCAACTACTGGCTACTTACTCCCCTGAATTGATTTAATCTCACCAGAGTCATTGAACCCATGAGAGCACTTTTGATTTCAGCTGCTCCCATTCCTTCCCTACTTAAAATAAGGTCTACAAGTTACCCTCATGCCTGTTCAATATCACTGCCTGTATAAATTGTTCAGAAGTCAGCTAGTGGGGCAGTCGGCTGCCACATGTCCCCCACTTTTCCAACTGGAGACACTCCTCAGGTTCTCCATTCTCACCGGGATTCTCCTGATTTTGACCTATATGAGGTCAAGCCCCCTACATGTTTTGTCCACTTCCCTTCTAAAGGACACCACAGTTTACACCACTTCCGGAACACCCTTGTCTTGGGTGCCCATCCGGTCTCTTTCCTTCCTTTTTTTCCCGCTCTCTAACCTCCCTCTCTCTACTCGGGCTCTCCATCCCATGGCCATATCTGTACTAGTCCTCTCGCAATTTAATCCTCTATGAGTGCTGACACACTTAAAATATTTTCACATAATGTCCAGGGTTTCGGCTCCCCACAAAAGAGATCCAAAGCTTTTAATTATTATAAATTTTGTCAGGCCGACATAGTTTGCCTACAGGAGACTAGATTAGCTAAACCCTCCTGTCCTAGATTCCTAAGCCGCCATTATCCTAATGCCCACTTTTCTTGTGCACGTACTAAGACAAGGGGAGTCATAATAGCTTTCAAAAAGAATCTTCCCTTCGTCTGTAACAAAGAACTATCAGACCCTACGGGACGATACCTAATTCTCATTGGCACTCTCTACGATCGCGAGGTTACAATAGCCCCCTATTACACCCCTAATGCCTATCAGTCCAACTTCTATTCCCACTTTCTGCAAGTGTTATCACAGCACAGTGCTGGCCAGTTCATTGTAACGGGCGATACTAACGCCACACTGAATCCTAAATTAGACAGACAATGGAAAACTAACCCTGGCTCGCCCCCAGATATAACTGATGCCCAAGGTTCAGAGATTAAATCCCTACTAGATAGATACAGCTTAGTTGATACCTGGCGAGAACTTCACCCCACAACCAAAGATTTCACCTTTTACTCACATGCGCATGACAGTTTTAGTCGTATTGATCACATCTTTGTCCAGCAAAAATACTTGCATCTCGTTCCCGCAGCTCCGATACATACCACCTCTTGGTCTGACCTCATTCACCAATCTCAATCTGCTGTTAATTCACTATTCCACTTTGCAAAGAATTTTTATGGCACTTAAATGACTCCATGCTGACCAGGGGAGATCGTCAATTGAAATTTAGACTCAAAGAGTACTTTGATGATAACACAAGCTCTGTGTCTTCCTTCTTAACACTGTGGGAAGCACATAAAGCCATGATCCAAGGCTTTCTGGTCAGCATGGCCAGAACTCTTAAAAGGTAACGCAATCTTAAAATTGAGGAGCTTTTCTCTAAATTAGACAAAGCTGAACAGGAATGGAAACAGACCCCCTCCCTTATAAATAGGCTAATCAGAGACAAGGCCCGCATAGAATTAGATCTACTTCTCATAGATGGAGTTGAAAAACAGCTACGGAGGAGACAAATGTATTACTACAACGCAAATAAACCTGTATCCATTCTGGCTAATTGCCTTAAAAATCGCCCTCTTCATCCTAATATACTCAAAGCCTGTGACCACACTGGTCAAGCCACTGCCAATCCCCACAAAATAGTTGATATTTTCTCCAAATTCCTTTCTGATCTTTACTCTACACCTCTGAAGCAACCGAGTAAGACATCTCCACCTTCCTACGCCAAATCTCTCTACCTCAATTTACTACAGAAGTCACAGGTCGCCTTAGCGCCCCAATCACAGCACTAGAGGTCCAGGCAGCCATAAAAACCCTAAAAGTTAACAAAACCCTCGGCCCGGACGGCTTCTCTAGCCAGCATTAAAAAAAAAACTGACATCATAGCCCCCACTTTATCAAACTGCTTTAACCCTCCTGGCGGTATGAAAAATTCCGCCAGGAGGCAGCGCGGCAGTTTTTTTTTTTTTTTTAAATCATGTAGCGAGCCCAGGGCTCGCTACATGATAGCCACTACTCAGCGGCATCCCCCTGCCCTCTTCGATCGCCTTCGGCGATCCCCGATCAGGAAATCCTTTTCAAAGAACGGGATTTCCTGGAGGGCTTCCCCCGTCGCCATGGCGACGGGGCGGGATGACGTCACCGACGTCGTGACGTCATTGGGAGTCCCGATCCACCCCTCGGCGCTGCCTGGCACTGATTGGCCATTGATTGGGGGGGGGGGGGGGCCCACGCGCCGCAACGGATAGCGGTGATCGGGCGCGGGGCGGCGGCGATCAGTGTGCTGGCGCAGCTAGCAAAGTGCCAGCTGCATCCAGCAAAAAAAAAAAGTAAGAAAAATGGCCGAGCAGGGCCGGAGAAAACCTCCTGCGCGGCTTACCGGGGTTACCGCCAGGAAGGTTAATGAAATGAGAACAGGCAAACTTCCTCCACACAATATGCTTAAAGGGAACCAGAGATGAACGTTCCACACAAAATAAACATATCAGTCCATAGCTTGTAAAGAATAAATTCTCTACCTGATAATTTTGCCGCTCTGGTGTGCCTTTTTTAGTGTTTTTTATTCATTATTGCTCCAGGAAAAATCCAATATGGCCGCCGGCTCATATCTGCTTCCGGGTTATGAGTTGTTCTGGATGTGCTGTCTAGGCTATATGAGACTAGGCTGCTGTCTAGGCTATATGAGAAAGGCTGCTGCAGCCTTTCATCTGTGTGCTTTCATTTTGGTATGATGTGCAGCTGCCTGTAGGAAGGGTCTCTCATAGGAATGAAACTTCAGTCATTATCATTATCTATGCAGAGTGCAAACAGAGCACACAGATCATATTGCAGCCACACTTGTCTGTTTCAGAGATTCTCTCTCAGCAGCCCCTCCCATGTCATTAGAGCTCTCAGTATGCAAAGCAAGAAAGCTGAGCCAGGAGGTGGCAGGCTTGGCCTTGAAAAGACTCCACAGAAGAGTGACTCAGCTATAATGATTCCAGGTCAAACCTAGACTGAAAGCTCAGTTGGGGATTCTTATCACAGCTAAACAGACTAATTAAGCAGATAAGAATGAAACTAAAAGCAGGGTAGGTGTTTACTGTCATGTTCCCACTGATAAATGTAGTAAAATACATGAAGGTGCTTCGTCTCTGGTTCTCTTTAAAGCTCAAATCTCAATGATCCCTAAAGAGGATCTCGACTGTCACGCAGCCCACCAATTCCGCCCCATCTCCTTAATCAATGTGGATTTTAAATTATTAGGCAAAAATCCTGGCTCTCAGACTGAACACAGTCCTTGGTGTATTAACTTTTTAATTGTACTGCTAACCGCAAGGCAATAAAATCACACTTACAATGTGCATATAAAATCAGAGCTTGTCACATAGCTATAGTACGTCACCGCGTGGAACGCCGAAACGCGTCATGACGCAATAGACGCAGGGCAGCTGCCGAGTCTACCGTGTTCCAGATCCCGCCGGCGCTTCTTAATCCCAGGATTCCCCGCAGTACTGGCCATAGTGCGGAGGCAAGCCAAGCGGTTGAGGTTACATCAGAACGCGGTGACGTACTATAGCTATGTGACAAGCTCTGATTTTATATGCACATTGTAAGTGTGATTTTATTGCCTTGCGGTTAGCAGTACAATTAAAAAGTTAATACACCAGAGAGCGCTCCTCTCTTCTTTTTGTTCCTGTGTTTTACCAGCTTTTTTACTTTGATCCCTGAGTATCTATTGGAGCAGCACTCATTGGTGACGAGTGGAGACAGTGACTGATTGAGCGCAGTGGAATTGTGCATTTTGAACACAGTCCTTCCGGCTCTTATTCATAGAGATCAGGTGGGCTTCGTGCCAGGGCGTCAGGCAGAAGATGGTACCAGAAGAGCGATCCTCCTGGCCAAATACTTACAGCATCAAAAAATCCTTGGAGTTGCTTTTGCACTACACATATATAAGGCCTTCGATACCCTCTCCTGGTCATATTTAAAACTAGCCTTAGGTAAATGGGGCCTGGACGCACATTTTCTTAACTGGATAGAGAGTATGTACTCCCACCCGACAGCTTATGTGCGTTATTCGGGTCACAGTTCTAATATCTTCAGAACTGTGACCCGAATAAGGCTGCCCCTTGTCCCCTTTTACTCTATATAATGGTGCTGGAACCCTTTGCTTGCCTACTCAGAGAGAACTTAAGCATTAAAGGAATAAAGCGTGCGGGGCTCCATCATAAACTCTTAATGTTTGCAGACGACACTCTACTGTTCCTTACTCAGACCCACATCTCAATTCCAAATGCCCTCCAGGCGTTCGATCAGTTTTCTAAAATATCCGGTCTCTGTATCAACGTCGCTAAGTCTAAGGCTATGAGTATATCTCTAGATCACCAACGTCAGGACACTCTCAAAGACACAAGCCCCTTTAAGTGGGTCCAGGCTCTTCCTTACCTAGGCATTACCCTTACCCCCTCCTACGCTTCCCTCTTCTCAGCTAACTACCCTCCTCTTTTAAAATCCCTACTGTCATTGATTTACAAATGGTCCACACTCCCTTTATCATGGTTGGACAAAATTAACTCAATCAAAATGACGTACTTGCCTAAACTGCTCTACTTTTTCCGCACCTTACCGGTCAAGGTCCCAGACCATTACCTGCGTATTTTTCAAAGCCAGATAATGACCGTCATCTGGGGTCGTAAAGGTCCCAGAGTACAGAAATCAACTATGTTCGCCCACAGAGTTGACGGAGGTCTGAGTGTGCCACGTATTTTCTTACTATCAAGCCTCTTTCAATTCCAAAATACCCCCCTCTGGATCTTCCTAGAAATTCCCGATATCGCTCCTATGCTCCCTAGTAATCTGCTTTGGCTCCCTCATAAATTAAGGCCCTTCACGATCAGTCCTTCCCTACTACATAACTTACAAGTATGGGACTCAATACGCTACTCAGCTAATTTGCAGTCACCCCATCTCCCCTTACTGCCCTTAACTTGCAACCCGCTTTTTAAGCCAGGCTCGGAAGCTCCTTGGTCCTTTTCTTGGTGGACTGCCCATAATTTAACCTATGTGACCCACCTCCGCTCCCCCAGAGGCTTCTATTCTTGGTCAGAGCTCCAAGATAAACACAACATCCCCAAGTCAGAATCTTATCACTTTCTCCAACTTAGACATTGGATTAGCACTCTTCTTAACCTCTTGAGGACTGCAGGGCTAAACCCCCCTAGTGACCAGGCCATTTTGAGTAAAATTGGCCACTGCAGCTTTAAGGCCAAGCTGCAGGGCCGCACAACACAGCACACAAGTGATCCCCCCCCCCTCCTTTTCTCCCCACCAACAGAGCTCTCTGTTGGTGGGGTCTGATCGCTCCCCCCATGTTTATTTTTTTTTCATAAATATTTTCGTTTGTTTTTTTTAAAAAAAAGGCTGTTTCTTTAAACCCCCTCCCTCCCCACAGCCAGCCAATTAAGGCGATCGGCTGTCATAGGCTTTTGCCTATGAGAGCCGATCGCTCTCTTGTCCCCCAGGGGGACAGCAGTGTCACATGGCTGTCCCCAGTGCAGCGCTGCTGCTGATCGCAGCGCTGCACAGTCTAAATAGACGGCGATCACGCCGTCTAACAGTCTCCCGAGCGGCAATAGCCGCTCGGAGACTGAAGGCAGAGTGGAACTCCGCCCCCCAAGCAGGAGATTCGTGCGCAGCCTGCGCGCGATCTCCTGCAAAACAGAGCCCCAGGACTTTAAATCGGCGTGACGCGGTTGGCAAAAGGTTAAGGACCGCCAAACCATACCGCTGAACCATAACCCCTCCCCCCCCCCCGGGACCTTACACCATTCAAAAAAACATCTGTCTCCGCCACCCTGGCTCCCGAGGTCTTAATTTATTCCTTTCTTACACTCCCACAACAACCAATCCAACATGCTTATGTCGCTAGATGGGAATCTGACCTTGGGGAAACCAAAGACAGGGAAGACTGGTTAGACATTTGGAGCAGAGTAACCTGCTGCTCTAACAACTTACATAAGGTTGAAGCAGCCTACAAACTCATGACCAGATGGTACCTAGTCCCAGCCAGAATAGCTAAAGTTTTTCCTTCTGCCAACTCTTTTTGTTTTAGGGGATGCAGAGTCATAGGCGATATGCTTCACACCTGGTGGTCCTGTCCCCGCCTTCTTAGATTCTGGAGTCAGGTCTACAGACTATTGGCAGCCCTATTCCATAAATCAATTCCCAAGACTCCCTGGCAGGCCCTCATGCACGAGAAAATTGACTCAATTCTTACCAAAACAAGCTGGCCTCCCTAGTCTTCTCCGCAGCTACTATGTCCATAGCTAAAAACTGGAAAAAACCCTCAGTAAACTTTGAAGAGATTAAAACACGATTGAACAATTATATGATAAACAAAAAGCTAACCAGCGTCCTACGTGACTCCCACAAAAATTTTGAATGGATCTGGGACCCCTGGATTCTGTTAGAACATTCCACCATGGAGGATACCTTAATTAGCAGGCTATGAGATGGATCCCGTTCCTCTTCCTCTTTGTTCCCCTCTCCGACTCTCCTTTACTATCTCCTCTCCTCTCTCTGACTTTCTATTCTCTTTTTAACTCTTTTCCTTTTCTACCCTCTCTTTTCTACAATAGCAAGGGCCCCACGCACTTTATAGTGTGGACCCTGAAGACATTAACTTTGGCCAAACATCCACATCCTGGCCAAGTCCCCTTCCTATCCCACATCCCATTTCAAAGCATGCTCCAGACAGCTGGTATTATACCTCTGGATCACACTTGAGACTTTCATCAAAGTATCTCCCTCCCTTTATTCCCCATCCGATAACCACAATTAGGCTTAATACCCACTACATGAACCTACTACACATATGCCATGCACAAGACTGAAATATTGTTTTTTTTTCTCGCTTGTTTATGAACCATTTGCCTAGTCTTGGTTCCCTTGTTTACTGTAAATGGTATATCAACGCAATATTACCCTGCTGTAATGTTTATCCATGGATGTGTTATTGGAACCCCATGTTTGTTACCCTTTTAAAAACGGAAAAACTTCAATAAAAACTTTGAAAACAAAAAAGAAGCTTTCAAATAATGAGACGATCCTAGTAGTATTGTGGCACTGCATTAGTGAAGACGGGTGTTCCTGGGCAAGTGACGAGAAATAAAAAATGCTTTTACAAATATGGATTATCCACTTTACGCTCCAGTTATGGATACAGCCGTGACGAGGCACTGCAGCTTCTAATTTATTTTCAAACATGACTCAAATAACTTGTTTTTGCAGTCTTTGTTAAAGTTTATGCTGGGATGCACCTTTGTTTTTAAAAGTGCATATGAGAAAAAAAAAAGGTGTCTTAGAGCTATTCTTTAAAAACATACCTGAGGTAATGGTTCAAACAGATATCCAATGACCAGTATAACCAACAGCACCATTAATGAAGAGAGCAGGCCTGCGATCTAATAATGAACAATATATAGTTATAACAACACTTGCAGTGATCAATCAACATTTTAATTCTTAATTTATCATTTGAATCCTATTTATAAGGCAATTCTATAAAATACAGCAGTAAAAATATAGATTTACTTCATGGATAAAGTATAGAAAAAAGAAGAGTTGTTATTCCTGATCATTGGATTTACATACTGTCACAAAAATGCTTGACCCAAAAAACAATGGCATCATGCTAAATGACTGGAACTAAAGCTACATATTGATCAGAAACAATGGCCATCATTTAATCTAGGCATACGTAGCAGGGCTGTGGAGTCAGTACAAAATCATCCATCCGACTCTGACGTCTCAGTTTATGAGAGCACCGACTCCAACTCCAGGCGCCCAAAATTCCTCCAACCTCGACTCCACAGCCCCGATACATAGTACAGATATTACATCCTGACACACACAAAAAAGAAACAATAAATACAATGAAAGACAAATACCTGCGTATTTCCCCCAGTGCTCTCTTGAACTAGGCTTCTAGACATTGAACATGTCACAGCAAACGTATGAAAGAAAGAGCCAATAGAATTGCAGAGCCCCAAAGCAATGAGTTCCTGCAAACAACACACAATTCACTACACAGCACTCAAAGGAAAAAATGTTATTAAGGTTGTATGAAAAAAAAAAAAAAAGTATATTATTTTAGCCAATGTTTTAAAATTTGAATAAATATAAAAACTGGCACATATGGTATTATTTTGACCCATAAAGACTACTGATAACTGTTATTGTTTATCCATATCACATTATATGAAGGTATACATTTGGGCACCTAGTAGAAACTTGTATATAGGTTTACGTAATGTTAAAAGATCATACTTAAAGAGAGTCTGAAGCCAAATAAATTAGCTCTTTTTATTGCCCCCAACATTAAGATCAAAGCTGATTCGCCGCAGAAACGATGTATTTATCCCCCCGAAATCCCCCTGGCAAAATTCTCTTTTCGCTTCCTGGTAGAGGCAGAGCTTTGCGCAGTAGCTCTGCCTCTGCTTCAGTCAATCTCCACCGATCTCCGCCTATCTCAGTGAAAGAAGACAGATGGGCGGGGAGAGGCAGAGATCAGCGAAGATCTTTAAAACATTAATATGGTTAAAACCACGTGTCTTAAAAAATGACATAACAAAATATTTATAGTATAACAAAAAATGCAGTGATAGATTTCTTGAACAAGCCGACATTTTGTACACATGGACCTTCCATAGTAAACAAATAGGGAGAACTATTTTAAAAAGCAAAAACAAACTTTTTCCTACCTGATTGCCGTCTACTGCATATCCATGTTTAAGAGCAAATATTTTGGCCATCGATATGGTCATGGAAAATCCAACAACTGCTATTGGCACTGCATCCACTAAAACGCTTGAGAATAAATTAAGGTCGGGTAGTTCTGGGGATCGAAACCTACAGATGATGAAGAATAAAAAATAGTGACAAAGTTACCACCGTATCAATGCATAAGTCAGGCCAGGCGGGTCAATCAGAGTTTGTCTTAATATACATTTTTTTAAAACACTGCATAATAGAAAGTAAGGAAAAAATGTATGCTTGCCACATACACAGCAGCTAGACCAAGCAATATTTTAGGTATTTTTTCTTAGCTTCAGTTTTATTTTAAGTAAAAACAAGAACTTTACAATATACATATTTGAAGTATAAACATACTGGAGGCAATCAATATCTAAAACAGTCCAGGATAGTCTCCTTATAGCAGCATAAAAAACAATTCATAAAGAACATCATATAAATGGTTTTCTTATTGAATTATTCTAAGGGGATAGCAGCTTAGCTGACTGCATAACCATCTTTCCATGTTGTTTCAGAATTACTTGTGTGCATTCTGTGCTTGCAAAATCTCTTCCATACTGAAAATATGACAAAAATTCGCCTCGAACAGTTACTTTCTTGATACAGGGCCTTTTCAATGTCTAGCCATCTATAATCTAGCAGCAGCACAAAAAAACATAACCAACTCGTTTTTAGACAGGAACCTGATTGCCAGAAAGCGCTACCCAAGGGTTTGAGGCCAACATGCTTGACAGAACATCAAGATCATATTTTAGTCAGAAATCAAGAATTCAGAATTCAATTACTTGCGTGTATGGCCACCAGCACTGCAATTTATCAGCTTGGCAATCATACCCTTCAATTACTGTTATTATTGTTGATTTTTAAATGCAGTTTCTTTTTATAAAGTATAAAGTGTACATAAATGTGGTCCTCTGTAGTAACAGTTAAGTATAAAACAAACAAACCAAAAATAAAACAAAAAATTATGTTTATGGACAAAAATATGGAAACCCCTTGCAAAAGACATATAACCTAGACTAATATGGTGCAAGATCGCCTTTGGCATTCAGAACTGCTTGCACTCTTCTTGGATTGGATATAAATACTCTTTAGGGGAATATTTTCCCATTCTGCCTGCAAAACATTGGCAAGTTCCAATAATGATGGAGGCAGGTATAATGCTCGAACATTTGTCTCCAAAACTGACCACAAGGGCTCAATAATATTGAGGTCAGGAAATTGTGGAGGCCATGGCAATTGTGAAACTTGAGATTCTGAGATTCCCTGAGATTCTACCCCATTCAGCCATGTGCTAAAGCTTTTTAAAATTTCAGCTGTGTGTGATCTATTGAGGTCTCCTGTATCTATACTCAATTGCCATTGGTTGCTAAGTGTTTTATCCTGATGTACTTTGTATATATCATGTCAATATCCCGCATTTCTTTATGTACCACCTTTAAATCATTGTGATTTTTTGCCATATCATGTATGTGGAAATGTTGTTACTCTTTGTGCTACAATAAACTCTTTTGTTGGGGGGATGGGTCTGGCAGAATACTCTGAAATGGCTGCCCATTACATGACTGCCATGTTTCACTCTTAGTAGCAAACACTCTGGATTGTAAGCTTGGTAAGGCATTCTCCAGACGTAAAATTTGTCCAGAAGTTGGAAACCATATAAAGCTCGACTTATCTGACCAAATTACCTTTTTGCATTGTTCCATAGCCCAGGTTTAAGGACTTTGGCACCACTGATTCCTCTTAGTACCATTTGGATCACTGAGGAGTTTTGCAATGGCAGCTTGTTTTATGGCTGATAGGATTTGGGAGCATGAAACTCAGCATTCACATTTGTAGTTGTGGACTTCTATATTTCATCACAACCCTATGCAATGTTCACTTGTTGGTCACTTAACACACACTTCCGTCCATGCCGGTTTGTCAGATGTGAATTTTCCAATCTGACTGTGTGCAGTCATAATTTTAGATACTGTGACTCATGATACACCAAATGCTACCATGATTACATAAGCACCCACCATACAAACCTCAACAATTTGGCCACTTTGGAACTCTGTCAGCTCAGACATTCACTCTCAACTGCCCAAAATTGTATTTTTGTTCACCCTCTATTTCCCCACTCTTTGACTGAAAGTTGTCTATTTAAAATCTGTGTGTAATTTCGCACATGCTAATTGCTACTTTGCTGTTTTGCTTACATTAACTCATGTAACTGTTTATGGCCCATATGCAATTCCTTTTTTCTCCAGAGTTTTCTCCTGGGCGATATTTTCATAACTTGTCATAAAATACCTTATAAGAAAACACTGAAAATAGATTTGATAACACTCTTTCACCAACTTTTGGGTACTTTTTCAATTGTAAAATGCTGAAAAGTTAGTTTAAAGTGAAGATGAAAATTATCTCCTAGGAGATAACTCAGGTGAAAAAGTTAATTGATATGGCCCCATATCTGACTGTATGCCAGCATTATACTAGTTATGCTCAAGAAACCTTTCTCTTGGCTAGAAAAAAAATGTGTGTAATCTTAACAATAGTGTACAGGGTGGGCCATTTATATCGATACACCTTAACATAACTTTATTCTTTCATGAGTTATTTACAAGTTTCTATTTGTTTACAGCCATTGACATGTCGCCGAGGTCAACACATGAGGAGCGGATAGAAATTGTGTTGATGTCTGGTGAACGCAGTAACCGGGTCATTGCAGCAGATTTCAATGCAAGTCACCCTACAAGACCACCCATCTCCCATGCTACAGTTAGCAAGCTGTTTGCTAAGTTTCGTGAAACTGGGTCAGTGTTGGATTTGCCAAAATGTGGACGCATGAAATCTGTCACTAATGAAGAAACATCAGTGGCTGTCCTAGCTTCATTCAGCAAGAGCCCACAGCATAGCACTCGCCGCATGTCACTGGAGAGTGGCATTAGTCGAACATCCCTTCGGCGGATATTAGCTACTCACAAATGGCACCCTTACCAGGGGCAAACCCAGGATTTTCAAGGGGGGGGGGGGATTCCTGAAAGGTCTCGCTCAGCCATGCACAATACAGTATAATAATATAGTAGGACATCATGCTGGGTACACACAATACAGTTTCCCGTCCGACTGACAGGATCTGACAATTATTTCCTAAATGTCTGATCTGCTCCCGATCGACAACTGGTTTGACCAGGAGCAGTTTGGATACAGATAATAATGAGGGCAGCCGACATTGGTAATGAAGGGGAAAGTGAAGCATTCACACAGTGAGGCACAGGGCGGTGCTCATACCTGACTCTGTTAAGTTCCCCAGAGCTGCTCCATGCTCTGTACAAAGGCTGCTGCTCCACCCAAATTCAACTGTAGCAGGGAAAGAAAGGGGGCAGTGCTTTGAGCTGCAGGATACCTGCAGATATTCTGGTGTCTCAACTTGTGCCTGTCCCCAGACACTGCACCAGCCATGGTCTGAGGGGGAATTCTGGGCAGCTGTAATCCCCCCTTGCGTTTGCCTATGCTTACAAACTCCAGCTACTGCAGCATCTCAACGTGGATGACCCAGATCTGCGCAATGAATTTGCAAATGGACAAAACAATAATTGGAACAGGACCCTCAGTTTACGCAGAAGATTTTGTTCAGTGATGAGGCAAACTTTTATGTGAATAGTGAAGTTAACAAACAAAACCACCGCTATTGGTCTGACACTAACCCACATTGGAAAGATCCCTCCAACACTGTTGGAACAAAAAAAATTGATGGCATGGTGTGGTATATGGGGTGCAAAGATAGTGGGGCCATTCTTCATCAGTGGAAACCTCAAGGCCACTGGATATGCGAAATTGCTACATGATGATGCATTTCCCTCTTTATGTACTGAAGCTGCCACATTCCCTGAGTTTTTCCAGCAAGATGGTGCACCACATTATGGGTGTCAGGTCCGAGCATTCCTAGATTAACAGTTTCCTGGAAAGTGGATTGGTCGTCGTGGGCCAGTTGAATGGCCCCCAAGGTCTCCTGATCTGACCCCCTTAGACTTTTATCTTTGGGGTCATCTGAAGGGAATTGTCTATCCTGTGGAACTCTCTCCCGCTGCCCATCAGGCTCGCTCCCACCTTCAACACCTTTAAAAAAGCACTCAAAACTCACTTCTTCAAGGAGGCCTACATCAACTCAACACTACCCTAATCCTTTCTGCCAATAACTTCTTGATGCACCCCCTCCTTTTGTGTCACCAGCCCTTCCCTCTAGATTGTAAGCCTTTGGCAGGGCCCTCTTCCCTTGTGTATCATACTTGACTGTGTGCACTTTACCCAGAATTTGGAACTGGTAATTTTTTACCACTACCATTCCAGTTTATGATCTGGCATTGTACTATTATCTGCATTGTGTTGTGTATCTTATTGCTATTACCTGTATTGTTGTATCTATGGTCTATAACCTGTATTGTTCTGTCAACCCTGTTATCATTGTCTGTAAGCCTATTTATTGTACAGCGCTGCGTAATATGTTGGCGCTATATAAATCTAATAAATAATAATAATAAGATACAAGATGTGCAGCACCTGAAACTACGGATACTGGAAGCCTGTGCTAGCATTTCTCCTGCGGGGTTGCTATCAATGTGTGAAGAGTGGGGGAAGAGGGTTGCATTGACAATCCAACACAATGGGCAGCACATTGAATACATTTTATAAGTGGTCAGAAACTTGTAAATAGCTCATGAAAGAATAAAGTTACATTAAAACAAAGCACACCATTGTTTTTCTTGTAAAATTCCCAATAAGTTTGATGTGTCACATGACCCTCTTCCTATTGAAAAAACAAAAGTTGGATTCAAAATGGCCGACCTCAAAATGGCCGCCATGGTCACCACCCATTGTGAAAAGTTTCCCCCTCACATATACAGTGGGTTGCAAAAGTATTCGGCCCCCTTGAAGTTTTCCACATTTTGTCATATTACTGCCACAAACATGAATCAATTTTATTGGAATTCCACATGAAAGACCAACACAAAGTGGTGTACACATGAGAAGTAGAACGAAAATCATACATGATTCCAAACATTTTTTACAAATAAATAACTGCAAAGTGGGGTGTGCATAATTATTCGGCCCCCTTTGATCTGAGTGCAGTCAGTTGCCTATAGACATTGCCTGATGAGTGCTAATGACTAAATAGAGTACACCTGTGTGTAATCTAATGTCAGTACAAATACAGCTGCTCTGTGAGGGCCTCAGAGGTTGTCTAAGAGAATATTGGGAGCAACAACACTGTGAAGTCCAAAGAACACACAAGACAGGTCAGGGATCAAGTTATTGAGAAATTTAAAGCAGGCTTAGGCTACAAAAAGATTTCCAAAGCCTTGAACATCCCACGGAGCACTGTTCAAGGAGTATGGCACAACTGTACACCTACCAAGACAAGGCCATCCACCTAAACTCACAGGCCGAACAAGGAGAGCGCTGATCCAAAATGCAGTCAAGAGGCCCATGGTGTCTCTGCACGAGCTGCAGAGATCTACAGCTCAGGTGGGAGACTTTGTCCATAGGACAACTATTAGTCATGCACTGTACAAAGTTGGCCTTTATGGAAGAGTAGCAAGAAGAAAGGCATTGTTAACAGAAAGCATAAGAAGTCCCGTTTGCAGTTTGCCACAAGCCATGTGGGGGACACAGCAACCATGTGGAAGAAGGTGCTCTGGTCAGATAAGACCAAAATGGAACTTTTTGGCCAAAATGCAAAACGCTATGTGTGGCAGAAAACTAACACTGCACATCACTCTGAACACACCATCCCCACTGTCAAATATACTGGTGGCAGCATCATGCTTGGGGGGTGCATCTCTTCAGCAGGGACAAGGAAGCTGGTCAGAGTTGATGGGAAGATGGATGAAGCTAAATACAGGGCAAACTTGGAAGAAAACCTCTTGGAGACTGCAAAAGACTTGAGACTGGGGCAGAGGTTCACCTTCCAGCAGGACAATGACCCCAAACATAAATCCAGGGCAACAATGGAATGGTTTAAAACAAAACATATCTATGTGTTAGAATGGCCCAGTCAAAGTCCAGATCTAAATCCAATCGAGAATCTGTGGCAAGATCTGAAAACTGCTGTTCACAAACGCTGTCCATCTAATCTGGCTGAGCTTGAGCTGTTTTGCAAAGAAGAATGGGCAAGGATTTCAGTCTCTAGATGTGCAAAGCTGGTAGAGACATACCCTGGCAGCTGTAATTGCAGCAAAAGGTGGTTCTACAAAGTATTGACTCAGGGGGCCGAATAATTACACACACCCCACTTTGCAGTTATTTATTTGTATAAAATGTTTGGTATGATGTATGATTTTCGATCCACATCTCACATGTACACCACTTTGTATTGGTCTTTCACGTGGAATTCCAATAAAATTGATGCATGTTTGTGGCAGTAATGTGACAAAATGTGGAAAACCTCAAGGGGGCGAATACTTTTGCAACCCACTGTACTAATGTGCCACAAACAGGAAGTTAATATCAGAATCAGAATCAGAATCAGAATTTATTATCGCCAAGTACAACGGTGGATTGTACCCGGAATTGGTTTTGGCGCATACAGGGTCGTTGGTGAAGAAACAAAAAAATAAGAGATACATACAGTTAAGCATGGCACATACATAGACATGGGACAAGCATACATAGAACATTACAGCTTGTGCATACAGTTAAGCAGAGTGCAGCATCACATACAGTTAAGCATGGTACATACATATAGACAATAAAAGCAAAAAATAAAAGCAAACAGAGCATTACAGCATACGTACAGTTAACTTAATACAAGCATAGCAAGGCAAACACTGATAGCAGGAACAGAAAAGAGTGGGACTGGAGGAGCAGCCTGAGAGCTGATATGAGCGCTGCCATTTTCGGCACTGGACGCTACACAGCGACACGCTCCCAACAAGACAGGTGCTACCGATTGTCCACGAAAGTAGAGAGAAGAAACTGAGGAAGCTGAGGGGCATCATGATGGAGGCGGACAGCAGAGTTCACTCGGACCAGGTTGCCCGAGTAGAAGCGCTTCTGATTTCAAGTCCGCACAGCTGAGTAGTGAGGGTGCAGACACAGTGGGGGCCCTGTGGGGCCAGGGTGCACCCGGGGGCACCTTTGGGTGGTGGATGTGGGGCCAGCCTGGCTGGGCAGCAGTGGTGGACAGGCCAGGGGGGTCCAGTGGGGTCCGGGGGCACCTTGGGCGGTGGATGTTGGGCCTGGGGCCACCCTGGCTGGGCAGCAGTGATGGACAGGCCAGGGGGGTATTTCCCTTGGTGGTGGCAGGGCACATAAGGGGGGAGCAGCATCATCCCTGTGGCTGCGTGGTAGCCTACCTCCCTCAAGTAGAATTTCCGTTCCGGGGGAGCAGCAGTGAACAGACACATGTCGGCGAAAACAGCTGCAGGCCACGTGGACAGGCCCGACCCAGGACTCCTGGCCGATCGGCGAGGCGAAGGAGCTGGAGCCAGAGCCTCAGAACGCAGCTGCTGGCAGGTGGCAAACACCCCAGTGGCACTGTGAGGGGGGGGGACCCGGTGGTGGAGGGCGGAAGGCACCCGGCAGTGGAGCACACTCAACGGTGACCGAGACTGCACCGACCCCGGAGTCTCCTGGCCTCCCTGGATGATCCCGTGGGCAGCGGCAGCGGTGGGTTCACGTCTGGGCTCCCCTGACCAGGGGAGCGCGCCGATTGGCTCCGCAGACGAGGGTGGCATGCCGCCCAAACAGCTGATGGGGGCGGAAGCGCGGCCAATGGAGTCCTGCGTCGGCCTTGTGGCTGGGATGTGTGGAGGACAGGGCCTCTCCGCAGGGAGCCGTCGCGGATGACGAGCTGCGGGGCTGTGACGAGACGTGCGGGTGGCAAAGCCGGTTGTCTGGCCGCGGCGGTGTAGATCAGCAGGCTCCGTCCTGCTTCCTGATGTCTGCTGCGGTGCTCACTGGGTCTTGCACGTGGGTCGCGAACAGCTGATGTTCACGCGGACCGCGACCCGATGGCTGGTGCCGAACCAGCATATCCTTCTCCAGCGTATCCTCCTCAGCGTGAAAGAGGGGCTCAGAGGTGAGCAGAGAGGAGATGACATGTTTTAAAGTAAAAAAGACCGGAGCCCTGTGGCCGCGGCGACCGAGTCCGGCGCCATCTTGGGAACTATACATCACCAACCATTCCCATTTTATTAAGGTGTATCCATATAAAAGGCCCACCCTGTAGTATGAGGGCAATTGGATTATATCTAATCAGATTAGACAATTAAAGGTAGGTCCTTATAACAAACTGATGCTGAGTAGATTGCCTTAAAGTAAACCTGTAGGGAAAAAAAAGTTTTAAAAAGGCAGATGCACCTATGTAGTCCTCCTTGACCTTGTCCTGCTGGCTGGGACCCTCTTCACCTCTGTGAAGGTCAGAGTGCAGCTGTACTGTGCAGGAGCCTGTAGGGCTGTGTCTGCACAGTAGCAAAAAGGCCACTCTGCACCAAACAAATAAGTCATACCCTACTGGTGCCTATGCAGCATGGCTGCACTTCCACTTTTATGGGAGCATGGCGACGAGCAGCATATTCAACAATTTTGTTGAACATGTTTCAGAAGGATCCAGCACTGTAACGGAGGGATGTAAGGAGATGAGGAAAGCCTCTGGACTACCCAGAGACTTCCCTCTACTGAGGGCAAGCATTTAGGATTTTCTTATTTTTGGCTTCAGGTTGTAACATCTGAAACTATGGCAGCTGCGGATACGCAGGCTATACCCGCAGCCGCCTTTGTTCCCTGTTCACAGGCCTTATCCGTCTTGGCGGCGTCCAGCACGCCGGGAACGGCATTGTCTCTTGCTCATAGGGTCTCTGTATCGCGCGGGCGGGCGCGGAGACAGGACCTTTATGCTGGAAGAAGGCGCATCAGCTGACCTGCCGGTCGGCTGACGTCAGGAGTGACTCGCGCCGCTCGGATTGGCTGATTGCTAGGGGGCGTGGTGCTGGGCTCTCCTCGGCTTCTTAAGCCTTCACAGATCATTGGCAACTGGTCTGCTGTTGCGAATACACTCATGTTAGCGCTCAGACCTAGTGAGGTTCCTGTTGATGATAGATGTATATGCAGTGTTTGCGATATACATCTATCTATAGTTAGTTATTAATACATTGTATTCTGATAACCTGTGTATGATTCTGGCTACTCTCTGACCTTGCTATTGCTAAACGATTCTGTACCTCTGCCTTTCTGACTTAGTTGCTGAACCTCTGCCTGATATTAACTACTCTCTCGCCTGCCTGTTATCAAACCTTTCCTGTCTGACTACTCTACTCACCAGTGGGTCCTAGCCACTGGTGAGGTGCTCTTAGCTATTAGAACCTACCAGCCCCTCTGGTGAGGTTCAGACTTACTTATATAGCTCCAGTTACTGATAGTACCTTGCCAGCTCCTCTGGCAAGGTCTAGTTAAACTATTCAGACATTTGTGCTGTTAGTACCTTACCAGCTCCTCTGGTAAGGTTTAGCCAAACTTCTTTAATTCTCTCTTTGTTAGTACTTTGCCAGCTCCTCTGGTAAAGGCCTATTGTTACTTGTGTTGGTAGACCCTCCAGCTCCTCTGGAGAAGTCTATACTGTTGCACCAAACACCACACCTTACTCTCTGCGAGCTATACTGGTATTATTGGTGATACTGCAGATCACCACATAATCAGGTATAGCGTCTGTATTATTGGTGATTCTGCAGATCACAAATAATCAGACGTCTGAGTTGCAGCACCCAATCGTTACACAGGTACACTTTAAGATTTGGTGATATTTTAACCAGCTACTCATGGAAGGAAGAGGAGATACCTGGGCGACAGAGGATATGCTTATTTCTCTGCCACCAGCCGCTAACAAATATATACAAATGTGGGTAATAAATGTCAGTCCTCATTGGTTTAAAGAAGAAGAAGAACACTCATTATTGTTTAAGTAGCCTGTGTTTGTTAAAAATTACATTTGTAGTTCACCTGAAGTATCACTGTGATATCGCTACTTGTGCACATTCCAACTTTTTGTAAAACCTTAAAGACTGTCTCTGGTCACAAAAAAAGTTGAACATATAGGTAGTTTATGCACTGGGTACAGTTAGATGAACATACAAAGTTTACATCTGGTACATTGCAGTGTCAAGAACAGACACACATTTATATCTGTAGTAGTACCTTCATCTTCCTCTTCACATGCTGATGCCTTGCAAGTGCGCACTCGGCATAGTGTCCTTGCGCCCCCCCCCCCCCAGTCCCCTCCAAGCCTTGTGCCCTCCCTGTCATGCAAATATGCCTATGAAGTCCCACACATGCTCTGCACAGATTATGGGCTGGACTGATGACATTATAAGAGCTAGGCTTGTTTTAGTACGGCACTTGGGGAAGAGATGAGAAACATAGCATAGGCAGAGCAGAGTGATTATAAAGATAAGAAATCAGGTATCATGAAAGACAGCATGCTATAATTCTTATCCCAGATGTCTGCCTGCCTGGATCAGATTACATCTCTTTTCACAGTGGGTGTGTTCTGGAAGCAGAACATGGGGAAGGGTGGGGGAGTGGAGTCATGACATCAATCCCCAGCATCCTTTGCACCCATGGTTAGGAAAGAAAAATAATTGCCTGAGCCCAATTTCAGACAGTAGGTGGGGATTTCAAGCCCATATGTGGAATACAGACCATGGGGGTGAGGAAATCATAATTTATTATGTGTTATTTAATATACATTGACAATTTATTAGGTTTTAAGCAAACTGTAATTTATCATTTTATAATTTGGGTACTCTAAACTTTCCAGCCACTAGAAGGTACAGTATGAGAAGAGCATAAGCACCCTTCAGTATAATGGAGACATAGTTACTCTATACTCACTGTGCCTTCTCTTGGCAAAAAAGAAAACCCTCATCAGATTGATCGTCTCTTCACATGGCAAGACATAGGCTTCAGCAAGTCAGAAGTGGGAAAGGCAAGCATGGCTATAATGCTAGATGTAGGCAGCATGTTTAGAGGTAATTTTACTAGATATCCTCATTAGGCACATAAGAGTACATTCATGCCAGTGAGATGGCCCTAAACAGAATACAGCTTGAGCAGAACTTTTGCAAAAATTACGTACCCTGTAGGGATATTTCCCACCACATCTACACCATAGGATTCTTTGAGCTTCAGTCCAGCTGAAACTCCAGTTGAGATAATAACCTTGGGGGAAAAAAAATAAAACATATTAAAGGATTTTGCCCTGATGGCCACAGCTCTCCTTCTGGCAGTGGAGTATTGTGTGCATGAGCATGAAGGGGGTTGGCACAACATGGTAGTCTGTGGCAGCTGCAGTTAAAATGCTGTCCAAATTTGACTTCCTACAAATCTATTGTGCAGCAAAACTTAAGACCTGAAAAGAGAGTGCCAGGTCTCTCAAAGGGTCAGGCACTATTGTGCTACAGTTAGGAGCTTGCTTACTGTAGAGCCTAGGTGCAGAATATTCTCAGAATGCTCTTCATTGTTAATTCAGGAGGAATGGGCCATGATCAAGCTTTATTCTGCTTTTATACACCAAAGAAAAGAAAGTCATCAACATGGCCTAGCACTGGTCAGACATAATTGAGGGGAATGGTTTGGCAAACAACACAGTTTTAAACTGTATATGGCCACATGCTTCAATGTGACAAGCATTACTGACATGATGAGACTAATGTATAAAGTTAGTTTTTAAAATAGATTAGGGATTGTTAATGAGATGCAACTAATTTTGGGTTGATGCAGGATTATTTTAATAATCCTAATTTTGTAAGCAAATCTATGGAATTTGAAAATGGACCAATCAAACTCTACTTTGGAAAGTTTTAAATTAATTCAGTTTCAAATATAAATTTGCATACAAAATGTTCATAATCTTGCATCTCAGTGGCCATTCCTAGATTGGATAATGCAATGAATAGTAAAAATTTCTAAACAGTGTTAGTCCTACACATAGAACAAGTTCAGTTATCTGTGTGCAATGCAGATCAATCGAAAAGGAATAACACAGGTCTAATACTTGTACTTACAACAATGATTTCCATAGGAATTGGAACTGGCAATTTCTTTTTAAAGCGATCATTGATTTCTTTGGCACAAAGCAGTAATATAATGCATATCAGCCCAGTGATTATAGTGGCAGCACAGGTCATTGTGATGTTCGATAAGACAGCAACAAAACTCTGCAATAAACAAAGGTAATTTGCAGCATCAGATGTGTAGCAAACCCATACTTGATTCTGACTACCTAGTACAGAGTTCCCAGTGCCAATGGCTTTAAGGGCTGTCATGTGATAACAGGTAGCTGTTAATACAAAACAAGCTCACCTGAAAACTATTTCAAAAATTGTGAAAATATAGCTACTCAAAGGATACCTTAGTCCCAAATATAATTGAAAATGGACACCCTGTGTGTGTGTGTGTGTGTGTGTGGAGGTGCGGTAAGTCTATAGACTTACCGCACCTTTCGTGGCCTGGTGTTTCTCTCCAATCATCTGTAAAAGGCCCCATTGTAAAACCCTGGTCGGCAGGGTCGACACAGGCGCAGTAAGTCTCCAGGAACTAATTGCGCCTACCCAGGCTTTACAACGGGGTGGTTTACTGAGGATTGGAAGGAGACACCGAGCCATGGGAGGTGAGGTAAGCCTTTGCGCACCTCCCCCGCCCCCCAGCACACACACACACACACACACACACACACACACACACACAGGGTGTCCATTCCCGATTATATTTTGGAGTATTCATTTAAGTGCAGCAGAGAAAACTTTTCACCCAGTCAAAATTTAGCATAGTAAATAAAAACATATGTACAGTTTTCAGGTACGTGCAGAATATAGTGCCAGAGCATTAGCTGCAGAACTGCACTGTAAAAATTGCTGCCTTGCATGAGAAAAAAAAATATATAAGTAATTACCCAATTAAAGGGGAGCTGAGGTGACTTAAAGATGGAATTAAAAAACAAGTACAAATAATTAGTATAATTGGAGGAATACATTAACATAACTTGGAGTTCGGCCCAGTGCACACTTGCACAATGGAAAATAGTTCCATGTAAAAACGAATCCATGGAATGGATCAGGTTTTAAAAGGCACCAGTTTTCCATTTGTGACCCTCCGTTCCAGTAGCACACGGTCAATGACACGGACGCATCGATCCGGAAAAAGAAAATCTCTGCAGACCCAAACTCTCTAGAACGGATCCGTTCTAACGGAGCAATGTGAATGGATCCTATTGATTAACATAGGATCCGTTCACCTCCGTTAGGATCCGGTCTGTTTAGCTAAACGGACCATTTTTAAGGCCAGTGTGAACCGGGCCTTCCTCTTTAAAATAACCAATCTCTTGACAGCAGTGTACATTACAGGTATAAACATATCAGTGCTTCCTTAAAAATTATTTTTCCATCTCAGTCTGCAGCCAACTATGATTTTCAGCTATGATAAATGCCTTAGAGGGAACCTGTAGTGAGAGGGATATGGAGGCTGACATTTATTTCATTTTCAACAATACCAGTTGCTTGGCAGTCCTGTTTATCCTCTGCCACTTATACTTTTAGCCATAGACCCTTAACAAGCATGCAGATCAGAGGTTTCTGACACAAATCTAACAAGATTAGCTGCATGCTTGTTTCAAGTCGCAGTGGATGGGATGTCGGGACACACTGGAAAGAAGAGACGAAACAAAAATCGGGAGTGTGTCAGTAACACTGAAAACAATATAATGATAAAAGGGCTACTCACAAAGGTGGGTTGCTGGGGGCAACTGACCACAGGAAGCAGGTGGAGATAATGAACCCGTCTCCACTCGCGGTGTCCCAGACTGGGACTGGTTGCAGTCGGTTCTTCTTTAAAAGACAATAACTGCTTCAATCATGGTCCATTTTTGAACCCCGCCCACAACAGATGTAGGGGGGTGACTAAGTGAATAAGCGCAATGAGGCTAAAGAAGTGCCAAGGGGTTTATAAAACGGAGTTAAAACAACAGTAAAAACGATAAATGAGGTGGCTTACCTCAGTAAGGATATTCTCATAGGAAAAAAAAGAATTTTATTTTTGCACAGGCAATGCGTTTCAGGCCAATAGGAGTGCCAGAGTATGTTGAGCTAGTATGCATGGAGCATTTTTGTTTCAAGTGTATGATTCAGAAAGACTTGTTTCAAGTTTATGATTCAGAAAGACTTGTTTCAAGTGTATGATTCAGACACTAATGATAAAAAATGGTCAGCCGGACTGTCAGGCAACTGGCATTGCTTAAAAAGAAATAACTATAGCAGCCTCAATATACCTCTGGCTTCATGTTCCCTTTTAAGGTTATCTCAACTAAGGGGGGGGGGGGGAATACACGGTGGCTATACCTGGAGCTAAATTTAATGGCACTTCAGCTTTGCCAGTCTTCTCTCCATCTTAGTGTCGTGCCACTTGTTTAAAGTTCTGACTGAACCAAAACATACAGTATGCTCTGTCCGCTTTGCATGCCCCCTTTGATTGCGCTCCTGAATGGCCATGCACAGCAGCATTCTCTGGCTAAGTGCGGTTCAGAACCATTTGTAACTGTGCATGCCCAGGATGCTCCTGGCCGAGGTGTGCACAAAGAGCATGAATGGGGGGGGGGGGGGGGGAAGAAAGCTTCAAGACAGAGATGAGGGGCAACAGAGTTTGTGGGGGCACAGAAGAAGCCACAGGTATGGCCACCTCTTTTTTTGTCAGTTCAGGTGTGCATAAGTTACTAATCATGACAACAGTATACCGTTTGGTGAACCATATGCCCAAAATTTGCAGCTGTTCCTTCAATTACCTGCATCACTGCATTTATATTACCACAAAAGACACAGGTAAGAGTGAAAGTAATGATACACATTCGAAAAGAGCTTGCCGTATCCATTCTCATGGCCACACTCTGTGTGTGGCCGCGAACAAGAGGGTCCCAGACAGCAGCTGTGAAGTCAATGAGGACATTGGAAGCCTCTGGATCATCCAGACACTTCCCTCTGCTTAGGTATCTTTTTTTTTTTTTAACAAAAGTTACAGGTTTGCTATGACTAGATCAGTTGCAACAAGCTGTGTTTTACCAATTTCAAACTGTACCCAATGGGTGGAGATTTTTGGCTTATCAGTCTTTTTTTTTTTATTACTGTAGCCAGTATGGTCTGAAATGTTGTGTGTTCTGTGATGCACCATTGTAATGAGTGGTTATGTAAGTTACCGCAGCCTGTCAGCTCAAACCAGTTGGTCATTGTCCTTTGACCTCTCTTGTTACACTCTACCTGAGGCAAACCTAGTACAAAAAGAGATACTTTGCTAAAAAGAGGGAAGCCTCTGGATCCTGAAGAGCATTATTACGTCCTTCTGGCCCCCACTGTTGCTGCGCACAGACCCCTGGAACAGATCAGTCAAGAGCTTGTCGGATATGTTATCATGGCACTGGCAAGGCCATACACCCGCGGGTGCTGTTTGGCCTTGCTCATGTATGAAGAGGAGCACAGACCCAAAACTTCTAGAGGGTCAAGGGCAGGGGAGGTCATCTGGAGAAAGACGTGGGAAGCCTTTGGAGGATCCACAGGCTTTCCTCTTCGTAGGTAAGCATCTAATTTTTGTATTGTACAACATCTTGGATTCTCTTTAAAAAAAAAGTAATTTCCACCTGAAAAACTATCACTCACTAGATGTTGGTCTTTTCACAAAATTGTGAGTAAACGCTAGTGCATTAGAATTCCAAAGGAACTGACCAAACAATCTGATCTGCAACGCTTCCCTCCTAGACGCACAAAGGAAATGCCAAAGTGAGACTATGTAGTCATGTGGAAGGATTGGGGTACCGCTACCAGGGATTCAGGACAAAGGCCCCTAATCCTTAGCTTGAGTAACACCACTGAATCATTCCATGGTCAGAACCACTGTGATCACATTTTCTGGATTTGACTATATGATGTGGGCATTATTTGAACCTCTTGACCTGTACCATTACATTTACCTCATACACAACTGGAGATCTCCTTGACATTTTTAAGAATACATCCTTTAAGACATTTTTTTTCAAACTGAAATAACTATATAAATGTGACAGAAAAAAAAGTCAGTGACAACTATTATAAGCATTAGGATACTTACAAATATGACTGCCAGAGGTCCACTGTACCTCTTCGTCTTAATTCCAAATAGATATTTTAACTGAGATATGAAGACATGTACTGCAGCTGCAGTAGTGAATCCTCGTACCAAAGGCTCAGTCAGGTAAATGGCTACAAAGCCAAATCTAAGTAATCCCAGACATACCTAGTAACAAGAAACAACAATTAGCTATTCTACAGTATCTTAGTAATCAAGGGTTATGTAATTGTGCCATGTTGTCCAACAACTGGCTGTGATACACATGTGATATGTTTGGACTGTATGGATTGTATAGTGAGATTACTGTTCACACCCCATCTGATCTATAAAGTTACACTTGAGCCCTGGAGTTACCCTTGAGCCTCTGGAATTACTCTGGAGTAAACTTAAAGTGGATCTGAGCTAAACTTTTACTCATTGCATAATTGTGTTCCTTTCATATAGTCTATAGGGCATTCCTCAAGCCAAATACTTTTTTTTGTTTTAATACTCTAATTCCTTATAAACTAAACAAGCCTTGCCCACAGCTTCTTCAGAGTGCCTTGGCACTCTCAGACTCATGTAGCAAGGGCTTATGGGAGCTCAGTCTAGGCAGGAGGAGGTTACTAGCCAGCAATTTCAGAGGCAGAGGGGAGGAGGGAGGAGGAGAGCGGAGTGATGTTTTCACAGATTAAGGGCTGGAGATGCAGATCAGCTTTGCCTGTGTGTAATGTGACAAACAGAACATGGCTGCTCTCATTGTATCATAGGAATAAATAATCAAACTGTTGAAGCCGTTTGCAGCTAGATTTGCTGTGTAAACTATCTAAACTTACGAGAAGATATTTAGACAAGTTACTTGTCATAGTTAGTTTTTCATCTCGGATACGCTTAAAGTGAACCTTAAGTCAGAAAAAAAGAGTTTTACTCACCTGAGGCTTCTACCAGCCCCCTGCAGCAGTCCTGTGCCCTCGCAGCCACTCACTGATCCTCTGGTCTCCCACTGCCAGCTAGTTTTGCCGACAGGACTGGCCATGCGTAGCTTTTTCCGCATTCCCGACTGTAATTAGCGCTATTGCGGGCCGCAACGCGTACAAAAATACGCGTTGCCGCATTACGAACGCATAGATATGCGGCAACGCGTATTTTTGTACGCTGTGTTGTATTGCGCAGAAGCCGATATCATAGGTTTGTACTGGGATCACTGACCTATGACAGCGACCGTGTATGCGCTTGTGTGTGTTATGGTTTAGGGGGTATATTTGGGTTAGGAAAACACCTGGACTCCGGGACTTTTCTGCTGAGACCAACAGACGTGTTGGATTGTGTTGCAAGGTGTTTGCCCTGAGGGAGGATTGACGGAGTCCCCTCTTCTTTGGGTGATGCTACAACAACTGGTGAGAATGTTGATGCCTGCTTACTCATAATTACTAACCTTTAAACTACAATTCTTCAAATACCTTTTTAAATATACATTTACATTTATAACAGAATTATAAAACAATACTATAATTGTATGAATGATTCAGTTTTGCCTATATTTCTTTTTAACCTACAATCAGTAGTGTGCGCTTTGTAGCAGGGTTTAAAAACACTATGTTTTGGGGCAAAAAACTGGCAACTATGGAATGGATATATTGGTGTTCTGGCCTGTGTAAGTTAATATTTGCACATAGCACAAAGTAATTAGGCTAGGCAGCTGCAATAAAACAGTAGACTCAAACGTGTTTTTAAAGCAAGACTGTAACTTTAAGCCATTTGGTCACTGCAGTCACTGATGGTTTTGTGGATACAAGGCTGTTATTTCTTCCTATGGCTACCAGAGCTCAGCATTTTTCTCAAAAACAACAATTGCAAAATGGAAAACAACTCAGATCTAGTTTTGGCTCATTTGTTCCTTATGCACGCACTGTCATATATAAAATGGCCTTACAGGGGTTGCTAGTAGAAGACAAACAATATAAACATATACCTTAGAATGTAAAATGAATCTAAAATCTTCACAGACATCAGGTAATAATCTGTGTAGGCATCACCCCATCCTCTGCCCCAAACATAACTGAGGAAAACGGCAATTAGTAAGATTGGAGTTTCTTCATCCAATGGTTTAGTTTAGGCAAGATCTGTCACGGATCTTAGTCTATGTATTCACACTGAACATGTAAAAGTTTTCCCATGTGCAAGTGCAGCACAGCATGTGCAACACTTTGTCTCTCGCTGCAAGTTCTAGTAAAACAGCATTCTAGACAAAAAAAATCTTTCCAAATTACCAATATTCTCCGATTGGCATTAGCTAGCGCACACATTTCCCAAACACCCTATTTCAGCATGTGCGCAAAAGGAGATTTCCAGATTCCCACCACTTCCCTTTCCTTTAAAATACAGTAGCATCATTTTCAGCAGAATGTGCTTTAAGTGATAACGAAAATATTCTGCGTTTTAGAAGAGACACTGCTTTACACTGCAGTGCTTTTAGCAGAGGATGGTTTTGTTTCCTTTTTGCCCATGCGACTTGGTACCTGGTCCTATAAAAAGGAGAAATATACAGTATGTCTTCATAGCCATAGCCAGGCATATTTTGTAATGTATTCAGCATCATGTGCACAAATGAGAATTAAAATGTCTTACATAGCTAGAAAGTACCTGAATAAGGCCAGACAGCAAAGTAATTGCAACAGCTACTTTTACTCTCATTGCATCTCTTGCATCAATTTTCTCTTGGTAATCTGAGCCGTTTGTAACGTTGGATGCCACTATATCAAACATCTCATCTGGAGCAACTTTTACTGCAACGCCACCAATCATTAGACTTATCACTGCAAAAGTACCTGAAAAATAAGTTAGTCATTTATTAGCTATACATTTGAATACAAAACAACACCTTTCCAGTCTGTCCTTAAGAACAGAACCTGGTGAGCCCCTGACTGAACTGAATTTAAAAGAATATACAACATTGTTTAATAATGAATGATCCGAAGTGGGTAAAAACATGATATATTACATGCAACTGCAGCCAACTCTACTTAGGGCACTTACAGGCAGGTGCTATTAGCAACATGCCTGGAAACATTGTTAAATACTAATGAGTAGTTTTGTTAATACTTAGCCAGCATGTTTTGTTTTCAGGCCTTGTCACACTGCATTACAGAGTGTTTTACAGACTACATATGACAGGGCAGGTGAATAAACACAGTGATGGTTAGGAACAGTTCTGTAGCTCCTTTCAGAAAGAAAACTATAAAAAGATTGCTTGTCTGACAGAATGCGGGTGGTTCTAATGTGTCACTATGCAACTCAGATGCATCAAAAGATATGAGGCAACATAACCCTTATTTTCACATTTTTCAAACTATCATCAGTTAGAAATGGTTAAAGTGCAGTTGAACTGAAATTTAAATTGTGTAATAAAGCATTTAAAAGGTGGCCATACACTTATAGGTTTGCAGCAGATTCGACCATCAGATAGATTTCTGTCAGATGCCTGTCAAGTTGAATCTGACAGGAATCTATCTGATGTGTGCCACACACTAGGAACAGATTTTCAATAGATTTCAGAATGAAATCTGTTGTAAATCTATTGAAAAATCGATCTAAATGCATTATTGCACTTATTGCACCATTATGCTGGGCATACACGGCTCAATTTTGCCACTCGATTCTCCCTCTCGATCGTTACGCCACTCGATTCCGCAGTTGATTCTCTTATCTTCCGCTCGTTTTTCTTATCTTTTTCTAATTACTTCTATCCAGAATCGAGCGGGCAGGAGATTGGACATGTCAGGAATTATCTATCGAGCCATCTTAATGGCTCAAAATCGAGCCCTGTATTCCCAGCATTAGATCCAATGCAACCATATGGGCCATCGATCTGCTGCCGATCGACCTAGATTTTCCAACCTGTCAGATAGATCAAATTGATCGAAATCGATCTCAAATTGATTGATTTGCTGATTTGAAAGAATCCATTTTTGATCGATCGATGGCTGAAATCGACCAGTGTATGGGCACCTTAACCCTTCCCTCACAGTCTCCACTGTTTATAAATGCCATGAGTACCTCACATCACTCTGCCCTCCCTGTGATAAGAAACCAAATTTTCACTGCTCTTATTTACACTTTATAAACACAATGGGGAGGGTGTGGAAGGGTAAATACTTTAATACACCAGGGTGTAAGGAAATGAGGTAGGAACAGGAATTTATGGTGAGCTGTAGTTGCACTCACATCCTGTCTCTGGTGACAGCACAGGGCATGAGGGGAATCTCCACAATGAGGAGATGGAGTGGGGTTATATTAAAACTATCCCTAGAATTGCTTCATCCAAGACAAAATTAAAAAGTTTTGTCTAAAGTTTAAAGCACACCTGAAGTGTGAAAGACATGGAGACTGACATATGTGTTTCCATTTAAACATTGCAATTTGCCTAGCTGTCCTGCTGGTCATTTACCTCTAATACTTTTACCTAGGGGTATAACTAGACCCTGCCTACTAACCTTCCATTGCTCCGATATAGGGGACTATACTTCAGCCCCGTGTTTTTGTGGCTACACTTGTTATGGGTCATGAGGGCCACATTTGTTGCATGACCCTTGTGAGATGGGCCCCAAGGTCATGAAGGGCACCAAGGGGAGGCAAGGGAGGGGTGTGGACATTGGGGGGCCCCCATACAAATTTCACTGGGGGGGGGGGGCATGAATTGTAGTTAAGCCACTGGGGATAGGAGATTTGTTTCAGATTCAGCGATGGCTAGTGTGAGGATTCAGTTAGTGTTAAGCCCGCCATGCATCATCTCACGTGGCCTGGGATAAGGTAAATAATCAATATTTACCTGGATACCACCAAGCATCACTTGTGTTTTTGTTTTGTTTTTTATTCCATTATATTTGATTTTTTTATATCCAACATCCAATCAACTACTAGGCATAAACTATACAAGTAGTAGTACATCAGGTAAACATCTTCTGAAAACAGGCATTCCCTTACTTACAAACAGGTTCCACCCACGGCAATTGTAAGTTGAATTTGTTTGTAAGTTGAGTTGTGTGTTATACATAGTGAAATTTGGAGAAATTATTTACTTTTGGACAACTCAGGATTTGGACATATAGTTGTAATAGATAGCGGAGATGCCACTGCAGCGGTGAGCGGCATGGCGGCTGTCTCCGCGTCTCAGCCGGCGGCCTCCGCCGCGCAATTACATGGTGGAGTTTTGCCTGGTCCTTCAGTTGCACATAGACTGAGGGCTGCGCGCGCCAGGCAACAGGACCTTTATGCGAATAGAAGGGGAGTCAGCTGATCGGCCGGTCAGCTGACTCCAGCAGTGCTCCTGATTGGCTGAATGACTGGGGCGGCGCTGTGGGGCGCTCTCAGTAGATATAGGGCCTGCCTGTCAGTAGCTCCTCGTCTGCTGTTGCAAATGCTACGTGTTAGCACTCAGACCTTAGTCACATCCCAAAGTGTGCTAGAACCAGCGGGAGCTGGGGATCCACACTTAGTCAGATTCTGTTGATAGCTAAAGTAGTAATTGAATTTTATTATTTGTTAATACAGTGGTGTGAAAAACTATTTGCCCCCTTCCTGATTTCTTATTCTTTTGCACGTTTGTCACACTTAAATGTTTCTGCTCATCAAAAACCGTTAACTATTAGTCAAAGATAACATAATTGAACACAAAATGCAGTTTTAAATGAGGGTTTTTATTATTTGGTGAGAAAAAAAAACTCCAAATCTACATGGCCCTGTGTGAAAAAGTGATCGCCCCCCTTGTTAAAAAATAACTTAACTGTGGTTTATCACACCTGAGTTCCATTTCTGTAGTCACCCCCAGGCCTGATTACTGCCACACCTGTTTCAATCAAGAAATCACTTAAATAGGAGCTATCTGACACAGAGAAGTAGACCAAAAGCACCTCAAAAGCTAGACATCATGCCAAGATCCAAAGAAATTCAGGAACAAATGAGAACAAAGTACTGTAATTGAGATCTATCAGTCTGGTAAAGGTTATAAAGCCATTTCTAAAGCTTTGGGACTCCAGCGAACCACGGTGAGAGCCATTATCCACAAATCACAAAAACATGGAACAGTGATGAACCTTCCCAGGAGTGGCTGGCCGACCAAAATTACCCCAAGAGCGCAGAGAAAACTCATCCGAGAGGCCACAAAAGACCCCAGGACAACATCTAAAGAACTGCAGGCCTCACTTGCCTCAATTAAGGTCATTGTTCATGACTCCACCATAAGAAAGAGACGGGGCAAAAACGGTCTGCACGGCAGATATCCAAGGCGCAAACCACTTTTAAGCAAAAAGAACATTAAGGCTCGTCTCAATTTTGCCAAAAAAACATCTCAATGATTGGCAAGACTTTTGGGAAAATACCTTGTGGACCGACGAGACAAAAGTTGAACATTTTGGAAGGTGTGTGTCCCGTTACATCTGGCGTAGAAGTAACACAGCATTTCAGCAAAAGAACATCATACCAACAGTAAAATATGGTGGTAGTAGTGTGATGGTCTGAGGTTGTTTTGCTGCTTCAGGACCTGGAAGGCTTGCTGTGATAGATGGAACCATGAATTCTACTGTCTACCAAGAAATCCTGAAGGAGAATGTCCGGCCATCTGTTTGTCAACTCAAGCTGAAGCGATCTTGGGTGCTGCAGCCGGACAATTACCCAAAACACACCAGCAAATTCACCTCTGAATGGCTGAAGAAAAACAAAATGAAGACTTTGGAGTGGCCTAGTCAAAGTCCTGACCTGAATCCTATTGAGATGTTGTGGCATGACCTTAAAAAGACGGTTCATGCTACAAAACCCTCAAATAAAGCTGAATTACAACAATTCTGCAAAGATGAGTGGGCCAAAATTCCTCCAGAGCGCTGTAAAAGACTTGTTGCAAGTTATCGCAAACGCTTGATTGCAGTTATTGCTGCTAAGGGTGGCCCAACCAGTTATTAGGTTCAGGGGGCAATTTCTTTTTCACACAGGGCCATGTAGGTTTTGAGTTATTTTTCTCACTAAATAATAAAAACCATCATTTACAACTGCATTATGTGTTCAGTTATGTTATCTTTGACTAATAGTTAACGTTTTTTGATGAGCAGAAACATTTAAGTGTGACAAACATGCAGAAGAATAAGAAATCAGGAAGGGGCAAATAGTTTTTCACACCACTGTACCTTCTGCTAGCCTTGACTACTCTTCTGCCTACTGATTCTGTGCTTCTGCCTATCTGATCCTGTTGCCGACTCAGCCTGAACACTACTCTGATTTAGCCTTCTGTCTTTGTACCGTATCTGTCCGTTTGTTGCCGAATCTGCTTGTCCGACTCTCCTGCCCTCACCAGTGAGCCTAGTCCCTGGTGAGGGATTCTCTGTACAGCTTAATCACCTGCTCCTCAGGTGACCAGTAGCTGCAGTACAGTCTGAATCACCTGCTCCTCAGGCGACCAGTAGCTACAGTACAGTCTGATTCACCTGCTTCTCAGGTGACCAGAAGCTGCAGTACAGTCTGAATCACCCGCTCCACGGGTGATCTGTATACATTGTCTTACTGTGCAAAACCCGCTCCTTGGGTGAACTGATTACTAGTTCATCTGCATCTCCGGCTTGCTGAAATGAATTTCAGAAACCGTGTGCTATCCTATTTTGAGTTGAGGCCCAATTTGTCAGGATCTGAGAACCAGAGGGTAACCTTTATAAAGACCCTTTTGTCAGGAGATTCACAAACATGGGCATATAGTCTTCACACAGGGCATGAGGCATTATCCTCAGTTCAGGAGTTTAAGGCCATGGCCGTTATATACGATGATCCGGATATTGCTACCACGGCTGAGAGGAAACTAAAGACTCTGAGGCAAGGTCGTAATCCAGTGGAGGTTTATGCCGCAGAATTTGGGAGGTGGGCTGTATCAGCTAGATGGGGAACGTATGCTTTATTAGACTGTTTCCTGTCAGGACTATCCGATGCAGTTTCTGATTTGATGTTAGGTCATCCTGAGCCTAAATCTCTAGACGAAGCAATTTCATTGGCGGTGCGGGTTGATCGCCGCCTTCGCTATCAAAAACAAACCCGTGGGAGAAATGCTGTAAGATCTGTTTCCTACGCCTCTTCTCCACCCTCGTCACCTCAGGACGAACAGATGCAGATCGGTCAGTCTAGGTTAACACAAGTGGAGAAAAATCGCAGAAGGTCAGAAAGACTCTGTCTATACTGTGCTGAGGAGGGTCACATTGTCCGGAATTACCCTAAAAAGTCGGGAAACACTGCCGCCTAGGTGTAGTCAGAGGTAATACTCTAGGCGAGCCGTGCTTACCTCTAGATAATAACCGTTTACTCCTCCCTTGCTCCATTACCTGGGAGGGTCGGGCCACGGCCACAGAAGCATTTGTGGACTCAGGCTCTGCACCAAATTTTATAGATTATAACTTTGTCAAAAAAAATGGGGATTCCCTTACTTCCTTTAGACCGTCAGATTTTGATCACAGCGGTAGATGACTCTCCGTTACAGTGTAGACAGCCTCTCTCCCAGACCCCCTTATTGTTGTGTAATATAGGGGTTCTCCATAAGGAGAAACTACAGTTCTTTGTCCTGCAAATGGCAACCTCTACCATAATCCTCGGTATGCCTTGGTTGCAACTACACTCCCCTCAGATCGACTGGGCTTCAGGTCAGCTACAGAGCTGGTCAGCCCATTGTCATCATCATTGTTTGGAGAAAATTGCTGTTTGCGCCACCAAGGTTCAGGTGAAAGGGGTGCCAGTGCAGTACGCAGAATTTTCTGACGTGTTTTGTCCAAGATCAGCAAAGAAACTCCCGCCACACCGGAGCTTCGACTGTCCCATAGAGTTAAGATCAGGTTGTATGCCCCCCTAGAGGCCATCTCTATAATCTGTCGGGGCAAGAGAAGCTGGCTATGCAGGAATACATTAAAGAAAATTTGGCCAAGGGCTTTATCCATCCTTCCCGGTCACCAGCAGGGGCTGGGTTCTTTTTTGTACAGAAAAAGGACGGTGGGCTTCGACCTTGTATTGACTATCAGGGTTTAAATAAGATCACAGTGAAAAATCGCTATCCACTGCCTTTGATTGACGATTTGTTTGCTCAGGTGACTAATGCCAGTATCTTCTCTAAGCTAGACCTACGAGGAGCACACAACCTGGTACGCATTAGGGACGGTGATGAATGGAAGATGGCATTCAACACGCCCAATGGGCACTACGAGTATCTGGTCATGTCCTTCGGGTTGTGTAATGCTCCTGCCATATTCCAGGAATTGATCAATGAAGTCTTTAGGGAAGTTCTGGGAAAATTTGTGCTAGTATATCTGGATGATATAGTGATTTTCTCACCCAATCTAACAGAACATCGGAAACATGTGAAGTTCGTTTTAAGAAAATTGAGGCAGAACTCGTTGTATGCGAAGTTAGAGAAATGCCTCTTTAAAGTCACTAAGGTCCCTTTTTTGGGATATATCATTTCCACTTCAGGTCTCTCCATGGATCCTGAAAAAGTCTCTGCTGTATTGGAGTGGCTTCAACCTGTAGGACTGAAGGCACTCCAAAGATTTCTTGGCTTCGCCAATTACTACAGGAAGTTCGTCAAAGGGTTTTCTTCTGTAGTGTCACCCCTCACCAACCTTACCAAGAAGGGGGCTGACACCTTCCATTGGGCAGTAGAGGCACAGTCTGCCTTCGCTACGTTGAAAAAGTTATTTTGTTCTGCTCCCATTTTGAGACATGTGGATGTCACCTTCCCCTTCATTGTTGAGGTGGATGCATCAGAGATTGGGGTTGGGGCTGTGCTGTCTCAACGCTCTGGCCTTCAAGGCAAACTACATCCCTGTGCCTTCTTTTCTCGTAGGTTCTCTCCAGCCGAGAGGAACTACGATATTGGCAATAGGAAGCTCTTGGCCATTAAGTTAGCCTTTGAGGAATGGCGCCATTAACTGGAAGGGGCAGAACATATGACCACGGTTTATACGGATCATAAAAATTTGGAGTACATCGAAGGGGCTAAAAGACTTAGCCCCCGACAGGCTCGATGCTCCTTGTTCTTTTCAAGGTTCAGATTTGTCATTACGTATATACACCGGGAAGTAAGAATGTCAAAGCAGATGCATTATCTAGGTGTTTTAGGCCTGAGACAGTTCAGCCATCAACCCCTGAGACCATCTTACCTCAAAGACTGGTGGTAGCAGCCACTGAGACTTGGGAAGACTGGGCACTTACCCTAGGGCCTTACCAGCAAGATATTCCTGAAGGGAAGCCCGAGGGGGTTCTGTTTGTTCCACTTCCTTTTCACCTACAACTCTTGCAATTGTTCCACGCCCATAAGAATGCAGGGCATCCCGGGGCTGCTCGGACTCAGGACCTACTGGCCAGATGTGTATGGTGGCCTTCGTTGGCTCTTGATTGCAAAGAGTTTGTGAGAGAGTGCTCTGTGTGTGCCAGAAATAAGCCCTCTCGTCAAGCACCAGTAGGTACGCTACAACCCTTACCGGTGCCAAATGAACCATGGACTGACTTGTCTATGGACTTTGTAGGAGAACTCCCCAGGTCTGAGGGCAAGTCGGTCATCTGGGTGGTAGTTGATAGGTTCAGTAAAATGGCTCATTTTGTCCCTCTAAAGGGACTCCCCTCGGCCCAGGAATTGGCTGATCTCTTCATCCAGCACATTTTCCGGCTGCATGGCATTCCGGAGAATGTGGTGTCAGATAGGGGAGTCCAGTTTGTGTCTAAATTCTGGAGAGCCTTTTGCCACCAGCTTGGTATGGACCTGTCATTTTCATCAGGCTACCACCCACAGACCAATGGACAGACCGAAAGAGTTAACCAGTCCTTGGAGCAATTTCTCAGGTGTTATGTGGCAGATGCGCAGTCAGATTGGGTAAAGTTCCTGCCATTTGCGGAATTTGTGCATAATAATCTGAAGAGTTCCTCTTCAGGTTTTTCTCCTTTCCAGGTGGTTTTCGGGGAGATCTCCCAAATTCTCTCCTATACCAGTGGCATCTTCCCCTTTTCCGGCTCTAGAGGCTTGGCAAAGGGCATTGAAGGAAATTTGGGTGCTTGTAAAAAGGAATCTGGGAAAAGCCTTCCAGACGCAGAAAAAACAGGCAGATAAAAGGCGGTCTGTGGAGTGGAAGTTTTCCCCAGGAGACATGGTGTGGGTGTCTACTCGGCATCTGGCGTTAAAGCAACCATCACCTAAGTTAGGACCCAGATTTGTAGGCCCATACCCTGTGTCCAGAAAGATTAATGACGTGACATATGCGATTGATCTCCCAGCCAGCATGAGAGGTGTGAGATCATTTCATGTTTCTTTGTTGAAGCCTGCTGTGCATGTGGATTCCTCTCCCCCCCCCCCTGTGATGATTGACGACCAACCTGAGTATGAGATCGAGAAGATTTTAGATTCTCGATTAGTGCAGAATTCTGTACAGTTCCTGGTCCATTGGAAGGGGTATGGCCTGGAAGAGAGAACTTGGGTTCCGGATTGCCGCATGCATGCCAAGGATCTAAAGAGAGAGTTTGAGGAGTTAAACCCTGAAAAGCTGTGTAAGAAGTGTCCGGGGTCCACTCCTTAGGGGGGGGTACTGTAATAGATAGCGGAGATGCCGCCGCAGCGGTGAGCGGCATGGCGGCTGTCTCCGCGTCTCAGCCGGCGGCCTCCGCCGCGCAATTACATGGTGGAGTTTTGCTTGCTGGAATGCTGATTCCTGTGTTCTATAGAGATATCTCACTCTACTAGCTCCTCTGGGAAGTTGGTATCTCTATCTGTATTACTGTTGCACCAAACACCTATCTTTACATCTGGTTGCCCTGTGTCTCGCTATACTCGCATTATTGGGGATTCTGCAGATCACTACATAATCAGGTATAGCATCTGTATTATTGGTGATACTGCAGATTACCAATAATCAGAAAATCTGTTCTTGCTGACACCAATCGTTACAATAGTATACAAAATTGTACTGTATACTTTATTCATGGAGACAACTTTGTTCGTATGAAAAATTGTAACTTAAGTCATTTGAAAATAGGGGACAGTCTGTACTGATTTTTACCTGGTCAATATTAGACAAAAATCTGACAGACATTTTTTCTGATCTACCACAAATTGCATAGTGTATGCCTAGCATTATTCACTGCTTAACGTAAATATCTAGTGAGAAGTATATGTTGGCTGCCATGTTTATTTCCTTGTTAATGTTACTTTCCTGGCTGCCATGGTTGTCCTCTGTCTCTAATTTTCTGAGCCACTGACCCAGAATGAGTATACAGATCAGGTATTCTGATTTCCACTGGATGTTGGCTTCTTCCTTGTGTGACTCAAACCAATTAAACCAAAGATCAGCAGGACAGGCAACCATGTGGCATGTTTTTTAAATCAAGAATTAAGATGGCAACCTCCATATTCCTTTCAATACAAGCTTCCATCAAGGGCACATTTACACAAAAAGCAAATCTGCATTTTTACCATGCTGTTCAGGTGCTAAATTAGGAGAAGTGACTGCCTTCCAGCTGCTCTGAAATGCAACAGAATGGAACCATTTGTAACCACACTTCAAGAGTTGACACTCGGGAGTGGTTACTGCCAGGTAAAAAAGCTGCACGTCATGTCTGGCGGACAGCTGCTGTCCACTTAAAATGTACATGCATGGTAAGAATGCTACCCCACTGCCCATGCAGAATGATTGCAGCCAGCCGCCTGCAGGCAGTAAACAACCCACTGAGGGTCATCCTGTGTGAAAGGAACCCAGGTCAAAGAACAAATAGTTATCTACTTATGTAGATAGCACAAAGGTGCTAAGCGTGTATTGGACCCCTAACTGTGTGATACTCCTGTTTATTGCCTAAAGAAGCGGGGATATACCTGCGAAACGCGTTGCCTGTTTCTAGGAGTATATGAATAAATTGATTAATACTTTAATCAACAGCATTGTTTCTCTTTGGGGTTGGCCGCTCCACCACCGCCTACCGAACATTTTTAACAATTTTAGTGAATTTTATCCTTTTGGTGCCTCTGTTAATTTTATATAGTAAATATTGTTAAAATGAACTGAAATCAAAATGTGGATAGTACAATACATGTGTTATGTAAGTAGAACAAGTAGTTATCTACTTATGCGTTTTTTTTCCTGGCATAGTGTGGCTGACCCTACTGCTTAAAGCCTTGCCATGCATGCAGGATGGGATAGCTACATTGTGGAGTCTGGACCACTGGGGCTCGGCAGCCTAAGCTACACCAGCACACATGGTCCATGGCACCCCACCTCTGGTGCTTAGTAGGAGGAGGTGGTGTCAATGACGAGGGGGGGGGGGTCATAGTGGCATCTGGGAGTCCCCAGGCCCATTGCAGATAGCAACACACGTTTTCAAGAGCAATTTAGCTACTAAAAACCAGAGCGATTTCTGGAAAGATTTCAGGAAATGCGATTTTTGCCCTTACATTCCATAATGCCAATAGCTTCTGTGGAATCCCTGCTATAAGCCTTCATTCGCTTATCGCTTTTGGAATCACTGGTAATTCGTAGAAAGCAAAAATTGTGTTGAAACAGCTCAAGTGGGCCTCGGGCCTTCAAAGTTATCTTAGTGGAATGGTTACACTGCCTCTGTTAAAAAAGAGAAACCATAAGAGGCGCATGCGCGGCGGTTCTAAGATGGCCGCTTAAGCTCCGAGCTCCTGCCCATATCCCTGCCATATCAGGCCGCACACCGCTCCTCTTCCGCTTAAACAGCGCGGCCGCAACGGGTCCACACAGCGGAAACCCCTGGGCACAGATGGCCGCAAAAAGTAACCCCAAGGCAGCCTCACAAACCGGCTCCATGGACCGGTATGTCCGCACCTCCGCGATCCAAGATGGCGCTGACCGCGCTCCGGACACAGAGACGCTCCAACCCACACAACCTCAGCAGCAGCTCACACAGCAGCCTGGCGTGGGTCCCCCGGCCTCAGACCTCACACCGCTCACCGCTGCCATGCTGGACTCAGCCTTAGACAGGCATTACCGAGTCATACATGACTCCCTTCAGCAGATGATCTTCACAGCAGTGAAGGACCTCAGAGGTGACTTTTCCACTCTGGCAGAGCGCACTAACTCCCTGGAAACAAAAATGGAGGCCATGTCCTTTAAACAACAGGACATTGAGGACGAACAGCGCTTAATCCAAAATGACCTTAAATCAATAAGAGATACCCAGGAGGACTTCGAAAACAGGGAAAGACGCCAAAACATACGCATAAAAGGTATGTCTATGTCTATCACCTCTGATAAACTTCTTCCTCATCTCCTGGAACTTTATAAATCATTAGTGCCCGAGCTACCTGACGAAATGTGGAGAATGGACAGAGCCCATCGCTCCCTGGGTGAGAGACGAACCCCAGCACAGAGACCTAAAGATGTTATAATTAGACTCCACTATTATGAATCAAAAGAGGCCCTTCTGAGAGCGATCCGTAACACCTCTACAGTTTCTTTTAAAGGGGACGAACTCTCTATATACAATGACTTATCCCTTATTACTCTGGCCAAAAGAAGAGCCTTCAGGCCCATCACCCAGCTGTTGAGAGATGCCAAAATTCAGTACCAATGGGGCTTCCCCTTCCGCTTATCTGTAAACAGGAATGGCGCACGCTTTACAGTCTCAGAAATGGACAATGCACCAATGTTTCTTAAACAACTAGGCCTTCGTCTTCCTCCTACTCTCAGCACTCAGCAGAGCCTGCCCTCTTCGCCAAGTTCCCCCCCAAGGAAGATCCGCCACATGGCAGACAGATCCAGAGGCCACCTACGCAGTCTCACCTTTCCAGACCCATCGGAGGATATGGAAGCCTTACCTACCTGATATACCTACACCAATCATGACTCTACGTGGCCATAGCTCCAGACCTGGTCTTCACGCAAATATGTTTTTTCTATCATATCCTCTCTCTCTCATAATGTGAATTGATATGCTTGTCTTGAAGATAGATGTTATGTTATGTTCATGTTCAGGTTGTGTTCCCAATTTAACTCCGGTCTCAACCATAATGTTGACCCCGATCATTTTTCCTATTTTTTTGGCAGAGGAGATTTGGGCGGCCCTCTTGGCTCACCCGCATGTACCTCCGGAGGACTGCCGCTTGGCCCCATGGTTTTTCCCGGGGACCAAGTTACCTTTTTAGGCAGTTCTCACTTTTGCAGCTCTTTAGAGTTGCTCCACAATGTTACCACATAAATTGCAGTGGTTACCTCTTTGTTATTGTTCATCAGATGCTGTCTTATACAACTTACCCCTTCTGGTTTCTCGCTATTCTTACACCTATTGTCTTTTTCTCTACCTACTGGCCACTACTGATACTCTCTGTCCTTAAATATGTGCATATCTACAGCATAGATAATGGTTAATCTATACACACTTAACACCAAGGGCCTGAATATCCCACAAAAAAGGTCATCTCTATTGAGAGATATCAGGAAACTCGACTCTGACATGGTCTTCCTTCAAGAGACCCATTTGACCTCTAATGACTCCATAAGACTCACTAACAAATTTTATCCCTCTGCATACCTGGCCTCAGGCCCAAAAAAACGTGCTGGTGTAGCTATCCTGTGCAAAAAAGATTTACCCATACAGATAGATAAAACCATCAGTGACCCTCAAGGTCACTTCCTGATACTGGTGGGAGCTTTGGCAGGAAAACCAATCACGATAGCCAATGTATATGCCCCCACATCCCATCAAATTGCTTTCCTTACTACCTTTTTGACAAAGCTTAATAAGGTAAAGAAAGGGACTCTTATCTTAGGAGGTGACTTCAACTTGGCCTTCTCATCTACAAAAGACAGGAGCACCCCATCCTCCTCTTCCTCCCAGGCATCTCATGACAGAAACTCACGTAAATTTAGGGTCCTTCTAAGGAGATATAGGCTCCTAGACCTATGGCGCATAGCCAACCCCACGAGTGTTGAGTACACCTTCTTCTCCCCCCCCCATGCCTCTCATTCCAGAATAGATTACTTCTTCACCAATGCCCCTACTCTACCGATACTTATCTCCTCAAATATTATCCCAACTGCATGGTCAGACCACCAAGCGGTAACAGCAGAACTCGACTGGTTATCCTCCCCCCATAAACCTATGCACTGGAGATTGAATGAGTCACTTTTCAGAGATAAAACTTTAAATTTCTAAATGCTGTGAAGAATTAAAATCATTCTTTGATATAAACATAGATTCAGTTCCGTCCCTTGGCTTAGTTTGGGAATCCCATAAAGCTTTTATAAGAGGCTTCTTCATTGCAGAAAGCTCCAAACGTAAGCGTTTTTCCTCTGAGAAGCTGACTCATCTCAATGCTTCTCTTGCTAAGGCATACTCCATATACAAATTACAGCCCACACAGGTCCACTTTTCTGACATTCAACGCATAAAATTAGACATTAGGTCCCTTCAATCATCTCAGCTAGAGAAAAGCTTAAAATGGACAAGACAGTTATTTTTTGAAAGGGGCAACAAACCTCATACCATATTGGCCCGAAAGCTAAACCCCAGGGGATCATATCAGGCCGTCCACTCCTTAAAAGACCAACAGGGCACTCTTCATCATGACCCCTCCCGGATAGCTCAAATCTTTACATCTTTTTACGAGCAACTGTACAACTTACCAGACCCCTCCTCCTCTCTAAATTACGACTCAAGGGTCCTATCCTTCCTCACTCAGCTAAACCTTCCAAAACTCACAGAACAAGAACGCCTATCTCTTAATACCCCCATAACAACTGAAGAGGTCTTAGAAATACTTAAAGCCCTTCCATCGTCCAAGTCACCAGGACCAGACGGCCTTCCCTACTCCTATTACAAAAACTTCAGCTCTATTCTTACTCCTCACCTGGTAAATTTAGCAAATAAGATTATGGAAGGGGAAACCCCCCCTCCTTCCTTATTAGCATCCCTGCTTACTGTCCTCCCAAAGGATGGTAAAGACCCCCATTTACCCCAAAGCTATCGCCCTATCTCCCTTCTCAACTCAGACCTGAAGATCATCACTAAAACCTTAGCCAACCGCCTCAATCCTATTCTTATCAGACTTATTGATAACGATCAAGTGGGCTTCATTATGGGTAGACAAGCAGGGGACAATACCCGCCGAGCTATTAATCTTATATCCATAATGAATAGATCCAACAACCCTTCTCTGCTTCTTAGTTTAGATGCAGAGAAGGCTTTTGACCGTCTCAATTGGCCTTTCCTCTTCCATGTTCTAAACCACCAAGGCTTTTCAGGTCCATTTCTCTCCATGATAAAATTTCTATATTCATCCCCTTCAGCTTCGATTAAATTGCCCTTTGCTCCCCTATCCCCTTTCCCGATCCATAATGGCACTAGACAGGGCTGCCCTCTCTCCCCCTTACTATTTGCTCTGAGCATCGAGCCCCTGGCTTCAGCTATAAGACAAAATACAGATATCACAGGAATCTTATTTGGTAAACGAGAATATAAAATATCCTTCTTTGCAGACGACATACTCCTTACCCTAACTAATCCCCTCACTACACTCCCTATCCTACATGATACCCTGAGAATGTTTGAATCCCTGTCTGGATTCAAACTTAACCAGGACAAAACGGAGGCCCTGCCTATTAAAATTCCCTCTCAGTTACTTACAATAATACAGTCATCTTTCCCCTATAGATGGCAAACCCACTCACTAAAATATCTAGGTATCCATTTAACTCCTACATATAGTACACTTTACAAACGCAACTTCCCTTCTCTAATCCAAAAAATATTACAAGACCTCCACAAATGGACGGCCTATAAGAACTCCTGGTTAGGTCGCATCTACGCCCTCAAAATGAATATACTCCCACGTCTCCTATATCTGTTTGAGACCCTCCCAGTCCAGGTCCCTGCCCACCAGTTATCATCCCTGCAATCAGCCTTCTTCTCATTTATTTGGAATCATAAACGATCTCGAATTTCAAGATCTGTTCTCCTCTCTCCTAGGGATCAGGGGGGTCTAGGGGTACCTCATCTTAGGTATTATTATCAAGCTTCACATCTGCGCCAACTCCCTGAATGGACAAGCCTGAAGGTCTTCACCAAATGGGGTCTTATCGAGGCCTCTAGCATTCTCCCCATGTCCCTCGCATCTCTCCTATGGTCTCACCCTCAACCTAGGACCAATGAACAACAATTGCTTCCTACCATTAAATTTACGCTCAATATTTGGAAAAATACCAGCCACTCCGCCAAGTTGAAGTCATCTCCTTCACCTCTATGCCCAATTTTGGGCAATCCCCATTTCCCCCCAGGGCTATCAAACTCCTTTATGAATAGGTGGTTTAACCTGGGTTACTTTAACCTCAGCGATTGGCTCAATCCACTAACGTGCAAAGCATATGGCAAACCCCACCTAGAGGAAAAAATTACTTTCACATCCCAACTTCTATTGCAATATAACCAGATCTCCCATTTTCTGCAAACTCTCCTGAAAAAATCACCTCCTACTCTATCTCCCTTCGAACGAATTTGTAAACAGCCTGGCCACCAAAAGGGCCTGATATCTCAGATTTACGCTCTACTACATACAAAATCAGGAACATGGTCACCTGATCACATCTATATGCATAAATGGGCCAGTTCCCTCTCAACCCCCATTCCCCTAGAAGATTGGTCTGACATATGGACCAATGCTAGACATTCATCTCAATGTATTCAGATTCGAGAAAATATCTATAAGATCCTCTTCCACTGGTATCTAACACCAGCCAAATTAGCAAAGATCTACCCAGGCTCATCGGATCTTTGCTGGAGAGGGTGCAATAATAAAGGAACCACAGAACATATTTTTTGGTTCTGCCCCCTGATCTCCAATCTATGGTCCACAGTTCGGGATCTAATCAAAACATCAATGGATATTACAGTTCCCTTAGATCCTGTGCATATGATCCTGGGCAAACCTTTGAAAAAAGTTCCCAAACACTCCAACCGTCTAATTACTCACATACTAACTGCTACTACACTAACTATTGCGTCCAATTGGAAAAAATTAGCACCCCCTGATATATCAGAAGTCATTCATAAAATTAACTGGACAAAAAATATGGAACAACTCACAGCATCACTGAGAGATACGGAATTAAATTTCCACAAAATTTGGGGTTCATGGCCCTATTCCTCTCCTATTTACCATCCACCTTAGACGATACACAGCCCAGGCCCTTGGTAACACCCATACAACTCCTCTATGAAGCATAGGTCAGAGTAGTATCAGAGTGGCCCCACTTTTCTATATACCTCTATGTAGATACAATTGTCTTTTCTTCTTTTCTCCTCTTTCCTTTTTCGAGCTTTGACGCTTACACAATTAAATCTGCATCCAACCCCTTGTGTTGGCAATGTGATACTCTCTACTCTCCACAGCGAAAACTTAAACTACAATCAACATCACATCTGAAAACGCTTTTCTATGAGCTAAGACTTTTGCCTCCCTAGGACTTATCTGGTTTATTCATGTTTTCACTTAAATAAGATTCTTACCAAGACTCTTCCACGTTCGCAGTTTACCTCTGTTGCACTATTTTCTACTGGTTGGATATTTGTAACATTGTCAAAATGTGGACAAATTGTAATACAGTGAAATCAGTATTTTTGAAAATAAAACAAGTATAACAAAAAAAAAAAAAGAGAAACCATAACCAAGAATTGAACTACCCAATCAGTAGCTGATACCCCCTTTCCCATGAGAAATCTATTTCTTTTCTCAAACGGATCATCAGGGGGTTCTGAATGGCTGATTTTGTGGTGAAACCCCTCCCACAGTGATGTCAGCGCCTCACAGCACTAAGGGCAAAAATGGACTAAATCATTTACACATAATTATTGACCGGCCTCGGTCTAGCACGGCATGCCATCCAACTGCGGCTGCGCGGCCTTGACCGCACGCCTGCTCGCTCCCACGTGCGTCATCGGAAACTTACTGCGCAGACACAGTATAAGAAAACTTCGTACTGCGCCTGCACAGTAAGTTTCCGATGATGCAAGCATGAGTGTGCATTATTAGTCTTGTTAGACGAATAATTGCCCGGCGCCGGCGAATGGCGGATCGGAGAAGGACGGCGTGGGACATTACTGCTACAGGGGGCTGATAGAAGCCCCCAGGTCCCCCCCCCCCCCACAGAACCTCGTTAAGCAGCTCCATGATTTGTAGGTACACTTGGTGTGTTACTATGTAACATATGAAGTAGCCAGTAAGGAGAAGTTTAGAAGCGGTTATGCTGAGACTTTGGCACATTTTGTCACACTACTGTAACAAACTATAAAAAAAAGTTATAAAAGACAAATCCTATCACAAGGTATACATTAATTACCCTACTGCATTTGACAAATAACAGAAAAGTTCCAGTAGTTTAATAGAGTAAAAACCGGTAGATTTGTCTCTATGTTTAATGACAAATGAGCAGATGGATTGTGCTAGTTATTTGTTGCAGACAAAAGGCTCTCAGTATACTAGTATGCAAATACAAATATCACACCTTTATTGAACCAGAACTTTTATCATCTACTTTCACTTAGCAGCGGTCATGTGTCAGAGTACTATGGTGACTGCTGATTAGCTATTTCAACATCTGCTCTCAAATAAGCCCTGTCCTTTATACAACAGGATTACTCAGCCATGTAAAAACAGCAAGTAATCCAGCCTTTTAATTTTTAATATACATTACAGAGTCTGAGCTTTGAGGAGCAAGGTTATCATCGTTGTGTCACACACACACACACACACACACACACACACACACACACACACACACACACACACACACACACACACACACAATGTTTCAGACTATAAGGCACTCTGGACTATAATACACACCTAGGTTTAGAGGATAAAAGCCAGGGGAAAAAAAATATATACTAAACCTGATGCGTCCATGGTGCAGGGGCATCTTATGGACCCCCCCCCCTCCAATTATTGTCCCAGTGTGCCTTCCTTGTACCTCGTGACTCCCCGTGTCCTTCTGTGACCTGCCTGCAACATTCTGTGTCCCTCCTCTGTCCCGCTATGTTCTCCCCGTGTACATATGCACAGCCACTACAGTGCAAGCTGCTCCGATCAACAGAAACTAGCCGCAGCCTGCTGAAGGCCATCTACTAATCAGACAGGAAAGGGGGGGGGGGGGGGGGTCAGCCACCCTTTGCTCCCTTCTTTAACTGGAGCCAATGGTCTCACGAGCAGGATCATGGCTCTGTCATTGAGCCCAATCACTACACTCCCTCAATAGCAGTGACCTGTTCAGATGTCACTGTTCAATTGCATAGGGGGAAGAAAGCTCCCTGGGCGATTAAATCACTCAAACTAGTCCTTTACCATCCGGCTGGGTGTTAAATGCAATTGAATTAGGTGACCTAATTTTAGAACTAGTTGGTGACCTTGTGAATTGAATACTACTTTCCGGATGACACTCACATATAGGTAGAGTAAAGAAACCTAAATATCAGGTTTAACCGCTCTCCTATATAGAAAACCACACCCACCCACCATCAATCCAACATGGTTTAACCCTATGAGGGGCTTTGTGAGGGATTCAACAAAATATGAAGTGCAGCTGCAAGAACTGTGACGAAGTGTGGCAAAGCACTAGCCTAAATGTGCTGAGGATTTACTACTCTTTATTCAGGTCCCCAGTTTATGTTTCACTGTTGCGCTATGTGTTGCATCTGATGTAAGGAGCTGGTAGCCCATTTTGAAGGGTATTGATAAAAATTAAATTTTAACAGTACAGAAGGATTCTTTTCTATTCCAGTGCTTGTCACATACAGTATATATGTCATATGCTTTTTTTATTATTGTGTTCAGGTATATGAAGCAGCTGCCTGTATAACATGCCACATTTTTTCTTTGTTGAGGGAATTTTCACTGATTTACCCATACCACAGGATGTGGGCGACAAAGGCAATTTTGTTTTGACAGATCAGAATTTGTAATTATTCTCAATGAATTACCGAATTCCTCTTCCAGAATACAGTAATCTAAATTCAACAATTGATTTTGGCAATAACTACAGCGATTTTACAGAGAAGGGTCAACAAAGGTAGAACACAGTACTCGCTATAATACATGGCCTAAAAAAGGTATTCTGCTTATATTTGTTTGCTTAGCCTTAGCTCAGAGACCTGCAGTGAAATTGTTGTCCCTACAGATCCATCCAGCTCACTGCAAATTCAGGGTTTTGTTTATGCAGATCCTGCATCCATAAACATAGCTGGCACACAGTGCAGTACAACATGTCTAGCCTTGTGCTTGTTCAGTCGAGACACTGAACTCTGCACTGTGAGGGTGAGCCACCGCAATACCACCTTTACAAAATACCTGGCTAAAGCACTAGGGAGGCCCAAACAAATGATAAAAATATTTACACATGAATCAAATGATAAAACAGACTCCCCTTTGCCACGTCATCACTAGAAATGGAAGGAAAAAAAAAACAAAAAAAAACAAACAGAAAACTAGAAGTGATTCAGCAACTAATCAAACTAAATCTAATCTGTAATAATTTAAAAATGATTCAAAGTGGACAGAAAAGCTAGCATAAATAACAAAACAAAAAAATGCAAATAAAGAAGCATCGGAATGCATTGAATTAGTAAAAAGTGGTGAAAAACAGTTGTACTGAAATGCAATAAAAAGTGAAAAAAATGGCAATAAAAAGTGAAGAAAAAAATTGGGCCACTTAAAATGACTGAAAATGTGTTCACCATGTTTTATGAGAATATTTTTCTACCACTTTACAGAAATGGTGAAAAGTATGAAATGGTTGAAAATTGCAAACTGATAAGTTCAAAAGTGGCAAAGAGAATAATTTTCACCAATTCTATAACTTGCTAGGGGGGAAAAAAACACTTTATAATTTCTGGGAAATTAAAGATTCCCTTATGTAAATTCTGCTTAGGTGAATTCTTTAATTAAAAAAATTAACATAATGGGCTTACGATCTTCCTAAGCAGTGAAAATAATTAAAAAAAAAGGTATACAGCAAAAATTAAAATAAACAGGATATAGTACATTTGATATAACATGGAAAACTGCTATGTGACAATATGACTTTTAATATAAACATATAGTACCTATTGAGATGTGTCTTGAAGTACCAAACAACGTATACAGGAACACTGGGTAGAATGAAGAATACAGCCCAAACACTGGTGGTACAGCTGCCAGCAAAGCATAGGCTAAACCTACAGAGAAAAAAAAATACATTTTCAACTTCCAAAATGCATCTATCATCTCCAAATAATTACAGAATACATTGGACTCACATTTCCTTCATAGAACGCTCTAACACATGATCTTACTCAACGGAGTAAACACTTTGCTCTTTAGGAGACATGAGAAGAGAGCAGAACCTCATTGTCTACCCATTGCAGCAGTACAAAATAAAACAGTATGACAGTACTCGTGAATGTGGCCCTTGTCTCTTCTACCTCCAGTCAGTTCCTCTACAACTACAACACCCCCACACAAATCTTACTTCTGATCACACCTACAGGCCCACATTCATGATGCTCCTTCTGCTTCTTGATTGAGTACCCTTTCTGAAATCCTTTTAACTGGTTGCTGGATGGTGTTAATCACGGCTTCTCTTTTGATGGCTTTTCCCCTCATAGCTTTTACTCATTGTCCCTGATCATTCTCACGCAATATGCCCTGACCATCATCATGTTCACCAGCTGGTGTACTCTGTTGCTATACTACCATCCCAGCTCCCCACTTTTCTCAGGGTGCTACCCAAGGGCTGTAGTTTGCCTGTGATTCCAAACAATCATGGATGTTTAGTGTGGCGTGGGAAGTAATGATTTATAGACTGACTTACCTATTCTCCACCGGTGACGGTAATCACACGAGGTGATCACACATCACGAGATTCAGCATACAGACTTGTAAAAGCAATACCTGCAGCACTTACTTTTAGGTAAGAGTCACATATCTGTGATACTGCAGCACTGCAACTACTACAGCAGATTGAAAATGCTGCAAGTAAAAGTAAGGTCATAGCTATGGGTAATTTCAACTATCCAGACATCAATTCGGATACTGAAGCTACTCCTGGTAAAAGCGGAAGATTTCTGGCAACACTACAGGACAGTTACTTGACTCACATGGTAAATGAACCAACTAGAGGGAATGCACTACTGGAATTGGTCACTTCAAATAGACCAGATTATATATCAAATGTGGAGGTTCAAGAACATTTGGGCAATAGTGATCACATGATAACATTTGATCTGGTGATTAACAGGTCGAGGAACAGCGGAAAAACTAAACCTATGAATTTTAGAAAAGCATAGTTTAAACAACTCAGGGATACACTAAGTTCCATGCAGATTGGGTCAGTTCAGCTGTCAGAAATCTGTGCGGTCCAGACTGCATAACAACTTAGCCTGGTGTACGGTTTTAAACACTTTTTATAACTATATACATACACATTTTTGTTTACTGGTTGTATGCACAACTATTTTCTAAATACACAAAAGTTACCTTTATGCTATGAAAAAGAGATTTTATGATTGCTTTGGAGGCGTGCGTATTGGAAAGAGACATTGCTGGTGACGGAGTGCAGCAGAGTGCCAGAGAGGTGGGGTTGGCCATACACCCCACATGTGTGGACATCAGAAAAGTCATCAGGAAATTGGTGTTAATATCTCCACGTCAAACCTTGAGTCCGAGCTGTGGAGTCGGAGTCAAATCAATTTGGGGTACCTGGAGTTGGAGTTGGTGGTTTCATAAGCTGAGGAGTCAGAGTTGGTGTCGGATGATTTTTGAACTGACACCACAGCCCTGCTACTAATCACAATTAAATTAGAGACTTTGCTATGTGTGTACTTAGCCAGGAAGCACTCCACCTTTGTATATATTCAATTAATCTTATACTTGTGACTTTTATTGCGACATTAGTCATTTTATTGGGTTATTACGCTGTGACACGAGTCATTTAAGGCGATAACACTGTTTAATTTACTATGAGTATTGAGACTATTTCCCAGTGACGAGGTTAGGTGGAGCCCGCAGTTTTCATACAGTTTGAGACCAGCAACGATTGTTGAGGGGTTATAGAAGTAGTCGCTAGGCAGCTGCATGTACACAATCACAAAGGGAGAACGAACAAAAGATCTTACATGCAGGAGGCCACCATTACTAATTTACTGCCATTACTAAAGTTTTCAGTGCAAAATGACCCACATTGTATTGACCCGAATTCTCCAGTGATTTAAATAAGTACAAAAGAAAAGTAACACAGATAATGTAAAGCAAAGTAATTAATAAGCATATTGCCTCACAATTGGTGGTTTCAGTGTACAATAGCAGAAACCCAGTGTGACAAAGACTGAACTCTCTCACAGGACTCTCACATGACTGCATTACAGAAAATACCGGACGTGGCAGAATGTCACTGCTAAATACTGAAGGAAAAATAGTTCATTAAACTGTACTTCTAATGCACTATTCTGTAGCGGTTTCTTAAACAAACTATGGTGATTTCAACAGTATTTATAAAGATGAATGAGTAACAGTTGACAATAGCAATAGACAGATCAATACAGCCTCAACAGATTCATTTGTGGCTATGCTTGCTTGGAATTCACGAGGCAGATAAGAAAAGCTGGTATTTTATCAAATGAATTAATACAGCTATTATCAGTAAGAACAGGCCACGCTAATTGAATATTAATGAACACTCTCATCACTTAGAGGAGCATACTTTAACATGTATTTAAGATTTCCAAGTAACAAATTGCTTTCTAAGACAGTACCGTATCTTTCTCTGGTGTTTATTCATTAGAAATAAGTACTATTGTTGAGCCCCAGTGGGGTGTATAACAACCTACACTCCAGATTTGTGAAAATGCGAAAATGCGATATCATTTACCAGCTTGTCAATAATGGTCATGTGGGGCTCGGCTGGTTGATAATCACTGAAACGCAACTCCTTGCTGCTTTGGATACCAGTTGGAGCACAGAAAAACAAACAACCAACCAACAACTTTGCTTTAAAAAGACATGCTAGTGAGAGCTGAGACTATGCTCATGGCAAATCTGGACGGCATGCTGCAGATTTCTGCAGCATGCAGCCGAATCATTATAGACGGGAAGAACCAAGCTTAGATTTGGGCTGCGCAGAACGGGAGCCAAGGCCGAATCGGAAACCGCCACGACTCCTAGTGTAAATTGGCCCTTACTGATTTAAAATCAGTCACGTTTATTAGCTACTCCATGCACTGCCCCCTCCCTCCTATGTAAACAATGTTATCTCAGATATATTTAAGGCCCGTACACACGCTCACCCAAACTGCCTAATTGACGTCCTATTTTGGTGTGTTGGATGACAATCAGGAATGGTGTGTGGCAAATGAGCAGAAGACGTTCCATCTGGCAGATCAACACACGACTGTTGGGCTAATATCGTGCAGTGGCCATGTGTGTACAACATCGTTTCAACTACGTTGTTTTGAAAGGAGCCATGCTGTGAAGTTTCCCTTGTGCAGACTGTATTTAAAGGAGTTGACATTTTAGTTGGTTGATGTGTGTAACACAGGGTTGCCACCTCATCCTTTTAAATACTGACACATGTAAGTTATACAGGTTCCGGGGATATTCACACATTATTAGTGCCAAACTGCATCTAACTAGCCACAAGGCATGTATAATTCATAGGTGACGGTATTTAACCACTTAAGCCTAACTAGCCGAAATTTCTCGTCCAGTTAGGCTGCGCACACTCCCGCAGGTCTCGCTCGCTCCCGCGGGCCCCCCCCGTGCGCGCTCCCGCCGCCGGCCGCTAGCCCAGCGATCAATGAAAGGGATTATAGATCCCTTTCATTGATCGGACCCCCCCGGGGCAGACGCTGCGGCTTTTCTGAGTTAAAAAAGTTCCTGGTCTTCTTTCTTCTTCCTGGGAGCGAGATCGATCGCTCCCAGGACTTTTTGACTGTGGCCATCTTGTTGCCAAATGGCAAACTACACCAAAAACGACTTTGTATTTAATAAATACATTTTTTAAACATTTAAAATCCCCTGTTTACCTCCCACATAAAAGTTTTCATAAAAAATAAAAAAAATTACAATAAAAAATAAAAAAAAAGACAAATTGTTACCTAAGGGTCTGAACTTTTTAAATATTCATGTCAATGGAGTATATCAATATGATTTAATAAATTATGGGCTTTTAAATAGTGATGGACGCAAATTGGAAAAAAATGCACCTTTGTTTCCAAATTAAATCTTGTCGCCATACATTGTGATAGGGACATAATTTAAATGGTGTAATAAGCGGGAGAAATGGGTAAATAAAGTACATGGGTTTTAATTATGGTAGCATGTATTAATTTCAAACTATAATGGCCAAAAGCTGAGAAATAATAATTTTTTTCCATTTCTTTCTTAATATTCCTGTTAAAATGGATTTAGAATAAATTAATTCTCAGCAAAATGTATTACCCACAGAAAGCCTAATTGGTGGCGGAAAAAACAAGATGTTGCTCAATTCATTGTGATGAGTAGCGATAAAGTTATTGGCAAATGAATGGGAGGTGAACGTTGCTCAGATGCAAAAAAATCTCAACCCTGTGGGCTTAAGTGGTTAAAGGGATAAGGTGGCAACCTTGGCGTGAAATATTTGTTGTGTCAACAGTTGTGGTGTTGGTCACGCACTTTGTTGGATGTGTATATGAGCCTTTAGATTAATTAAAAGTTATTTAAAGCAGGGGTGTCAAACTAAATCACATAAAGGGCCCAAATAAAAAACACAGTCCATGCTGCGGGCTAAACAAGTCTAAGTTGTGAGGACAAAATTACATTTAAAAAAAAGTCTGTATCTGGTTGGGGCACACCTTCTCACTTTTTTTAAGCATACTTTGTTCAAATAATTAGTTCTATAAAGTTGTTTAAAAAAAACAAAAAACAAAAAAAACACTAAAAACAGTGTCTGCTATCTGGAGGAAGGTCAACCCTTATCTCCCTTTTAAACAGGTTTTCATTTATTTTATACTTTATTGGTGCCTTTTTTTAGCTTTTTTTTTCCCTCCTTTCGATTGATACTTAGTTCCACCTTTGGTGTCAAAATACGGACGTATATTGCACTCCATAGAGGATACATTAGGTGAAAGAAAAGAGCACAGCTTTACTTACCAGGGGCTTCTTCCAGCCCATAAAAAAGTCTAGCCATTCTGGTACTGAAGTTACCCTGTTCTCTTGGCTGCCGCTGTCCCATGTATAAGATTGCGACTTGCAGCCAAGAGAGCTCTGCGCTTGCACTGTTCAAGCCTGAGATGTGCACATGCGCAGAGCCAGCGACCCAGGCGCAGTCATGTTGATGCTGCTCAACAAACAGTTACCTGACAGATGAAAGTTAAATTACACAGAAAGGATACCTTTTGTGGCAGATAAAAGCAAATGGCTGTAACTTACTGGGTATGAGAAACTGGGGGGTTAGGGTGTTCATGTTAATGCTGCTAAACAAAAAAAAGTTATTGGCAATCTGCAATCATGTGTCAAATGCCAAGCAGTGCAGAGAGAAAAGTGGTTAACTGACAGATGCACGTTAAGTTACGGGGTAAAAATGTCTAGTATGGCAGATAAAAGCACAAGCCTGTTACTTTCTAAATGACCCTCATATATCACTGACCATCATTCTTTCAGTTCTTTCTATCAGATAAGTTACATTGCAGTTGAGTAGTTGTGCTTACACAAGAGGACTCAACCATAACACTGTTTCTTTCTAGAGTACGATTTTCATATTTTGCTATGTAGCTATTTGCCATGGCAGTAACATCACACTAACCTTGAGGCAGCTGCATAACCCCTGTGCTCAGGCCTGAAACAATATCTCCAAGGAGATACTCCTTCACTCGGTACCGCGGCAGCCATTTCAGAATTGGCAGAAAGCTGTACAGCTGAGATTTGGCCTTCTTAGCAGTGCACCTGTAAAGCACAAAATATGTATGAATAGTACAATACTAAGACACGTGTGCTTACATGCCATAGCAGAAATATACAGTATTTGAACATATATAAGGATCTAGTTTTTATCAGCCTTGGAATTTTAATGAAGGTGCATTTTGATGTATGTAATAATTGCACAATAGCAGTTCACTGGGTGCCACATTCTGTCATGAGAGGTCACTTCTGCTTGTCAACATTCAGGCCGGAGAAACTTTTTTTTTTTTTTTTTTTTTAGTCAACAACATAAACAAAAGAATAACCAGTTGCAATATCGTCATCCTGCCAAGCACTGTCGGGAACTCCCTGTCCTGTGCTCCCCCAGTGCCATTCATCTTGCAAAGTATTCTTCGCAGAATCATCAGCGTTTCTCTCTCCTGCTCCAGGCACCTCCGGCGATGAGCGACCTCCCTTTACCCTGAACACTGACTCTAAAGCTGACAGCTCCTGCAGGTCGCTTGTAATTGCAAGAGAAGCCGGAACTAAAAGGGAGCAGTGAGGGTGACAGGAGGTAGCTCATTGCTGGAGACACCTGGGGCAGGTTAGAGAAGTGCTGCTGCTTCCGCTGTACATAATCTGCACTGCACTGGGGAAATACAGGAGGAGAGGACAGAAGGAGGCACATGGGGGCAGAGGTGGCACAGACACTTGGGAAACTAAGGAATGGAAAGAGGCGTGGGCAGACAGAGGTGACAGTGGGGGCACGTATGTGACAAAGGGGGACACTGAAGGCACAGGGGAACAGTGGTAACACAGAGGGGGACACTGGGGGCACAGAGGAGATACAGGGAACAGAGATGGCACAGTGTTTCAACTTATGGACAGATTCAGATTAAGAACAAACCTACAGTCCGTATCTTGTTTGTTACCTAAGGACTACTTCTACATTTTAATAGCTTAGATGAGTCAACATGAAACATCCAGTATTGTCTTACAGTGAAAAAGGATGGATTACTATCTGAAACATATTGTTGCCATTTAATACTTTAGGCCAGTTTCACACTGCAAACTGGAGGTGCGTCAGCTGCGCTGCACCGCCAAAACCAGGCCTCTGGGGAATACTGTGTAGTAGTAATCTGGCACTAAGCCAAGCAGGAAGTGTTGCGTGCTTGCGGTCACTTCCTGCTTCGGGGTATGCGGAAGTGCACTGAAGCGTATTGTAAAAGTACGCTTCTGCGTATTTTTCTACAGAACACAAAAACCAGGGGTCGAGTCCTGCGTGGACGCGGGTGAACGGCGTTCACCCACTTTTTCTTCAGAGTGAACGCCGTTCACCCTGGCTTGTGTGGAGGGAGCAGAGCAGAGAAGGCGAGCTATGGGGACAGTGGGGATGAGCGGACATCTCCCCCCCATCCCTCACCTTTGTGCTCCCCTTCCTGCCTCTCCTCTCCAGCGTTGTTAAGTGTCGGGCCCGGCGGCGAAAGTGAGCGGAGACTTTCCGCCTACTTCCAGCCGCAAGGGACGCTCCGCTCTGTGTGCGGCTAGAAGACCAGACTAGCCACACACAGAGCGGAGCGTCCCTTGCGGCTGGAACGAGGTAAGTCTCAGCCCACTTTCGCCGCCGGGCCCGACACTTAACAACGCTGGAGGGGAGAGGCAGGAAGGGAAGAACAAAGGTGAGGGATGGAGGGGGGGGGGGGATGTCCGCCCATCCCCGCTGTCCCCATAGCTCGCCTTCTCTGCTCTGCTCCCTCCGGGTGGGGGCACACCTGGGTAACCTGGGCACATATACCCCTGCCTACATATACTGGGGACATATACATCTGCCTCCATATACTGGGGACATATACCGCTGCCTACATATACTGGGGACATATACACCTGCCTATATATACTGGGGACATATACCCCTGCCTACATATACTGGGCATATACACCCCTGGCTACATATACTGGGCACATATACCCCTGCCTACATATACTGGGCATATATACCCCTGGCTACATATACTGGGCATATATACCCCTGGCTACATATACTGGGCATATATACCCCTGGCTACATATACTGGGCATATATACCCCTGGCTACATGTACTGGGCATATATACCCCTGGCGACATATACTGGGCACATATACCCCTGCCTACATATACTGGGCATATACACCCCTGGCTACATATACTGGGCACATATACCCCTGCCTACATATACTGGGCATATATACCCCTGGCTACATATACTGGGCATATATACCCCTGGCTACATATACTGGGCATATACACCCCTGGCTACATATACTGGGCACATATACCCCTGGCTATATATACTGGGCACATATACCCCTGACTACATATACTGGGGACATATCCCACTGGCTACATATACTGGGCACATATACCCCTGGCTACATATACTAGGCAACTATACCTTTGGCTACATATACTGGGGACTACTATACTCATGGCTACTTATACTGGGGACACCTATAGACCTGGCTACCTGGGGGTACCTATTTTGGGGGAACTGCTGTCAGATTATCTGCATTTTTGTGGAACCGCTGTTATGTATTTTGGGGAACAGCTGCCAAATTATGTGTATTTTGGGTGATCCGCTGCCAGGTTTCGCGTATTTTGGGGAACTGCTTCCAAATTATGTGTATGTTGGTGGAACTGCTGCTGCCACATTGTCTATTTTGGGGGAACCACTTCCATATTATCTGTATTTTGGATGAACTTCTACCAGATTATGTGTCTTTTTGGTGAAATGCTGTCAGATTACATCTATTTTTGGGGGATACACTACGGCAGAGCTCAAACTTCCTCGGCAGACCTATTACATCACTGCTAAGGTCATGTATATTTGGCCCAACCCATGACCACGCCCACTGTGTGCTTGGCCACGCCCATTTTTGACGCGCCGCAGGAATTCTCCGAGTGAGTCCACTCACTTCTTTTCCCAGGACTAGACCCCTGACAAAAACTAAATGTTAACACCCATATATAACTCCACCATATGCACATAATTATGTTCCCTGTATTTAAAAACTAGAAGCCTTACTGAATACATTAAATAACAGTAAGGATGATATAGTTATACAGTACTTCCTAGATGCTTTTACTTTTTTTCCCACTATAAAGTTGCATTGCCAGCTGAAGCATTACAAGATCTTCAACAAGAGTTTATGAGATGTATTTGGAAACACACAATATATCTCCACGCATTAAGTTTACTGTTCTTTTGTTAATATGGAGTAACCAACGAGAAGTTTATTTTGAAAGGCTAACTTAAATGATGAGGTCTTTTGCTGGCAATTACAAGAGTCTCAATGGTTAACACAATTTTATTATGAAAGTGCTTTTCAAAAAAATTTCAACATTAGAAAATGGATTTAAATATCATATTATGTTCTACATTACACAGGAAAAGCACCTGTAGTTTCTCAAACAACAGAAATAATAATACAGTCTATATTAGATGGAAACTGATTCTTGTGAAAAAAGCAAAAGAAAACACAGAGACCGGGAGCCCGATCTGGTGTATTATCAATGAGACACCAGGATAAGTGCGTAGAACAGTGATATACTCACAAAATTGGGTTGCTATAGAAAGCAACCACCTTTCTCGCATGTGAGGAAGTACCGTCCTCACTCGGCCTTGCTTCTGAGGATAGTATAGGTCGCAGCTCCTGGTAAAAAGTTGGCCTCTTGGAATGAATTCCAAGTGTGCATTCCCCTAAACTGGGGTGACGGAGATTCAAGAAAAGTAGGAGGCGCCCGTAGACTTGTATCAATAATAGGTGTTTATGATAGGAATAAGACTATATGAAATAAAATGAATAAAATAAAATAAAAAAAGGGGGTTCCCTTGTTCCTACCTTATAGTAGTGAAATCACATGCAAGGTAGTAATAATACTTCTTAACTTTTATTGGGGCACAAATGACAACGCGTTTCTCGGCTACAGCCGCTTCCTCAGGTCTATAGAAGTGCCTCCATAAAGCAGACACGAAAGACTGTCTGAATAGTAGTCACATTTATTAATTAGTACCCCAAAACAGTGCAAAAAAAAAATTTCAGCAATAGCAGGTGTAGTGCCTCAGTCTGAGGCGCTACACCTGCTATTGCTGAAATTCTGTCTTGTCCCCATGTTTATTGCCTGATGAAGCGGGCTGGGCCTGCGAAACGCGTTGCACTGTTTTGGGGTACTAATTAATAAATGTGACTACTATTCAGACAGTCTTTCGTGTCTGCTTTATGGAGGCACTTCTATAGACCTGAGGAAGCGGCTGTAGCCGAGAAACGCGTTGTCATTTGTGCCCCAATAAAAGTTAAGAAGTATTATTACTACCTTGCATGTGATTTCACTACTATAAGGTAGGAACAAGGGAACCCTCTTTTTTATTTTATTTTATTCATTTTATTTCATATAGTCTTATTCCTATCATAAACACCTATTATTGATACAAGTCTACGGGCGCCTCCTACTCTTCTTATATTAGATGGAGACTTTAATGCAATATTATGCTCTTTGTCAGACAGGAAAGCACCTCAGGGCTGTTTATCCTGACAAACTCCCATATATGTATTAATAAAGGATAAAATTGGCAGTACAGGAAGGGCTAGAATGGCTATAAATATAAAAGAAAACACACACACAGCAATCATTCTGAGTTTAGATGCTAGACAGGCTTCAGCCACCTCTCAGGTTTCAAATTACATTTAAATTAATATTTTGCCAATATACATAAAATTGTTTTCTAATTGGTTTAAGTTCAATTTGTTTTCTTTATCATTGCCATGGACTAACATAAAACAGGAATGATGCGAGTTGATGGTGGCAGGTGACCATGTCAACATCCCTGCTTGGAAGACGGATCAAAATGAACATAAACAGTAAACTAGATATGGAAATTATGGAAAGAATTGCCTGTACCTTTGCACTAATATACATACATACATACATACATACATTTCATGTGTATGTATGTATGGACAAGTCATGCGCTTACCTGTTAAATTTCTAATTAAAATTTAATTGGAAAAAAAAACTAACAAAAAAAAAGAAAACAACAAACAGAGAGCTACAAAGTCTTATCATGCTTCATACCTGTAATGTGCATTTACCTTACCAAGCACATTTTTGACACAGGGGTCCATATGCAATTCACTTTTTCTCCTGAGTTTTCTCCCAGGTGATATTTTCAGAACTTGTCAAAGTGCTTTTTAACTACCTAACGAGTGCGTCACGCCGATGGGCATGACCGCAGCGGCAGCCCCAGGACCGCCTACCGCCGATTGGCGTCAAGTCCTGGAGCTGCAGTTTAGCAGGGAACAAGTGCGTGCATGCGCGATCAGCCTGCTAGCCGGAATCTACCAGACTGTTTGGAGTCGAAAGGGCAAATAAATCGCCTTTGTTTACATTTGTACAGCGCTGCGATCTCCTGCAGCGCTGTACGAGGGACACTCGGCTGTCCCTCAGAGCGGCTCGTAATGCATAGCCTCTCATAGGCTGATACCTATGAGAGGCAGGGAACAGTGCCGATCACCGGCCTATGGTGATTTAGGATGGCACAGGGGAGAGGAAGAAAGAGGGAGGAAGGAGGGAGGGAAAAGCCTCCCCTTTTTTTAACCTTCTGCCGACAGCGTCACGCCAATGGTCGTGGCCGCGGCGGCAGCCCCAGGACCGCCTAACGCCAATTGGCGTCAAGTCCTGGGGCTCTGTTTTGCAGGAGATCACGCGCAGGCTGCGCGTGTATCTCCTGCTTGGGGGGCGGAGCTCCACCTTGCCTTCAGTCGCCGAGCAGCTATTGCAGCTCGGGAGACTGTTAGACGGCGTGATCGCCGTCTATTTACAAGGTGCAGCTCTGCGATCAGCAGCAGCGCTGCACTGAGGACAGCCGTGTGACACGGCTGTCCCCCTGGGGGACAAGAGAGCGATCGGCTCTCATAGGCAGAAGCCTATGACAGCCGATCGCCGTAATTGGCTGGCTGTGGGGAGGGAGGGAAGAAATTTAAAGAAACAGGGGTTTTAAAAAAACAAACAAACAATAATATTTATTATAAAAAAATAAACATGGGGGGAGCGTTCAGACCCCACCAAGAGAGAGCTCTGTTGGTGGGGAGAAAAGGGGGGGGGGGAAATTACTTGTGTGCTGTGTTGTGCGGCCCTGCACAGCCCTATGTTATGAAAAATGGCCTGGTCACTAGCAGGGCTGTGGAGTCGGAGTCGGAGTCGTGGAGTCAGGCAATTTTGGGTGCCTGGAGTCGGAGTCGGGAAAAAATGCACCGACTCCGACTCCTAATGAATTTGTAACTGTAATTAAAATAGAAAATATGATAAAATGTTCTATTTCTCAGATAATATTCATTAAAAATAATGTATATATACAGTATATATACAGTAAAAGCTGTGCTTAGTCCACAAAAATGAAATAAACCAATCAAAATTAGTTACTTGTGCTGCTTCAATAAAGCAGTCCCCGTATTTTTAAGGTCAGATATACATATCTGATTGTGACTGTATATATGATGTGTACACAGGAATCTCATATATACACTAAATAACATCTATGCTGTAAGAATAAAGCCTGATGTGTAGCTGTGTCACTAATAGAGATGGTCAATGAGATGGAAATAATTCTGCGTTGATTGTGATTTATGCAAATGTATGCACTCCCTTTGCTGATGAAATCAAATAATTTGATATGTTGTTAAAATTTGGTTTGGTGACTACAAATTAAAGGGTACCTGAGACGGATGAAAAGTAAAGTTTTTATATACCTGGGGCTTCCTCCAGCCCCCTTCAGGCTAATCAGTCCCTCGCTGTCCTCCACCACCCGGATCTTCTGCTATGAGTCCTGGTAATTCAGCCAGTCAGCGCTGTCCGGCCGCGTGCCGCTCCCACAGCCAGGAACATTCTGCACCTGCCCAATAGTGCTGCACAAGTGTAGTATGCTCCTGGCGGCGGAGTGTGTGCATGCGCACTACGCCCGACTGGCTCAAGTACCTGGACTCATAGCAGAAGATCCAGGTGGTGGAGGAGGACAACGAGGGACTGATTATCCTGAAGGCGGCTGGAGGAAGCCCCAGGTATGTATAAAACTTTAATTTCATCTGTCTCAGGTTTACTTTGTTACACAGTAGTACTATACTCTACATATGCACTCCCCACAGAGCTGCAGGGAATCCACTGAGAATGCTGTGCACATTGAACACAGAGGTGTTGTCTGTCACCCATAAACCTTGTTCAGATTGTGCATGAAGAATGTGTAATAGAGGAAGAATCTCTTTATTCCCCTGCAGAGTACCTGCACATCATTCTTACATGTACCCACACTTACATTGCCTAGGGCCTGATAGATGTTCTTTGTTCCGGTTTGTACCTTTTACAAGTACTCTTACCAAGGACTAGATTTAGTCTAAAGGGAATAAATATAGTAGTCTACATATCCTTCTCCCTTCAGTTGTCTTGTAAAATTCCTAAGCGTTGGCAGTTAAGAGACGAATTTCATGTTACATACTTTTAATCAGCAAAATTGTAATATGCAAATTAGAGGAGTCGGGGAGTCGGAGTCGGTGGAATCCTAAACTGAGGAGTCAGAGTCGGTGGATTTTTGGACCGACTCTGGTCACTAGGTGGGTGTAAGCCTGAGGTTCTGAAGTGGTTAAAGAGACTCTGAAGTCTCAAAAAAAAAAAAAAAACATCTTTTTATTTAACAAATGTGTTTAATATGGTTTGTCCTAACTAAACTGCCGCATTCCCAGCTATCAGTGACGGATCTCTGCCTCCCCCCGCCCCCTTCAGCGAAGGAAGACTGAGAGGGGCGGGGAAGAGGCGGCGATCCGGGCTGACTGACGCGCTGAGAGGCAGAGCTGCGGCTCATAGCTCTGCCTCTCACGGAAGCGCTGTCCGGATTGCCTCCCGGGGAGTTTGGGGGGGATTTAGATAGATTAGAGCGGCGGGAATGCAGCGGTTTAGTTAGGGCAAACATACTAAACACATTTGTTAAATAAAAAGATTTTTTTTTGAGACTTCAGATTCTCTTTAATGCTGGGGATACACGGTATGTTTCTGTACCATGTATCGGCCAGCTGATAATATTCAGCTGGCCCGATCAAGCCGCTCGACTCCCACCCGCTCGATCCCCCCCCGGCGGACAATGGCAGGGAATCGAGCACTGATAAGGAAGCGCCGGCGGGGATGAGCGGTAATCGATCCGCACGGACGAGCGGGGACGCGGCTGGGGTCGATCCGGCGGCTAATAGGCCGCCGGATCGACCCGTGTATTCCCAGCATAAACCACCAGCAAGCATGAAAATACGCAAAATAAATTTGATAGTACTTCTTCACCAACTTTTGGGTACTTTTTCATTTGTAAAATGCTGAAAAGTTAGTTCAAAAAGAAGAAGCCCATATGAAATTAATTTTTTCTCTCAAGTTTTCTCCTAAGTGATATTTTTAAACTTGTCAATAAAATGCATTTTAAATCATCAGCACACAAGAAAATATTTAAATAATTTTGATAGTACATTTCCACCTACTTTTTGATACTTTTTCAATTGCAACGTGCTGTAAAGTTATTCTAAATACAAGACGAAAAATTTTCCTATAAGAAGACTCCGGAGAAAATGTTGATTGCATAGGGGCCAGGGTCACTTTAATCACAAACAAAACTACAGTTGTTAATCTTACCCGGTGCCAATCAAACTAAATTTCAAATAGTTCTTTAACCAGTTAAGCCCAAGTGGATGAATATATTCGCCCAGCAGGAACCGCTTAGCGGCAATCTGGACGAAAATATATATATATATATATATATATATATATATATATATATATATATATATATATATATATATATATATATATATATATATATATATATATATATATATATATATATATATAATATATAAATATATATATATATATATATATATATATATTCATCCAGCGGTGTTTCGGCGGGTGTGCTCTTGTAACGGGTATGTGCTTGCTTCCCACCGCTATTACAGGGGATCAATTGCGCAATGGCAATGAGTGTTCCAAACACAAATGGAATAACCAATACTGCTACATGTGCTGGGAAAAAGTACAAAATTTATTATGTGACATTTACCACAAAACTGCTGGCCTGTACAAGGACAAACACTTAAAAAATAGCCTAAAAACATGAATCAGCATGATGAGCACATGAACAGATGATTACCAATGACCTTTGAATTGTGTGAATTATGCCCAGGTGGCCTGGCCACAAACCTATGCACAAACGTGGGCAACACTACAATTCTTCATTGGTCATGCCAATATCCTTATCTATGATCTGCCACCTACCAAAGGATGGTATATGTCATGTCCAAAATCGCCCAGCATCAGCCTATGCAAAAAATGGACAGACTACCGATCCGATTTGGTCGTGTGTGGCCCCACCACCGACGCACACCGAGGCCTCAAAAAGAGCTCACAGTCCTTGTTTGAATTTCAACCTGACCATAACCAGATTCAGGACAATCTTCAGACCTCTGTGGAATTATTCCCATTTGAATCACTTACTGACGGTGTACGTCTGTATTAGACTAAATGTCCGCTTAGTGACTGCTCCCTAAAGGAAGCTGTATAGGCAGGGTCTTCATAAGGAAATGTGTCAAGATGATAAAGTTCTTACCAACTCGTTGCGGCTACTGGTGGTTGACTCACGGTTTTTTGGCGTTTAGGTGGCGTTCTGGCTGAAAAGGGTCAACTTCAACGCGTCCGCACATGCGTCTGGCCGCTAGGTGTCCAGTAGGGCCTGGTTCTGATCTTCAATCTTTAGGGGGCTTGCGGAGAGGCGTCCCTACTATCCGCGCCGCTCCCCTTCCCATCGATCATCCCACACTGGACCGTGTAGTAAAGTTCCTGTATGACGCCGAGCAGGCAGCTGTGCGTCTATGCGGCCATGTGTCAGGACTTCCGCGTGAGCGCCTGTGAGTGTTCCCCTGAGGCAAATGATCCCCTGTGAATGAATCAACATGCTTTCAATTACGAGGCATCTTGATTCATGTTTCTGTCTGGGGTACCGTATAATAAATGTGCTAACCTATATATAAAAAACAGGACGTCTTGTCTGCTTTTGGGAGGCAAGCCCACCACTTCCTCCAAGCACTTTTAAAGATTTTATGAATTTTTATCCTGCTGGCGCCTCTGTTCAACGTTCAAATACACTGCGTCCACTCCCGGTGGAGGGGAGTACTACCCCCTTTGTTTCATTACTACAGAGAGAAACTTCTTAGCCCTGAGTGAGGACAGGCCTACTCTCCTCACCTGCCTTTATAGTGGTTGCCTGAATGGTAACCCATGTTTGTGAGTATAATTTTTCTCACTTAACCATTTGATCAAATCATCTTAACATACTGCACCATATTGGGCTCTCGGTTTTCTTCTTGATTCATAAAACAGAACATCACAAATGGTAAGAAAAAAAAGAAAAAGAAAAGGGGACCGAGCACTTCCTGATCATGAGCAGGAGAGTGCTTAGTGGCCCAAAAAAGTACAATTGAAGTAGGAAAAATAAAATACATGACACATGAAATGAAGACACACACACACACAAACGTTAATTAAAAAATAAAAATGACAGTTTAACCACTTCATGACAAAGGACATATATATACATCCATTGTATTTGTGGCCAATGCACCACCAGTTTTTTACTAAATGTGGCACATGGGGTATCGTTTTAACAGAGTTGTAGAATACATTTTAGTGTGTCTTACAGCTTGGACCCCCATCACATAAAAAGTAGGTAGGGACAAACTCCATCAAAACATAAAAATTAATTTTCAAAATTATGATCAAACTTGGGATGTGGTAACATTAACCGTGATAAGTTGTAGAATACAGTTTAGACAGTTTTTGGGTTAAAGCGAACCTTAAGTCAAGTAAAAAAAAAAATGAGATTTACTCACCTGGGGCTTCCCTCAGCCCCCAGCAGCCAATCGGTGCCCTCGCAGCTCCGCTCCGATGTCCCAGGACCCGCCGGCGAGCACTTCCGTTTGGCCGTCACCGGCCGACAGGCATGGGAACGCGAGTGATTGTTCGCGTTCCCAGCCTGTATATCACCCCCTATGCTGCTATTGCGACCTCCTGGTCGCAATAGCAGCATAAGGGGCGATATACAGGCTGGGAACGCGAACAATCACTCGCGTTCCCATGCCTGTCGGCCGGTGACGGCCAAACCGGAAGTGCTCGCCGGCGGGTCCTGGGACATCGGAGCGGAGCTGCGAGGGCACCGATCGGCTGCTGGGGGCTGAGGGAAGCCCCAGGTGAGTAAATCATTTTTTTACTTGACTTAAGGTTCGCTTTAAGGTCCATGTCTTGTGTATTCTTTTTAATCACAAACTGAATCAAAAGCAATTAAATGTTCGCATATTCTGTACCAAAATAAAAGACTTGTAAAATGATAACAAAGTTACAGAATATAAAAGAAAAAAATATATATATTGTTACCTTAGGAATATGGCTTTCTAAATATGTATGCCATGAGGGTATAATACTATTATTTTTGCAAATAAGGTGTTGTAATCATTGATAGTGTATAACGAGAAAGAAAAAAAATAAAAGAACAGAAAAGGACACCTTTCTTTCCAAATACAATACTGTCACCATACATTGTGCTAGGAACAAAATCTAAATGTTTTAATAACCAGGATGAATAAGTATATACAATTTGTGGCTTTAACTTATAGTTAGCACTGTTTATTGTAAAGCTATACTGAATGTAAATGGAGAAATAGTGTTTTTTTCCCCTTATTTTCCCTTTAAAATGCATAGAAAATAAGGTAATTACTAAACAAAATTATCACATGCTAAAAGCCTAATTTGTCCTGAAAAAAAAACTATATAGATCATTTCGGTGTGATAAGTAGTAATAAAGTTATTGGTGAATTCATGGGAGCAGCGCTGATATGTGAAAGTTGCTCTCGTCTTGAAGTGGTTAAACAAAAAACAAAACAAACAAATAGTTACCTTAGGGACTTTTTTTTTAATATGCATGTTGTGATGTATATGTATGTTGTGGTATATTACTGTTATCTCTTGCCTATATGGGCTTGTAATTAGTGATGGATGCAAAACTGAAAAAAAATGTACTAGGGAAATATTTTAAACGTTGCAATAACTGGGACAAATAGGCAAATAAAATGTATGGGTTTTATGCACATTAGAACATTTTATTTTAAAACTATAACGGCCAAAATATGAGAAATAATGTTTTTTTTCTTTTTTTTTCTTATTATTCCTGTTAAAATGCATGTAGAATAAAATAATTCTTAGCAAAATGTACCACCCATAGAAAGCCTACTTGGTGGAGAAAAAAAACCCAGATATAGATCATTGTAATAAGCAGTAATAACATTATTAGCAAATGAATGAAAGAAGCGCTGACAGGTGAAAATTGCTTCTGTCCTAGAGGTGTAAACACCTGCGGGCTGAAGTGGTTAAAGAAGTTCGTATTTAGCAAGTATACTTGTTCCTCAAAGTTATAAAATGGAGAACCAATAGGATATATTCTTCTCCTTAATATAATTGTTACAGTCTGTATTATATAATTACTACATTAAGGAGTGCCTGATTAAACACACTATTCCATGACAGGGATAGGATTAGACATATTCACTTATGCAAGTAATGGCAATTACAGTTTGTCTGCGGCGGATTAAGGGAAGTCAAAATACATCCTCTTCCTGAAGTCATAATTACTTTAGCAGCTATAAAGAGACAGGGGAACACAGAGAATGCTCCACCTAGTTAACAGTTACAGGAAGCAACAGAAGATTTTAAAGGGCTCCTCCTACTCTCACTTCCTCAGTGCATTAGTGATAACTACTTACAAAATAAGACTTATCACATCAAGACAGGATTATTGCAGATTTATGGAATCCCCATAAGGTCCAGTGCCAACTACAAGCGATTTTACAGCGCTTGCCAATCGCCAGCATTACATTAATTATCTTGACTCGGGGGTCTGATTTGTTTAACAGGCTTAAGTGGATGGTATAGCTCTGCTTCAAAAATGCTTATAAAAGTAAACTATGAAGGAAAGCAGGTCCGGCACCAGTCTGTTAGAGCAGTGTTTCTCAACATTTTATTGGTATGTACCCCTTTTAAAACCCTGTACTCAACAAGTACCCCCTAGCATAGTAAACATTATCACAAGTACCCCTTGACAAATATATATTTAATCATAGTACATTATAATTGGTTCTAAACAATTCCAAGCATTTACTATTGCTTTTAATTAGCTAAAATACTAATTTGGTGCTGTTTAAATAAGATGTATAATTTTCTAAGACTCTAAATTTGTTATTCTTGGCTAAGTATATCAAGCCCGAGTACCCCCTGGAACCATCAGAAGTACCCCCTGGGGTACGCGTACCGCATGTTGAGAACCTAGGTGTTAGAGTACTGGGGAACTTTTGACCGCCCCACTGCGATACGGACCACCTGAGCGCAGAGTCTAAGTGACCACGGGTCTTCACCTACGACCCCTTGAGGGGGAAGCAGGACCACAACCCCTTGAGGGGGATGTGGAAACTTAGCTGCCTAGTGCCCACCAGGTTGCGCTCAGAATAATCCCACAGTGGTTTGGAGAACAGAATGACAGTGCTACGTGGAGAAGGCAGGATCAGAGATTTAAGCCGGAGTTCAGTAAACGAGCCAAGGATCAGGACAGGCGGCAGACTGGAGATGTCGAGGTCACAAGCCAGAGGTCAGGGCAGGCGGAGAAGGATTAGTGGTCGGGGTCACAAAACAAAGATCAGGGCAGGTGGAGATCAGAGAATAGTCGAGGTCACAGGCCGGGGTCACAACAGGAATCAACAGGATATAAGCCAGGAACAACTAGCACAATGCCACAAACTGTCAGAACCAACAGCACTGTCATAGAGGGCAGTGCTGCTTATATACTGTGGCAAATTGAACTTGGTGCCGAACGACTGCGCATGCGCAACTTTCTGCACGCGCACAACAGTTGCGTAGCACCGTAAACAATGTGGAAAAGCCATAAAACTCAGCCCGTTCGCGTGTGCGTGCGTATGGACACGCGCACGTGACCTCTGATGCCTGCCAGGCAGGTGAGTGTGACAGTCTCAATGCTTCAGTAGTAATTTATTCCAACAGGTACAGTAAAGTCATATGGGGGGTACAAAAGGGTGGCCTGACAGCCGTTTGCAGGTTCCCCTGCTTCGTCAGAGGCCAACATTGGCCGAAATGGCTGTCAGCAGGCACGTGCACAGGGGGGTGCTCTGGGTGCCCAGGCACCCCCCTTTTTAAAATCTTAAAAAAAGCCCCTCTCGCCGCGCAAAATAAGCTCCGCCCCCGATCGCGATAAGCCCCGCCCACCCGTGGGAAGCTCCACCCCCGCCTGGGACACTTTCAAGTGAAGAGGCCCAGACAGAAATCCTCCACCTAGCACCCACAGTGACCTCTCCCTCCCCCAGCACCCACAGTGACCTCTCCCTCCACCTAGCATCCACAGTGACCTCTCCCTCCACCTAGCATCCACAGTGACCTCTCCCTCCCCCAGCACCCACAGTGACCTCTCCCTCCATCTAGCACCCACAGTGATCTCTCCCTCCACCTAGCACCCACAGTGACCTCTCCCTCCCCAGCTCTAGCAGTGATCCTGCCTACCCCAGCACCCACACTGACCTATCCCTCCCCCAGCACCCACAGTGATTTTTCCCTCCCCCAGTGGCTACCCTCCTGTCCCCTGCAGCACCCACAGTGACGTCCCGTCCCAAAAGCAGCACCTATAGTAACCTCTCCCATAGCCAGCTCCACAGTGGCCTCTCACAACACCCAGCATCCACTCCTTCCTCCAGTAACCACACTGACTTCTCCCAGCACCCACAGTGACCTCCCCTTCCTCCAGCACCCATACTGATCTCTTCCTTCCACAGCACCCACAGTAGCCTACTCTTCCCTCAGCACCCACACTGACCTCTACCTCCCTTAGCAGCAACTATGCCATTCATGGCAGCACCCAAAGTGACCTCCCACCCCCTGCACCCACAATGACTTCTACCTCCCGAGACCCACAGTGATCTCCCCCAAAGGACCCACAGTGACCTCCCTTTCCTCCAGCACCCATACTGACCTCTACCTTCCAAAGCACCCACAGTTACTTCTCCCCCCAGCACCCACAGTGACCTACCCTTCCCCCAGCAACCACACTGACCTCTTTCCCCTAGCAGCAACTATGCCATTCATAGCAGTATCCACAGTGACCTCCCACCCCCTGCACCTACAGCAATCCCACCAATATTCAGCACCCACATTACACTCAACCAGTAACCCCCACTATAGCAAGCACCCAGTACTTGCAACAATCACCCAATAATCACATCCGGCCTCAATATGGCACTTAGTACTTGCATCAAACAGCAACATGACACCCAGTACCTGCACCCCTTCACCCTATAGCTGGCACCCAGTACTCACACCTACATGGCACAGTACTTGCACCCAGCCCCAACATGACACTCTCTACTCACACCTGCACACAGCCTCCACATGGCACCCACTATCTGCACCCACATAACTAGTACTAGCACTCAAAGTACCTGCACTCAGAACCCACATGACACAATGCTCAAAGATAGCTAGCACCCAGGCATGGCACCAAGTATTTCCACCTATGTGATACCCAGTACCTGCACCCAACACCCACATGTTTCATCTGCAGTAGTTCCAGTTGCACTAAGCCTCCACTTGGTGCTTAGCACCCACACCAAGCACTCACATATGACATCCAGTACTTGCACCCAGAACTCACAAGGGACTGAGTACCTGCAAACAACACCTACATGATGGTTGATACACACCCATACAGCCAGAATCCACATGACACCCTGTGCCAGCACCCAGAACCCACATGGCACCCAGCATCTGCCTTTAGCACCCACATGACAATACCCCACTAGCCAGCACCCATCACCCATATGTCGCCATGTGCTCACTCCCAGTACCCACTTGGCACTCAGTATTTGCACCTAAGACCCACATACCCCCATAATCAACACGCACATGGCACAGTACTCAAACGTCACCAAGTTACAAAGCCATTACATGCACCTAGTACCCATCCATGGCCAGCACCCAAATAGCACCCAGTACCCATCCTTGGTCCGAACCCATATGAGACTCAGTACTCTCCCATGGCACACATCCAGACCGCACATGGCACTCCCTACTCACTCATGTCCAACACTCACATGGCTCCCTGTTCAATTAGCACTCACATGGCACCCACTATTGTTTATCACCATCTGCTACTCATTCAGCACTCAATACTGCATAGCACCCACTGCAAAAAAAACATCCAATACAAACTAGACCTTGGTACCCAAAGCAGCTTGATACAGACTTTACTGCTAACTTGCTAAAACTTAGCGCCGGTTAGTGAATCAAGCCCCAAGTATCTGCACCCAGGCCTAAAATTGCACCCAGTACTCACACCTGCACACAGCTTCCACATGGCCCCCGCTATCTGCACCAAGCACCTACTTAACCAGTACCTGCACCCAAAGTACCTGCATTCAAAACCCATGTGATGCCCAAAGCCCACCCATAGCCAGCACCCAGTACAGGCATGGCGCCAAGTATTCGCACCCATGTCACATCCAGTACCTGCACCCAGCATCCACATGACATCCAGTACATGCACCAAGATCTTACATGGCACTAAGTATTTGCAATCAACACTCGCATGAAACTCGATACCCAATCATAGCCAGAACACACATGACACTCAGTACTTACACCCAGAACCCACATGGCACCCAGCATCTGCATTCAGCAGCATGACAATCAATACCCCCCTAGCCAGAAACGAGGTGGGGGGCATGCGGGGAAAGGCATTGCCAGGCCCCTTTTTTAAATTTGAGCACCCCCCACTTAAGGACCCTCTGCACGGCCCTGGCTGTCAGGCCGCCCTTTTGTACCCCCATATGACTTTATTGTACCTGTTGGAATAAATTACTAATGAAGCATTGAGACTGGTGCCGAACCTGCTTTCCTTCTTGGTTACCAAATGTGAGTTCTTTTAGGTAGAGAGCACAGTCTGTTCAGCTTACAACTGCCTATAGCCAGTGTGCAACGAGTGCCAGTCATTCCATGTTCTCTCTCCTCTACTTAAAGTAAATAATGGTTTCTTTCCCTACCCCTGTTATGCAGCAACATTGTTACTTACTATTGAAAAGTGATAATGCCTATAGGTCGGTCTCACCTGCAGGACTGTGAAATTTTGTGAAGAACAGACACTGGCTGTTTGTTTCTTGGATGCAAATTCCGTTGGAGATATTCCTGGGTGTAAATGGGCCTCTCTACGTAGTACCTTTGCCTCTGACAAAGACAGTCATCTTCGACCGAAACTAGTTCCATAGCACATTTCAGGTCTTCTGGAAGTACCTGCACATAATCACAGACAATTGATAGTTTTACTCTGCAATCAATATACAGTGTAAAAAATTACTCTATTAAAAACAAGGCTTTACTGAAAATTAAAGTGTTGTGGGTGGATCCACTGGTCAGACAGACTTGTTGGAACAGAAAAATGCAGGCAATGAGACTTCAGTGAAAAAAATGTGAGAAGGTGGGAAAAACAAAACAAAACAGAAAAGCAGTCATTATGGCCCAGTTAACATAGTAGGTGTCAGGGTGCAGCAGCCAATACTACCAAGCAGAAAAGCTACCTTCAGCGCCACTTCCTGTCATTTGCTCATCATGTTTTGACCCTCATGGGGACACTAGACCACTGAACATTTGCCGATCCTGGACGCTGCAAGTAGAGTCAAAGACGAGACAAAACTACAGGATCTATTGAGCCGTTTATGCGGACAGCAAACCTCTGTACCATTGTTAGAAACAACAGCTTTTATTGATATGGATCAAAGCAGCAGTTTATCCCTTTAAATTAAACCTGAGACGGCAATGCAGATAAAATTTATACATACCTGGGGCTTCCTCCAGCCCCCTCCAGGCTGATCGCTCTCTTGCCGCACTCTGCGGCCTCCTGTATCTTCCGTAATTGGCTCCGGTAAGTCTGCCGGTCCGGAGCCAACTGCGCATGTGTGGCATGGCCCTGCATATTTCCCCATCGTGCTCCCATTGCATGGAGCATTCGGTGCCTGCCTAGTACTACTGCTCAGGGGCAGAACGGTCTCAGCCATGGGAGCCTAACGGAGAAGCACTACCAGTCAGACTGTGCCTGCACCAACTAGCCAACTTACTGGGGCTGGAAGATACCGAAGGTGGTGAAGGACGGCGAGGGAGCGATCAGCCTGGAAGAAGTCCCAGGTATGTATACATTACCTCTCCTACCTCATCTCAGGTACACTTTAAGCATCAATTCCTCCAGAAATGACATGTTTACCTCCCTCAAGTGTCTGCCTGAGCTGGCCCATAATGTGTGGCATTAACTGCAGATTGCCAGGAAAGTGGCGTTTCTTCTGCAGCGATAACACTTTGCTAGAGATCTGCAGTTTACCAGATTAATAAAAGTGAAGAACAGCTTGAATGACTGCCACCTTTATAAAAAGTTAGTTAATTATATGCAAGCGCCAACCACCATATTTATAAAGGGGTAATCAGCATTTTCACCAATTTATAGATTGCCAAATAGAGTTTGCCAGTTTAAAAGTTGAGAATGCTACAGTGGAGTAAACACCTTTTCACCAGTGTTGGCGCAGATTGCCACTGATCCATGATTGCAATATACAGTATGTCAGTAGCAGCTATTTTAAAGCCAATTGCCTTTTTTAAAATGCAGTATTAAAGAGACACTGAAGCGAAAAAAAATATATGATATAATGAATTGGTTGTGTACTATGAATAATTACTAGAAGATTAGCAGCAAAGAAAATATTCTCATATTTTTATTTTCAGGTATATAGTGTTTTTTCTAACATTGCATCACTCTATAATATGTGCAGATTACACAACACTCAGCATTCAAAATGAGTCTTTCAGAGCAGTCTGTGAAGTAATGAACTCTCCTCTAGCAGAGGAAAAGTAAACAGTTCAATTACAGTTGAGATAATAAAAGTCAGATAACAGCCCTCTAAACGACTAAGTTAGTCGGAGAGCTTAATAGCTTTTTTGCATAGAGATAACAACTGGAGTTTCTCAACTCTTCCTGTACTGGAAACAATTACACTGATGTATCTGATCTTAATGTTTTTTTTCTTAGCTGTACTACACATACAAATCATAATATCATCATTTTTTTTTCGCTTCAGTGTCTCTTTAAGCAGCATTAAAGTAGAAAGGAGTATTGCTCATGGGATATTTCTAATTTTGGCCTAAAAGGTAAAAAAAAAAAAAAAGTTTGTGGTTTTTTTTTTTTTTTTTTTAACTTTGCTTTTATTTTTCATTGGCTTAGTCACAAGAAAGTATACTGTGTTCCAAAATGCCATACAGAGTAACAATGGTCACATTGGTATAAAATCCATTAAACTTAAGATTTTTAAAGGTTATCTTCATAGTTCTTTTGGATGTAGTGCTAATGCAGGAGAGAAAAAAAAAAGAAAAGAAAAAAGGAGAAAATACTGTTTATGCATCAAGCTGCACAGCTATAATAAATCTAGCTTTTAACTACAGTTCTGAACTTCTTTTTGTATGACAGGAACGGCAAAAGTCCCCTTTCAAGTATTAACCAAGAAGGCTCAACATGAAAGCAGCACTTCATAGCATAATGCAATGCACTTAGGAACATCCTTGAAAAGTACTTTAAAATTAGGAAATTGGTAATGAGTGCCAAGGATCCGAAGATGACTTATTTCCTGCTCTTTCACAGTTTTTGCCTATTTGTAAACACAATGCTGTTGATATGTACAAGTATATGATTAACGAAAAGCAACTATGGAAAAAGTTATGCAATTGTTGAAAAGGAAATCGGTAATCAGGAAAGAGATAACTTATCAGGTTAAAAGGCACCTGTCTTCATTGATACATCTGGAGCAGATTGCTCAGGAAGACGGAGCCAGACTACTTGTTGACAATAAGTAGTCAACAAATAGTCTTATAGACTGTTACCTATGGCCTCAATTAATATGGGGGAATGGAAGAATTGAGGAAGAGTATTTAGGAAGTAAAGATGACCACAGCTCGAGATTACCAAAACCTTCCTGAAAAAGGCTAACGTTAATTGGTAGAAACGCGTTGGTTTCTTTCCTATTTGTAACAATTGGTGAAGATTGTGGACAAGAGGCGAGCCATAGAAGCGCGCAGCGGCCGCCTGTAAGCAAAGTTCCAGAGATCTTTAGTGGTGACGTCACCCACAATAACCAGTGCAAGCTGTAACCGGCTGGGCCGAAGTGCGGCGAGCGGACCCTTGTGTTTAACATACAGAAGTAACGTATGCCGCGTCCGGACACCAGCGTGCAAACTGTTTGTTACCAGACGGCCCCGGACTCGTGGTGGTGAGATTTTTAGGGGAAACGGAGATATTAGGAGCTGCATGGACTAACTGTGGAAACACACCACACTACAGAACTGTAAGTGCGAACTCTTGCTATAAACTGCATATATCCCAACCTGAGGGTTTATGTTGATTGAAAGTCACAGTAAGATATTGCTGGAGGACATAACTGGGACAGGTTCCCTACTGATGTGAGAGACTAATTACTCATTATTTTATTCTGCAATTTTTTTTATATATTTTTCAATATTTTCCATTTTTGTGTACACACATAGAAGCGAAATAGAGGTAGTAGGGCCCTTCTGTTGTGGGTGTGTATGCGTGGTGCAGATTGGATGAATGAGCCAAGAGGCTGTCTTATTTGGTTTTATATAAGATTTGAAATAAAAGAAGTGCACATTTATAGCGTGTTAGACTTATTATATATATATACTTGTTGACAGGTGCAGAACTGCGGCCACTAACAATACAATTTTCCAAACTATTGTTTCTAAACAATTATTCCTAATAATGATAATGAAATTATCATTTGGGACCACTAATGGATAAAAATCGAAGCAATCCAATCAGATTGACGGAATCAATCCGAACACTGGATAGATTTCCTTAAAGAGAACACGAGGTGTGTTTAAAGAATGGTGTCTGCATACAGAGGCTGGATCTGCCTATACAGCCCAGCCTCTGTTGCTATCCCAAACCCCACTAAGGTCCCCCTGCACTCTGCAATCCTTCATAAATCACAGCCGTGCTGTGAGGCTGTGTTTACATCTGTAGTGTCAGTCTCAGCTGCTCCCCGCCTCCTGCATAGCTCCGGTCCCTGCCCCCGTCCCTTCCCTCCAATTAGCAGGGCGGGAAGGGATGCAGGCGGGGACTGGAGTTCTGCAGAGGCGGGGAGAGCAGCAGACTGACACTATAGAGATAAACACAGCCAGCTCTGACAAGCTGTTTGTCAGCAGTGTGGCTGTGATTTATGAGGGATTGCAGAGTGCAGGGGGACCTTAGGGGAGTTTGGGATAGCAACAGAGGCTGGGCTGTATAGGCAGATCCAGCCTCTGTATGCAGATAATATTCTTCAAACCCACCTCGGGTTCTCTTTAATCAGGTCAGAATGGTTAGGAGATTTTTGTCCGTTAGTGGTCCCAAATGATCATTTCCATTCTTTCATGCGAATAATTGTTCGTAAACGATCATTTGGCAAATTGTATTGTTAGTGACCACCTTAACTGACAGTGGCAGTAATCTCTTGTTTGCTCTTATGACCAACCAAAAACAATTCAAGGTACTCTACTGACCTACTACTGTTATAATCCACTAGATGGCGTAAAGGAGTTTCTACTCACACAGACCCCAGTGTATGTCAGAACTGTAGATCCCCTGACAAACCTGGCCCAAAAGAGGGTACCATTGAGTTTTATCTGCAGTATCGCCAGGCGGACCATGTGGTACACAAGCTCTGACAAAGCCTAACTTGATGAATACTCTAGTACTCTGGTGTTACACATAAAAAAAACCCAAAATGCTAGGAATAAAAGTATTTAATCTTGTATCATCTAAAGAAGGAGTAACGGTATGTTTTGTTATATAGGACAAAATGAGATAAAATTGTACACCTGCTATTGAGGGACATTACATAATTGATGCAGTATATTACCCCCAAATCAGTAGAATATGATACTGTAATTCTACTGATATTAAAGGCTTGATATCTCAGCACTCATAGCATCTACACACTTCAATTTTGAGAGTAGGGAAGGGACCCCCCAAACTACCTCTGTGCCAAATAACAGCCCCCCAATCCCACTGGTTCCTGAGATAGGGGATATCAACACTATCCTGTGAACCAGCGGGGGGGCTATAATTTGGCACAGAGGTATTTCGACGGGGTCCCCTCCCTACCCCATACTGTCAACATTTGGAGTGTGTAGGAGCCATGACTAGAAGTACTGAGAAATCAAGCCTTTAAAATCAGCATTATGCAAATCAGGAAGGAGCTGCATGTGATGATATTTTCACCTTACAGTTCCTCTTTAACATCCTGTCTTATTGAGCTAAAATTACAAAGATTGTGAAACTGAAAAAGGGTAAGGGTCAGCCTGACAGCACAATAGGTAGAGAATTCTGAACAAAATGGCAGCTGTTTGTTGCCTCTATAGATTATGGAGATCTGATTGGTTAATAGCAAGGTACCATGTATCCTAAAACTCCCTCAGAGCGGCATTATTTTTTTTTTGCTTATCTATAATGTAGAACTTGCCTTTTCAAAAACAGTATTTGTATTCTCATAAGTTCCAACATGTGTTGTCTGAAACAGGCATTTGTCTTTACTATCAAAATCTTTGACAAAATAAAATGTTTGTACATGCCATTTTTATTTGTGATATTAGCAGAAATATTTGGATGAGTCAAAATGTTAGCAAAGTGTGATTTTTTTTTTGTGCACACACACACACACACACACACACACACACACACACACACACACACACACACACACACACACACACACACACACACACACACACACACACACACACACACACACTTGGGAGTTGATGGTGGCAAGTGACCATGTCAACATCTCTTCATGGAAGACTGAAAGACAAAATTAACATAAACAGTAAACTATATATGGAAATTATGGAAAGAATTACCTGTACTGTTGCACGAATATACATACAATTCATGTGTATGTATGGACAAGTCATGAGCATATCTGTTAAATTTCTGATTAAAACTTAATTGAAGAAAAAACAGAGAGCTACAAAGTCTTATCACACTTTTTATCTGTAATATGCATTTACCTTACCAAGCACATTTTTGACACAGGGGTCCATATGCTATTCACTTTTTCTCCTGAGTTTTCTCCCAGGTGATATTTTCACAACTTGTCAAAGTGCTTTTTAACTACCTAACGACTGCGTCACGCCGATGGGCATCAAGTCCTGGAGCTGCAGTTTAGCAGGGAACGCGTACGCGATCGTTCCCTGCTGGTTCACGGAGCTCCGCGATCAGCCTGCTAGCTGTGACCTACCAGACTGTTTAGAGCCGAGAGGGGAAATAAATCCCCTTTGTTTACATTTGTACATCGCTGCGATCTCCTGCAGCGATGTACGAGGGACACTTGACTGTCCCTCAGAGCGGCTCGTTATTCGTTGCCTCTCATTGGCTGATGCCTTTGAGAGGCGGGGAAGAATGCCGATCACCATCCTATGGCGATTTAGGACGATACAGGGGGGAAGGAGGGAAGGGTTTATGTGTTATCTAACTTTTATAAAAGGAGACCCCCAAATGACTGTCCTTTTCCCTTTAAATGGGTCAAGGGGATTGTTTTTGACCCACTGCCTATTTCATGTTAAAACAAGACTTTAAAGAGAACCCGAGGTGTGTTTAAAGAATGTTATCTGCATACAGAGGCTGGATCTGCCTATACAGCCCAGCCTCTGTTGCTATCCCAAACCCCACTAAGGTCCCCCTGCACTCTGCAATCCCTCATAAATCACAGCCATGCTGTGAGGCTGTGTTTACATCTGTAGTGTCAGTCTCAGCTGCTCCCCCGCCTCCTGCATAGCTCTGGTCCCTGCCCTGGTCCCTTCCCTCCAATCAGCAGGGAGGGAAGGGATGCAGGCGGGGACTGGAGTTCTGCAGGAGGCGGGGAGAGCAGCAGACTGACACTATAGAGATAAACACAGCCAGCTCTGACAAGCTGTTTGTCAGCAGCGTGGCTGTGGTTTATGAGGGATTGCAGAGTGCATCTGGCCCACTTGCGCTGCCGTCAGGTGGCTGTATTCCTCTCTTCCCAACCTCCCTTCCTGCAGAGTCACGAGCGGGTGATAACAGGGAGTTAAAACTCACCTGATCACCGATTTCAGCAACATGACTCCATGGCAACAGGGCATCACATGACATGCCGTTAGGACATGCAAGCAAATTACACGCTGCCAGCCAGTGTGTGATACACTGGCGTGTCATGTGATGCCCTGTTGCTTGCCATGAAGACCTAACGTAGGAAGTGGTGAGTAGGGGAGTTTTAACCGTTTTTATCCTTTCACTGCGACTCTACAGGGAAGGACGAGGGAGAAATTTCAGTAATGCCGCTCGCAGTCTGTAGCATGCAGCCTGGGCCGGGCAAAGTTTACCCAGCCCTGGGTCAGATACTCACCTATAGAGAGGGACAGCTCTGAATCCTTGTTAAAATCTCCCCCCTTCGGGACTTATGTCCCTGAGTACTTCCACAGATGGGCGGCTTCATACTGCGTATGCGTGAGCACAGCACGGAGGAAGCACTCACGCTGTGCTCCAGTGTACACTGTTCCCAGCTATTATCCCAGGTGACATTTGTCCATTGGGGAGCTATTTTACAGTTATTGCAGAAGAGTATGCACACTTTATCCAATCTTTGGCAAGAGTGACAAGATTGTTCTCTTCTACCACCATTCACATCAATGTATACTTAACCTCCCCATTGGTATGATTACTTTGGGATTTTAGGGTCTAACAGTGGTGCAATTTTTTCACAAGCTTTTAGACCCTAAATCCTACCGCTAGATACATCAGTCTACACTTCACTCCCCTCCCCTGGATCCAGCACTGCAAGGTAGCCGGCTAAAGATGTGTCTGTCAGCCTCAGCCCAGCGAAGGTGAGTTACAGACGCTAATTATATAAATGAACTTTTAATATGCACAGGCAACGCATTTCATGGGTCTCTGCCCACTTCCTCAGGCCAGATAATGCGCCAAGAGATATCGCAAAGGGCAGGGCTCTCTTGTCCTTTAGTGTCTTGGAATTTGTTATACATGTTATTCATCCTTTTACTTTTGTCATCAGAATTACCAATTCTGTATTTTGTATAGTGGTGTATACAATTGCTGCATTCTTATGTACCCTATGTTTGTGTCTTACTTTGTACAGTGCCATGGAACATGTTGGCACTTTATAAATCAATAATGATCACCTCAATTGCCTTTTATTAGCCTAGCGCTTTTGGAATCGCTGGTGATTCCAATGTGTGGCTGAAACAGCTCCGGTGGGTCCGCACTGTGAATATAGGGAACATTACAGCTAAACCATTCAATTTGCAGGTAAGCATTAGAGATGAGCCTTCCCTACCTCTCCCTCTCGATTGTAAGCCTTTGGGCAGGGTCCTCCTCCTTTTGTGTCCTACCTGATAATGCACCTTCATTACTGTGCACCCATACTATACAACTTGCCTAATCTCCATGCTCCCATCCAGTGCATTTCCTGTACTCATACTGTGCTGCGTTATCTGGTTTGCATGTATTCCTATATTGTCTTATATTTCATTGTCATATATTGTCTTGTATTTCACCCCTAAATATTGTCTGTAACCTAAACTAATGTCCAGCACTGTGTAATATGTTGGCGCTTTATAAATAATGCTTTACATGAACTGGAATTATCAGGGTCTGAACCAGATATATCGGTACTAATTGGGCTAAACAGATTCAAAATTAAATTAATCAAGTCTGTAAAAAATACAGTCATTAGCTTTTCAAATCTGATTAGCACATGCAGAAATCCATCTCCAGATCAGACCCTCTAATCCTGAATCCAGTGAAGCAAAAAAAAAAAAAAAAAAAAAAACATGCCAAGTTAAATTTTTTTTACCATATCAGTAATCTATCAATAACGATGGAGATCAGGATATATAATTATTAGTAAAAGCATCATACTGTAATACATAATGACACCTTTAGATAGGCACAGCATATGAACATATCCAATAATTATTAGCAGTAATAGTAAACATACACAATGTAGCAAATATAATGCAATATGAATTGCCTGCTATACAGTGATGTTGAATGATGAGTACAGGTCATTGCTATGTGTGTGAACTGCCAAGGAAGGAAGATGATGCATTTTACAAGAACACCAGCCAGCGCAAGTTTATCTCAGTTCACTCACCTTAGGACTATCTTCTTGTATCCTGACAGCACAGTAGCTCTTTATTCCGTATCGTAGTTATAATTTAACAGCAGCACCAGCACCTGGCTTGTGACTTAGGGAACTATCAGATCCTTGAAATATGAGAAGCAGCTGATAGGACGCCAGTACGCCTGTGTAGGTAGAAGAGCTCCCCCTCTGGCAGACGGAAAATGTAGTTCTTAGTTCATTGAAAACCAGCACAGACGTCCACAGACAAACTACCATGCCCACAATGCATCGCGCCCGAGTTAAAGGTTAACAAGAGACTATTTAAATCGGCTCCTCCCACTGTCTGCTGTGACATTTACATGTAGGACAAGTTCTGTGTGTAGCTGTGTCATCGTGACTGCGTTGTGCTGTGCACATGATGCCTAGGAGGCATACCATCCAGCTGTATATTGTAAAAACCTACCTCGGCCTTGCTCGATAACTAATTTCAATGAAGAATAAACGTGTGAGTGGTTCGCACATGGTAAGTTATGGTCTATAGAGCTTGAATATACTAACTGTCCCTACTTTGAAAGGAACAGTCCCCACTTTTTAATGAAATTTATCTGCTTTTGTTAGTCCCTCTTTCAGGACTTCTGTATAAATCTGAGTAAAGTTTTTATGCTTACAAACAGCAATTTGAATGTTAGTGTTTCCAATTTTAAAGCTCGGTGTAGTTTGCCTTCTTAAAGTGACAGGCCCTCTCCTGGGCCTGTCGTTCCTGCACTGGCTCCCCTTGAGCAGTCTTTGACTGATGGGTCAGAGACTGCTCTCTGCCGCTGCAGGGAGAGCTTTGGGAGGCCAAGTGCTCTTGAAGAAGGGCCACTCTGTACTGTGAGCACACGTACTCACGCAGTACGGATTGGCCCGTAGTCGGGCGCACTCAGGCTTCAGAAGATTGCCAAAGCCTCCCGCAGTGGCGGACGTGAGCAGTCTCCGGCCCATTGGTCAGAGACTGCTCACGGGGAGCCAGTACAGAAACGACGGGGCCAGGAGAGAAACTGGAAGGCTCTATAGGACCCAGAGCCTTCCTTCTCCTTAGATAAGTGTGTATATATGAAGGTATTTGTAGTAATTTATTTTGTGAGCAACTGTGGTTACCTGCAATGCATCACTACTGAATATGCAAACTATCTTTTTATGCCCCTGACCCCAGGCTTACAGCGGTGCACCTGGACGCCCAGTAACTTGGCCGAGTCGCTCATGACTGGCCGTGCGCTTCTGCGACAGTGGCAGGATAACCGGCCATCCAGGGGGGAACAGGAGCCGAGTGGCCTTGATGGGGCTGGAGAAAGCTCCAGATGAGTATGGAACCTGAGACTTATTTTGTCTCTTTCCCATAGGGAATATGAAGGCTGACATTTATTTCCTTTTAAACAATGCAAATTGCCTGGCTGCCCTGCTAAAGGTGCGTACACACGCACTACTAAATGCAACGATGGGTCCTTCAGCCGACAGTATGCACGTGTGTACGCGCTGTCAGTGGACTGATAAGGCTGTTTCTGAACGATCTGCACAGCGGATCGTTCAGAAACAGCCTTATCAGTCCGCTGACAGTCCGCTGCCCAGCGGGAGTCCGGCGGACCCGTCGTTGCATTTAGTAGTGTGTGTACGCACCTTATGCCTTTTTCTAATACTCTTAGCCATGGACCCTAAACAAGCACACAGAGCTGATGTTTCTGTCTGGATTAGCCATCTGCTTGTTTTAGGTGTGCAATTCACACTACTGCAGCCACCAAGCTCAGCAGGACTACCAGGCAACTAGTATTGTTTAAAGTAAACCTGAGATGGCGTAATAAAGATTTGATACTTACCCAGGGCCTCCTCCTGCCCAATGAGCACCTTGCTGTCGTCCTAAATGCCTCAGTTTTACCACGATCTGTCTCATTAATCTGGTGCGCCAGTCGGGTCTTCTGTACCTGGACGATTGCGGCTGAACAGAGGCACTCGGGAGGATGGCGAGGGATGCATCGGTGCTCATGGGGCTAGAGGAAGCCCCAGGTAAGTATCAAATCTTTTTATTATGCCATCTCCGGTACACTTTAAAAGGAAATAAATATAGTAGCCACCATATCCCTTTTAGTTCAGGTGTGGTTTAAAAATAAAGTAAACTTGAGACGTGGGCGGGGCACAACATTTTTACTTACCTGGGGCTTTTGTACAGCCTCCTGTAGGCAGTCAGCTCTCTCGGCACCCTGCTGGCCTAGTCAGATGTGCTGCTGCAGTGGAATGAAAGTCTTCAACCCAGGGGCTTCTGTGCATGTGCTGTTCTGGGCCGTGAGCCTCAATAGCTTGTAACAGTGCAGAATGTAAGCCGGATCAAAGGGGCTGTGCATGGACTTTACCAAGGCTGACCATGGCAGAATGGAGGGGACCAGATGAACACCAAGGGAGCTGACCAACTACATGGGGCTGGAAGAAGCCCCAGGTAAGTATAAATCCTCTTGCTCATGACGGGTACACTATAATATACTAATGGTTTTGAGCTGATTAAAATTTTATGCCGTTTGGATTTGGACTTTTAGTTATACAAATTGAAGGGAAAAAAATGCTATCCATATTGCATTTTCCCGAGATAATCCATCAAATAACAAAGTACTGCATAATTCCTTACTGAATGAAATCCCACATGTGGGAAAAATCTTGGGAATGGTCATGCAGTTTTCTGATTAATTACCAAACAATTACCACATGTGTGAAAATATTAGTGAATTTGGAAAGAAAAGTGTTAAATACCGCATGTGTTTAATTACCGGACATGACATTTTTACTGAACTTGTCTTAGTAAATTGAAGCCATGTGCAAGCTGCATGGTAACATGGAAGTCCATTGACTATCCTGTTACCATGCAGAGAGTGTTTTCATGCATTTTGATATAACGTATGTGAGAATGCTTTATAACATTGTGCACACTATTTCCTGTTTGGTTGTATTGTACTGTGGCTGCCAACATCCAGGCTATAACATACCCTGTCGGACATTCTGTGTGCCAGGAAATGAGTGCACGAAGTCCTATTTGTTGCATGCTTTGTGTAGTGTGAATAAGTCAACAGCCTCCCTGGCAGTATAGACTAGACTGACTCATCTAGGGAAAAATAGCTGAAAATGGTATGGATGAGTCAGGCTTGTCCACTACTTCTAAGGCAGCGTTGTTTTTTTTCGCATGAGTATTTTTGCATAAAAAAATTTGGATCTGCAAATTTTGTGCATGCTCTGGAAACCTGAATGTGAAAATTCTGATACAAAAAACAAGGTTTCTGCCAAAAAAGCTAAAATGTGGGGAAATTGTAGCCTGGAAGGAATGGAATTTAAATTAAATCATTTATTTTTGACATTTTGTATTTGAATTTTTTTTAATACTCAAAATGTATATTAGACCCATGCTTGACAGATTTTTGTAAGTCACAGGCTAAAATGTAATGAAAATTAATTGAACCACTTTGTGCACAGAAATCCAGCTGACCTAGAACATCAGGGAAGTTTATATTACTTTTGATTACTTAGTAAACAGAGTGCCAAGTTGATACCCTTTTGTATCACATGGATTCTGCAGCTTAGAGACACTGAAGCGAAAAATAATGATATAATGAATTGGTTGTGTACTATGAATAATTACTAGAAGATTAGCATCAAAGAAAATATTCTCATTTTTATTTTCAGGTATAAAGTGTTTTTTCTAACATTGCATCATTCTCTAATATGTGCAGATTACACAACACTCAGCATTCAAAATGATTCTTTCAGAGCAGTCTGTGAACTAATGACCTCTCCTCTGGCAGAGGAAAAGTAAAAAATTAACTAACAGTTGAGATAACAAAAGTCAGAAAACAGCCCTCTCCACGACTTTGAAAGTAGTACAGCTTAATGGCTTTTTTGTATAGAGATAACAGGAGTTTCCTAAATCTTCCTGTACTGGAAACAATTAGACTGATGTATCTGATCTTAATGTTTTATTTCTTAGCTGTACTACACATACAAATCATAATATCATAATTTTTTTTCCGCTTCAGTGTCTCTTTAAAGGGAACCTTAACTGAGAGGGATATGGATGTTTCCTTTCAAACAATACCAGTTGCTTGTCAGTCCTGCTGATCTCTGACTGCAGTAGTGGCTGAATCACACACCTGAAACAAGCATGCAGCTAATCCAGTCTGACTTCAGTCAGAGCGCCTGATCTGCATGCTTGTTGAGGGGCTGTGGCTAAAAGTATTAGAGACACAGGATCAGCAGCAGAGTCAGGCAACTGGTATTTTAAAAGGACAAATACATATCCTTCTCAGTTTAGGTTCCCTCAGTGGTCACACAATGGCCAGTGTCTCTGCCTACAAGTGACCATAATACAATCAATCTCCGACAGTTAGTACTGTAGACATAGTGCAGTTATTGCCTCAAGAAAGGTGCAGAATCCAGGCTCATCTCATGTAAGAACTCTTGTTGTATACCTGAAGTGAGAGGGATATGATGGCCCTATGTATTTCTTTTTAAACAATGTTAGTTGTTTGGCAGCTCTGGTGATCTTTTTGGCTGCAGTAGTGTATGAATCACACATTCAAACTAAACCGGTCACAAATCGGTTAACCCCTTGCACACTCTCACACAGTTTGTATGTGTTTTAACTTTAGCCCTATAACATGCATAATGCAACATGCAAGCATACAATAAATCAACCTATCAAAAGATTAGGAGCACATTCAATGATTTTGCTGAGACAGCGACTCCTGTGAAGATTGGCAAGTTTGTTGAATGTTTTCAAACACTTATGAATACATTTTAAGGGTGTTTTTCAGCCAATGAACCAGGGAACCTAATTACAGTAAACTGCACCATGAAAAAAAGAGCAATACACGAGGATTCTCAACGACAGGCAGTCTGCGAAGAAACTTGGCCTTGGGCTCCAGTGGACATTTCATCATGACAATGGCCCAAAACACACAGCAAAAGTGGTGAAGAAATGGTTAGCAGACAACAACCTTAAAGAGAAACTCCGACCAAGAATTGAACTTTATCCCAATCAGTAGCTGATACCCACTTTTACATGAAAAATATAATGATTTTCACAAACAGACCATCAGGGGGCGCTGTATGACTGATTTTGTGCTGAAACCCCTCCCACAAGAGGCTCTGGTACCGTACGGTACTCTGGGCAAACTGCAACAATGTAACAATGACACACAGGAAATGGCTGTTTATAGCTGTCTGTTAAAGCCAGAACAGCTACATAATCTGCCCACAGTAACAATGTCACCATGTAATACATGTCAGAATGTGAATCTGGGAGAGGAAAGATTTTACAATGAGCAAACTCTGACTAAATCATGTATACATAATTATTGTAAAAATTAAGCACCTTTTTATATTAAATTAATTTCACTGGAGTTCCTCTTTAAGGTTTTGGAGTGGCCCAGCCAGAGACCTGACTTGAATCCAATTGAGAATCTGTGGAAGGAGCTAAAGATCAGGGTGATGGCCAAGAAGACCCTCCAACCTGAAAGATTTGGAGCTCATTGCTAAAGATGAATGGGCAAAAATACCCATGGAGAAATGCAAAAAACTGGTCTGCAATTATAGGAAGCGTTTGATTGCTGTAATAGCCAATAAAGGCTTTTCTGTTGGTTATTGAGAAGGGTATTAATAATTTTGGACTGGGCACTTTTTGCTCAAATGTAAATAAAAGCTGAGAAATGTTTTTTCCCCACAATAATGCCTTGTGTACATTGTCTTATCTTTTGGGAATACACCGATGTAGTTTCCCATCAATAAATTACTTAAAAGTAACAGTCAAAATTTGCCAGGGGTATGAATAATTATGGGCAGCACTGTATGTTTGACCACTGGGTAGTGTATAAGGATTTATAGCGTGATTGCATGCAGCATACAAGTTGCAAATTACCGTATATAAATACTCACATATAAGCCTACCCGCATATAAGCTGAGGTACCCACTTTCCCCCCGAAAAAGTGATTGACTCGCATATAAGCGCCCCCCCCACCACCATCGCCCCCTCCCCAGTATAGCTCCCTTCATAGTATAAGTAGCCAGACGTGCCTTTAGTATCGGGCATCCCCCTTACTTAGTATAAGCCAGATTTGCGCCCTGTATTAGACAGCTCCCCATCACCAGATGTGATCCCTGTATAAAGAATCCCTCCCATAGCCAGCTGTGCCATCTGTGCTAGACATCCCCATGTACCCAGCTGTGCCCTCCTTGTATCAAGCATTTCCCCTCCTTAGCTAGATGTGCCCCAAATGTGCCCAGGAGATTACCTGAAACTGCTGTTCCCTGCATGAAGGTGTTGGTCTTTCCGCCAGATGATCTGTGCCTGCAGAAATGTCTTTGGCTACTCATTAGCCAGATGCGCCCAGGAGATCAAGTGCTGTGGCCTGCATGAAGGTGGCCATCTCCTCACCATGCCAGCTACTTGTGGAGGATGGCTCCGATCCGTACAGTGACATCAGTGCCGGGGTTCCCTCATTAAGCTGCCCATCTCCCCTCCATGCCTGCAGAAATGTCGCTGACTACTGGTGCAGGATCGCTCCGCCAGCGGGTCCAAGCCTTTAGTAATGTCCCCAGCTACTTGCACTCCGATCTGTAGTGCCGTTGTGCAGTAGTGACGTCAGCGCCGGGATTCCCTCATCAGCCTATGTGATGCTCTTGCTGTGTCTCAAGATGCCTCTAGATGGCGTCATAAAGATGACACAGCAAGCGCGTAAGCCAAGGCTGATGAGGGAACCCCAGCGTGACGTCACTGCTGCACAATGGCACTAATGAGCGGAGCGATCCCGCACAAGTAGCCACGGACATTTCTGCAGGCATGGCAGGGAGATGGACACCATGCTGATGAGGGAACCCCGGCGTGACGTCACTGCTGCACAATGGCACTAATGAGCGGAGTGATCCTGCACAAGTAGCCACGGACATTTCTGCAGGCATGGCAGGGAGATGGACACCATGCTGATGAGGGAACCCCGGCGTGACATCACTGCTGCACAATGGCACTAATGAGCGGAGTAATCCTGCACAAGTAGCCACGGACATTTCTGCAGGCATGGCAGGGAGATGGACACCATGCTGATGAGGGAACCCCGACGTGACGTCACTGCTGCACAATGGCACTAATGAGCGGAGTGATCCTGCACAAGTAGCCACGGACATTTCTGCAGGCATGGCAGGGAGATGGACACCATGCTGATGAGGGAACCCCGGCGTGACGTCACTGCTGCACAATGGCACTAATGAGCGGAGCGATCCCGCACAAGTAGCCACGGACATTTCTGCAGGCATGGTTAGGGAAATGGACACCATGCTGATGAGGGAACTTCGGCGCTGACGTCGCTACCAAACTGCAACACTACTGATCAGAGAGCAGGTAGCTGGGACCCGCTGGCGGGAGACCGACACTTTCATGCTGGAAATAGCAGTTCCCGGTAATCTCCGGTATTCTCCAGGCAGCATATTGCAAAGGGGGGCACTCGGTGGAGGGAGGGTGATACAGCCTCACACAGCTGACTCGCATATAAGCCGAGGGGGGACTTTTGAGCACATTTTTTGTGCTCAAAAATTCGGCTTTTATGCGAGTATATATGGTAATGTGTCCTAACTGTTTAGGAGATGTAGAGTGCTGCATTTTTTATACTACTTGACCACAGGTTAACCAGTGCAAATCATAGGGTCAGTACCGTACAAATAATTGGGGGTTTTCCCTTCAACCTGTCCCATGTGCTTTTTCCAGCACACCAGTAATGGGGGGAAGGGTAGGTTGGGAGTGTGGAAAGCCATTTAAGGGTGACATCTTGTTTTGCTGCAAATAGGGTTCTTCTAATATACATAAACAAAAATTTGCTTTCCTAAAACAGAAAGAATTTGCGATAATTCAGGTTGGAGTGAGCTCGAGATGTCTCCCAGAGCAACACTGCTGAATATATGCAAATTAACCATGTTGGTGCTAGGTTGTAATCCTTCATAATTTATTATTCTCAGAATGCATAGGAGAGGGCCACGTGAGACTGGGCAGCCCATCTTATGTATAAAATTAAGTATTTGGAGTCAGAAGACTTCTATCAGGGACATTTCCATATCGGGTGGTAAAAATACAGCCCACATTTAGGGCAGCTAGTGTTGGCACCTAGTTTATACTTAGCTACTCTAGCTGGTGTCAAATAAGCTTGATGCAGTATATAAAGCTGGGTGGCCCTGTCTCTAACACATACAGACACCTTGCACACTGATTCTAAGGGCTGGTTCACACGGATTTTTGGTGGCCTTTACTGCCAAGCGTCTGGGACTCTTCTGTAAACTCTACCATTCAAGTGAACGGGAGCGTTTACATCGCGTGGTTAGTCGATTGCACAAACGCAGCGTTCTGTTCCTGATTTACCATGTTGTTTCAGACGACCCTGGGAGCCTCATGTGGCTTCTTGGGTCGATTATCCGCAGCATCTATATGTCCCCTTCAACAGTTAAACGTAAGTCCAGGCTAGCAAACCAGTTTCAAGATGCAAAATGGTTCAGTTTATTTCTTTATCAACATACGTTTTTGACTGCACTATCTGAAGGAGGGGAATCGCCCCGAAACAATTGTCATGTTCGTGTGCTGATGAAGCAAAAAACTGAACCATTTTGCATCTTGAAACCTTGGACTGGACTTGCGTTTAACTGTTGAAGTACTGGATGCTTGGACTCAGCACCCACAGGTTATGCATCCACACCTTGGGTAAGGTGTGCCACCTCTACAACTGAATTGTCTAAGTCATGTTCCCTTGTGGGGATGAAAACTGCCGATCGCGATGGGATGCCGACGATCGCTGCAGAAAGCCCCAGGAGCCGCCCGTCTGAACCGGAAGTAAAGCATTCTCCCAGTCTTCATTAGAGTTTTCGTTGAATGGTCTGCGAACCCCTCACCCTGTACTAGTTACGGGTCGCTATGACCCGTAGTAGTACGGCTGGGCTGGTGGTGCACGTCCTTGATCGCGCACCTGTCGCCGGGCACTTTCTGTGCATGTGCGTGACGTCACGCTCATGCGCAGAGAGTGCCCAGCAACAGGTGTGCGATCAGATGCGCACCGCCGGCCTAGTGCAGCCGTACTACTACGGGTCATAGCGACCCGGAAGTAGTAGTGGCCCATAGAGATGACCCATAGACATGTTCGCCAGCATCTCTAGTCTTCATGTAGCAACAACCCTGCTTCTGTCCATATTTCTTTAGAGACCTAGCTGCAGTCCACTGCTGTAGTAGTGATGAGCTCTTTGTATATGTTCCTTTATCTTCTACTTCTCGGGCAGCTAAATTTGTTTCAAAATTTACGGTATGCCCGTAAATTTACAGGGCGGTTGGCAACACGGATAGGGAACTGGCTAATGGACAGAATACAAAGAGTTATGGTCAATAGATCATACTCAAAATGGGTGACTTAGCAGTGGGGTCCCACAGGGGACTGTACTAGGTCCAGTGCTCTTCAATTTATTTATTAATGATGTAGTAGAAAGCAATGTTGCTATTTTTGCAGATGATACAAAAGTGTGCAGAATCATCAACTCTCAGGAAGATAGGGACATATTGCAACAGGATCTGGATAGGACGGCTATATGGGCACATAAATAGCAGATGAAATTCAATGTTGAAAATGTAAAGTTGTGTATTTTGGTCGTCCTAATGGTCTAGCACCATACAAAATAAAAGTTAAATAATCGTATTCAATGCCAAGCCGCTGCAGCTACAGCTAATAAAATTTTGGGATGCATTACAAGGGAAATAAAAACTTGAGATGCTAGCAAAATATTGCCCCTGTTTAACCACTTGAGGACCGCAGTGTTAAACCCCCCCTGAAAACCAGGCCATTTTTGTGTTAATAGGCCACTGCAGCTTTAAAGGGAAGGTTCAGGGAGGGTGGGTAAAAAATAAAAATCAATTTCCACTTACCTGGGGCTTCCTCCAGCCCGTGGCAGGCAGGAGGTGCCCTCGCCACCGCTCCGCAGGCTCCCGGTGGCCGACCCGACCTGGCCAGGCCGGCTGCCAGGTCGGGCTCTTCTGCGCTCCAAGGCCCGGAACTTCTGTGTCCCACGCCTGCGCGCTGATGTCATCGGACGTCCTCCGGGCTCTACTGCGCATGCGCAGTAGTTCTGCGCCTGCGCAGTAGAGCCTGGAGGATGTCCGATGATGTCAGAGCACTGGCGTGGGACGCAGAAGTTCCGGGCCTTGGAGCGCAGAAGAGCCCGACCTGGCAGCCGGCCTGGCCAGGTCGGCCACCAGAGACCACCGGGAGCGGCGGCGAGGGCACCTCCTGCCTGCCACGGGCTGGAGGAAGCCCCAGGTAAGTGGAAATTGATTTTTATTTTTTACCCACCCTCCCTGAACCTTTCCTTTAAGGCCTTGCTGCAGGGCTGCACAACTCAGCACACAAGTTATTTCCCCCCCTCCACCACCACCACCTTTTCTCCCCACCAACAGAGCTCTCTGTCTCTGTTGGTGGGGTCTGATGGCTTCCCCATTGTTTATTTTTAAAAAATGTTTACAAATATTTTTTTTTTTTAATAAATTTACCTATTTGTTTTTTTTTTTTCCTCTGAAATCCCTCCCCCCAGCCAGCCAATCATGGTGATCGGCTGTCATAGGCTTCAGCCTATGAGAGCCGATCGCTCTCCTTTGTCCCAGGGGGAAAGCCGTGTCACACGGCTGTCCCCAGTACAGCGCTGCCTTAGATCGCAGCGCTGTACAGCCTAATTAGACAGTTTTGCCCTCCTAACAGTCTCCGAGCGGCGATCGCCACTGGGAGACTGAGGGTGGAGCTCCGCCTTCCAAGCAGAGATGCGCTCGTATCGGCGCGTGCGATCTCCTGCTAGCCCTATAGAAGGCTGTTCACACCGATCGGCGTGGAGCGGTCCTGGGGCTGCCACCGCATTCACGCCTATTGGCGTGAAGTGGTCGGCTAGTGGTTAATTCTCTAGTAAGGCCACATCTGGAATATGGAATTCAGTTCTGGGCACCACATTACAGGAAAGATATTGGAGTTTTAGAGCAGGTGCAGAGACGAGCAACAAAATTGATACGAGGGATGGAAGGTCTCACTTACCAAGAGAGGTTAGATAAACTGGGTTTATGTAGTCTAGAAGCAGTGTTCCCCAACCCTGTCCTCAAGGCCCACCAACCGTGCATGTTTTGTGGAAATCCACAGAGGCAGTTAATCAGCTCTGCTGAGACGCTAATTACCTCGCCTGTGCATGTTTGTGGTTTTCTGCAAAATGTACTGTTGGTGGGCCTTGAGGACAGGGTTGGGGAACTCTGGTAGAGAAAAGACGCCTTAGAGGGGATCTAATTAACATGTATAAATACATCAGAGGGCAATATAAAAGCTTGGCAGATGAGCTTTTTGACCTTAGGTCTTCACAAAGGACTAGAGGACATGATCTGCGCATGGAGGAAAAACGTTTTAGCCATTTATTTAGGAAAGGCTTCTTTACAGTAAGAGTGATTAAGATGTAGAATGCATTGCCACAGGAAGTAGTTATGACAAATTCTATATCTGCATTTAAAGGGAACCTAAACCCTAGAAAAAAAGAGTTTCACTTACCTGGGACTTTTACCAACCCCCTGCAGCCGCCCTGTGCCCTCGATGTCACTCCTGGATGCTCTGGTCCCCAGCCGGCAGCTAGTTTTGTTTTTGCCGACTCGGAGTCGGCAGGCCGCAACGCGAATCATTACACGCATTACCGCGGTAACAGGACGCTATAGCGGGTGTCAACGTGTACAAAGATATGTAGAGGAAGAAAGTAGAAAACCGCTCACTCCACGGGGGGCAGTGCGAGACCAGGACAGCCAATCCAAAAGGTACACTTGAGAACGAAGGGTTGTCCGCACAATGCTCCTAAAATCCAATACTTTATTCATGGACGTATCCAACACAGATCAACACACATCACCAGCTGACATGTTTCGGACCTACTGGTCCTTATTCATAGCTAGAGTACCAATAGCACAGAAAGCCTAATATATACCCTCCCCCTGTGGGGTGGGCGGTCCCTGAAAACCAAGCCCAGGAACACACCCCTAGCCCCACACACAGGAGGGGATATTAACAACTTAGAATAGCCAAGTAAATATCCACAATCATTCTTTGGCTAAATATTAGAGTTACACAGGAGGCCCAAGTGTGCAAAGTACAAAGTTCCAATCTACCCTAAAACAACAATATACAATTATTAAGAAAGAATAAAAACTAGGAAGTATAAATTGTACAGATAAAACCACCTGGGAGCAGCGTGTCGTTCTCGATAGTAACAGCTATAAAATGGAGGCCTTAAGACAATTGGGGGATCCTGCGGTGTATCAAATATTGGGGGGGCTCTCGTAGGAGAATTTACCAGGGCCCGCCGTAATTGCTCGAAAGAGGCTTGGCTCAGGGAGGAGTTCAAAAAAGTAGGAGGAAGATTAAAGGAGAGAGGGTACCCCGACTGGATGATCAATAGGGCAAAAATCAGGGCCAACTCTAAAAACAGGGACTTTTTGCTTAAAAAGACAGGGGACACAGACGCTAATTCTAAGGCCTGTAAACTAACCTTTGTAACAACCTACAGTGTTGAATTTGACAAAATTGTGTCTATCCTCAAGAAATATCTCCCGTTTCTGGGGGATGAGTAGGTCCGAAACATGTCAGCTGGTGATGTGTGTTGATCTGTGTTGGATACGTCCATGAATAAAGTATTGGATTTTAGGAGCATTGTGCGGACAACCCTTCGTTCTCAAGTATACAAAGATATGTGTTGACACCCGCTGTAGCGTCCTGTTACCTCGGTAATGCGTGTAATGATTTGCGTCGGCAAAAACAAAACTAACTGCCGGCGGGGACCAGAGGATCCAGGAGTGACGTTGAGGGCACAGTGTGGATGCAGGGGGCTGGTAAAAGCCTCAGGTAAGTGAAACTTTTTTTATCCTCTAGGGTTTAGGTTCCCTTTAAAGAACAAGCGACACCCATGCTAACCTAGAAATAAAAAAACATATATAAGTAGATAAATACTACCTGTACTTACATAACAGATGTATTGTGCTATCCACGTAATGATTCCTGTGAATTTTATAAAGGAAAAGCAGAAAATCCTATTCTAGGCAGTGGCCGTCTTGCCAAGCTATTGCTGACATCATATCCTCCCTGACTCTTGTTTTCCCCCCTCCCTTCTCTTGTTCATTGTGTATTCATTAGCTGCCCTCCTCCCAGAGTCTTTTTTTTTTTAATTTACACATCCAATCACTAAGTCACCTCAGCCTTGCTTGTAAACACAAGTGATCAGCTAGGCAGGGAAATAAATGGAAGAGGAGGAATATATTATAGATAAAAAGAACTCCCAGCATTCAAAAGAACTCCCAGCATTCAACTTTTTGGCACTAGGGCCAGTGCTCCTATAGTATGTAATAACTCCAAACCATAACAGCAAAAAAAGTTTTGAATGCAGGATTAGCATCTTTATCACTTAATACACTCAGACCAGTTGCTGTTGAAATTAGATTTTTATGGTGACAATACCTCTTTAACCACTTAAAGTGGCAGCTGCAGGACCACCGACGCAGTTCTGCGTCGCCGGCTGCAGGCTAATTAATCAGGAATCAGCCGCTCGAGCTGCTGCTTCCTGTCAATTCATGGCGGGGGGCTCCGTGAAAAGCCTGCGGGCCGCCGATCGCGGCTCGCAGGCTAAATGTAAACACAAGCGGAAATAACCCGCTTTGTTTACATTCGTACAACGCTGCTAACAGTAGCAGCGTTGTACCAGATCAGCGATCCCCGGCCAATCAGCGGCTGGGGATCTCTGTCACATGACAGGCAGGAGCCTGTTAGAGGCTGCACAGGACAGATCCGTTCCTGTGCAGCCTCTGATCTCCGGGGGAAGCTAGGTAGGAGAGGGAGGGGGGAATGTCGCCGCGGAGGGGGGCTTTGAGGTGCCCCCCCCCGCAAACCTCAGGCAGGCAGGAGCAATCAGACCCCCCCTGCACAATCATCCCCATAGGGGGGAAAAAGGGGGGGCGATCTGGTCGCTCTGCCTGCTACATGATCTGTGCTGGGGGCTGCAGAGCCCACCCAGCACAGATCACAGAATACAGCGCTGGTCCTTAACCTCCTTGGCGGTAACCCCGTGTGTGACACGGGGTAAGCCGCCGGAGGGTGCCGCTCAGGCCCTGCTGGGCCGATTTTCATAATTTTTGTTTTGCTGGACGCAGCTAGCACTTTGCTAGCTGCGCCAGCACTCTGATCGCCGCCGGCCCCTGCCCGATCGCCGCTATCTGCTGCGGCGCGGGCCCCCCCCCCCTCCAGACCCCAGCGCTGCCTGGCCAATCAGTGCCAGGCAGCGCCGAGGGGTGGCCCGGGACTCCCAATGACGTCCCGACGTCGGTGACGTCATCCCGCCCCGTCGCCATGGCGACGGGGGAAGCCCTCCAGGAAATCCCGTTCTATGAACAGGATTTCCTGATCGGAGATCGCCGAAGGCGATCGAAGCGGGCGGGGGGATGCCGCTCAGCAGCGGCTATCATGTAGCGAGCCCTAGGCTCGCTACATGATTTAAAAAATTTTTTTTTTTTAAAAAAACTGCTGCGCTCCCTCCTGGCGGTATTTTTCATACCGCCAAGGAGGTTAAAGAGAGTCTGAAGCGAGAATAGATCTCGCTTCAGACCTCATATATAGCAGGGGCACTTGTGCTAAAATGCCGCCATCCCGCGGCTTAACGGGGGTCCCTGTCCCCCCAAATCCCCTCCGTAATGCGGGGGAGCGCTTCCGCATTGAGGCAGGGCTAGCCGCCTCAGCCCTGCCCCACGCGCGTCTGTCAGACGCGTATCTCCGCCTCTCCCCCACCCCTCTCAGTCTTCCTTCACTGAGAGGGGCGGGGGAGAGGCGGCGATGCGCGTCTGATAGACGCGACTGGAGGCAGGGCTGCAGCCGTTAGCCCTGCCTCCAGGAAGGGCTAATCTACGACCAACCTAGCGACCAACTTTTGCGGGGGGTGGGTTGGGGGTGAAGGGACCCCCGTTTAGCCGCGGGATAGCGGCGTTTTAGCAGGGGCACACGTGCCCCTGCTATATATGAGAGCTGAAGCGAGATTTAGTCTCGCTTCAGTGTCTCTTTAAGGGGGGTAAAGCGTGGGTCCTCAAGTGGTTAAAGGGAAGATCCGTGCAGACTATAAAAAACAAACTGCAGGCAGAGAAAAAGATGAGATATGCCGGCACTGCTGTAAACTGCTTGTTTATTCATAACACATGGTGCAACATCGTGGATTCAAATTTATGCATATTGAGAAGTAACATACTGGTTTGCTGGTAAAGCTGTGCGGTGAGTGCGGGGGGATGAGAGCCTTACGGCCGTTTCGCGCAGATGCGCTTCTACGGAGGCTGCGGAGGGCGGCTGTCTGCTGTCAGTTTAAATCCTAAACAGATCAGCGTGCAGCCAATTGCTGCTAAAGACACCGCCTCCTCTCCACCAAGGGCGGCCAATAACACGCTGGGTTACAGTTCAATCCAGCATGGGACGCATGGGGAGTAGCACTTCCTGGATACGGTGGCCTAAATAGGACAAACTTATTAGAAGTCCTTTGCAAGTCTGCATAAGGCTATCGTATCATAGATGGAGCTCAAGGCTTCCATCTAGTGACAAGAAAAATGTATAGCGGCCTGGACTTTTTACAAGGGGAAATTAAAGTGACAGTGCACTAATATATGTAGGATTGCCAAATAGGAATACAGACTGGCAAATATAATTTACAATATGATATAATTAATTTCAAAACCCATAAAAAGTTTTAAAAAGGGACTCAAGGGTCTGTGCTACAAAAAATAGTGGAAGAGGTATAAAACTAAAAATGCGCTGTAATATGCGCATAATCCTGGGTAACTCAGATTGAGGTAAGGAGGTCAGTAATATAGCTGTTAGGACTTATTCAACAACACAAATATAATAAACATTGTAGAACAGTGCAGGGGGGAGGGGCGGGTTATTTACTGGGGTTGGGAGGGAAAAGTGGGAGGAAAGGTATGGGATCAGGGAGGGATGAGGGGAAAATAGGGGAAGGGAGAAGGGGAGGAAAAGGGTAGGGATATAACCCAGCATAGGAGCCAGTATTGTAAGTTGGATGTTCCTAAAGAAAACACGTAAGTACAGGATACTAAATGTCCAGAGCAGCAAAATTTTAAATTCAAGGGTCCAGGGAACGTGCAAAATGTTCACTCTTTTATGGTGTCCTGGATACCAGTTAGGCTTGTGATCCATTCTTCTCAGGGTCTTCATGTAATGCTCTCGATCCACTAGGTCCTGATAATGTGTTTTAATTGTTTCAATCTCATGCAAAGTTTTTGCGTGCTCCTGTTTGGGTCTTTCTAAAACTATATTCTGTAGTCCTGTAGCATGCTCAATATAGGCTTCTTTCCAAATCTTTGCAAAATCACAAAACTCTGAAGGCTCCACATACCGCCTAAAATCGCTTGCTGCAATTTTGTCGTCCTAGTGTTGCTGCAAAGTGGTTTTAGTCCCAAAAAACTTGACCTCCTTTTCACTCAACCTTTCCAGGTTAGTTTCAACAACCCCAGCACCCACCATCTTATTGGATGATGTAAATACGGCCGGATTTTTGAAGAATGTCTTCACATCACTTTTGCCGTTTTCTACTGCACCCCCTTCTTCCTGCTCATTTGAACTGTGTATATCGTCCTCATCTGACTCTGTATACACTGCACTGCTCTGTGCTGCTGCTACTGCTGCCATGCTGCGTGCTCAAGCATTTGTACTGATAGAAGGTCACAAAGGAAGGTAGGATAGAAAGGTGCTGGCACTGCAGCTAGGTGTGCAGGGAGGGTTGCAGGGGTGCAGAGTAGACCAGGTATCCGGTGCGATGCAGATAGACCAGCGTGCTCAGGCTCAGATAGACATCATATGCCGGCAGAGAAAAAGATGAGATATGCCGGCACTGCTGTAAACTGCTTGTTTATTCATAACACATGGTGCAACATCGTGGATTCAAATTTATGCATATTGAGAAGTAACATACCGGTTTGCTGGTAAAGCTGTGCGGTGGGTGCAGGGAGATGAGAGCCTTACAGTCGTTTCGCGCAGATGCGCTTCTACGGAGGCTGCGGAGGGCGGCTGTCTGCTGACAAACTGCACTTACCTGGGGCTTCTTCCAGCTCCTGGCAGTCGATCGGTGCCCTCGCCGCAGCTCCTCTCCCTCCCGGCGTCCTGCAGTGAGGTTTACACCAGGGCCGGCGCTACCATTAAGGCAAAGCAGGCAGCTGCCCCAGGGCCCCAGAGCTTGTAGGGGCCCCCAGTGGCTACAAGAGGAAAAATTTTTTTTGCAAATCGGCCTTATAGTTTTTGAGAAAAACGATTTTAAAGATTCAAAGGGAAAAAAAAAACATTTAAAGGGGAACTGAAGAGAGAGGTATATGGAGGCTGTCATGTTTATTTCCTTTTAGACCATACCAGTTGCCTGGCAGCCCTGCTGATCCTCTGCCTCTAATACTATTAGCCATTGCCCCTGAACAAGCATGCAGCAGATCAGGTGGTTCAGTGGTTCAGACTTATAAGTCTGATCTGACAAGACTAGCTGCATGCTTGTTTCTGGTTTTAATCAGATACTACTGCAGAGATATAGACCAGCAGGGCTGCCAGGCAACTGGTATTGATTAAAAGGAAATAAACATGACAGCCTCCATATACCTCTCTCTTCAGTTCCCCTTTAAAAACCTGCCGACTTTAATGGTTAATAGCAAATCCACCTTAAATGCTAGAAATCCTAAATTTGCAGGATATGTTAAGGAGATCATTAGAAATAAGAGGAAAAAACAATTTTTCAAAAAGACCTTATAGTTTTTGAGAAAATCGATTTTAAAATTTAGAAGGAAAAAAGTATAGTTTTAAATGCGGTAAATGTCACTTTCAGTAGCAAACCTAACGGTAGTGTAATTTTACATGCATCAAACGAAAGCGCAATAAATTTCCTGATGGGGTTTCCAGGGGGTCTATACGCAGCTGCAGCGCTTTGGCCAGGGATCGCTATACAGCCGCCATATGGCTGTATGAAGATCCCTGGTATTTTTTTCCTATTTTTCCAATTTTTTTTATGTTTAGAGTGTGGGAATTTTTTTTTTTTTTTTAATTATGTGGGGTCCCCCCTCCTGAAACTTTGTAACCCCTTGTTCCCCATGCAGACTGGGATAGCCAGAATGTGGAGCTCTGACCGATTGGGACTTTACACCCTGACTATACCAGCTGCAAAAAAGGTCCCCTAATGCCGATTTTTGTTCCGGGGTATATGTTGGGGGGGGCCCCCCAGGTTTATTTTGCCCTGGGGCCCCATTGTTGCTTAAACCGGCCCTGGTTTACACTGTAGTCACTACCTGTCTGAGTCTGGACTAAGGCCACATACACACATCAGACCATAGTCTTTTGAAACTGAAAGATCACAGACCAATCTTACCACCCTTCATGTAGTATGAGAGCCATACTCTACACAGTCTATTCTATGGAGCTGAACTCCCCATCAGAAAAAAACCTTTGCAAGATGCTGCACACACAGATGCTGTACAGACACAAAAGATCAGTATCTGCAAAAGATCTGTTCCTGCCAAAAATCCATTCCTGCAAATTGCAATGATAGTCTATGAGATCTGCAGATCATCATACACACATGATTTAACTGACATTCATCTGCAGATCAGATCCACCAGGATGGATTTTTCAGATCTGCAGATGATTGCTTGATCTGCAGATGAATGTCAGTTAAATCATGTGTGTATGATGATCTGCAGATCTCATAGACTATCATTGCAATTTGCAGGAATGGATTTTTGGCAGGAGCAGATCTTTTGCAGATACTGATCTTTTGTGTCTGTACAGCATCTGTGTGTGCAGCATCTTGCAAAGATTTTTTTCTGATGTGGAGTTCAGCTCCATAGAAAAGACTGTGTAGAGTATGGCTCTCATACTACATGAAGGGTGGTAAGATTGGTCTGTTATCTTTCATTTTCCAAAGACTATAGTCTGATGTGTGTATGAGCCTTTAGTCAGACACTTGCATACCTGATATTTAACTCTTTCAGACAGAGAAAAAAAAAAGAACACAGTATAGTTATTTGTGTGCTAGGCACTGTACATTAGAGGTCTGCAGTGGGTCGAATACCCACGGGTTACCCGAAATGCGGGTCAGGTGCGGGTACCCGAATTGCTGGTCGGGTCGTGGGTAAAGAGGTGCGGGTCGGATGCGTGTAGCGGGTCTGCAGGTGCGGGTCAGGTCGCGACTCGCGAGTAGTCAAAACAAGCATAAAATAATTCTGTATCTTTTGCCTTCCCAAAATCTGTGATGAATGCTGACACCAGAATACTTTCTTGCTAACTTTTTTTTACTGCTTTTCATCTTTAATTCCATTTCCAGCAGACTCCTTCCTGCTCTCAAGCTGAGACCTCCCCTCCCCCATACTAGTGCATATAACTGGGAACATGCCAGTGTGAGATTGAAGATGTTTTTTTCATGGATGGCCAGAAATCACTGGGCATGCTCTGTTAGAGGAAAAGGTGTGATAGGAAAGCTCTGTCTGTTAATGACTTTGGGTTTTTGAAAGGACAGGAGCTAGAGAATGTTCTGGCATGTTCTCTAAAGCTGGAGGGAGTAGGCAGAGAAGCACATGGCAGATAGAGAAGTCCATGCCTCATGTGACAAGATCTGCAGACAGTGTAGCTGCATCCACAGCCATCTAACACACACAGGTATGTTTTTGCTGCATATGCAGTGCTGGATGGTGTACTGGTTAAGGGCTCTGCCTCTGACATGGGAGACCTGGGTTCGAAACTCGGCTCTGCCTGTTCAGTAAGCCAGTAATTCAGTAAGGAGTTCATTGGGCAAGACTCCCTAACACTGCTACTGCCTACTGAGTGCGCTCTAGTGGCTGCCTCGCAAGCGCTTTGAGTCAGACAGGAGAAAGGCGCTATACAAATACTGCCATTATTATTATTATTATATGGCAAGAATAATTAAATGCAGGATTTTATCAGACAGATACAAGACAATGAGGCAGATTTATCAACACAAGTGCAAGCAAAATGGAGGGAAATCTATTGCAAAAGTGAAACAATTGATGTGTGCTGGTTTTATTTTCTTTTGGTTGTGATAAATCTGCTCCAGTTAACTTTGATACTGATTGGTAAGTCCTGAGTAGGTGTGCATATACAGAATATTTGTTCTTCCTGCTTGAAAGCCTTGTTGTACTCTTATGCAATACTGATTTTCTTAATGAATTACTGTTTATTTTACTGTTGAGCTACTGTAATAAAGAAAAGATAATTTAGGGTGTATATACATTCAATTTGGATTGGCCAATTGTCTTTCAATTTTACATCTCCCATGTAGTATGGGAGATTACCTACTCAATTTGCTCATAGTCATTACAGCCGCACGACACAAAGCAATCCCACATACTCGTATCCACGTTGACAAGTTAAATTTGGCACATAACAATATTCCTTCTCAAGCCTACATGTTTTTGCACATATAGATCTGCCAAGCACCTTCATTCAGCAGTAGCTCATCATTAAAAAATAAAGGTTCTAACAGAAGTAATTGCACTTTAGGTACATACACAAACACACACACAATTTTGATTGGCTGATTTTGATTGGCCCTCATACTACATGGAAGATCAAGATTGTGTGTGTATATACTCTTAAATCTGAAAATTATTTATCTGAGTCTGGACGCAGTGTGTATTCCTTGCAACTCATAGCTGCAGCGGTGAAAATGTCACCCTGGCCACCACAATGCATGATGGGAGATGTAGTACATTAATGTGCCTACATTTCCTGTGATTACATGAATGTACTACATCTCCCAGTGTGCATTGCAGTGACTGGGGGGGGGGACTTCCTCTAGATGTAGTGTAGATGGGGAGCAGCCTACAGCATACAGGGACAGGGATGTGGGTGCTTTGCTCTGTTAATTTGTTGTTTAACCACTTGAGGACCCACCCTTTACCCCCCCTTAAGGACCAGCATTATTTTTTGTGATCTGTGCTGGGTGGGCTCTGCAGCCCCCAGCACAGATCAGGCAGCACACAGAGCGATCAGATCGCCCCCCTTTTTTCCCCCCTATGGGGATGATGTGCAGGGGGGGTCTGATCGCTCCTCCTGTCTGGCATGTTGCGGGGGGGGGGGCACCTCAAAGCCCCCCTCCGCGGCAAAATTCCCCCCTCCCTCTCCTATCTGCTCATCCCCGGTGATCGGGGCTGCACAGGACGCTATCCGTCCTGTGCAGCCAGTGACAGGCTGTCCCCTGTCACATGGCGGCGATCCCCGGCCGCTGATTGGCCGGGGATCGCCGATCTGCCTTACGGCGCTGCTGCGCAGCAGCGCCGTACAATGTAAACAAAGCGGATTATTTCCGCTTGTGTTTACATTTAGCCTGCGAGCCGCGATCGGCGGCCCGCAGGCTATTCACGGAGCCCCCCGCCGTGAATTGACAGGAAGCAGCCGCTCGCGCGCGGCTGCTTCCTGATTAATCAGCCTGCAGCTGGCGACGCAATACTGCGTCGCTGGTCCTGCAGCTGCCACTTTGCCGACGCGCGGTATGAGTGCGCGGTCGGCAAGTGGTTAAGCAGGGCTGTTACTTCTCGGTTTTTATTGATTTAAATAAGAGTAAAAAAAAAATCTTTAAAACACTTCTTTGGCTTCGGTTTGTGTATAAAAAAAAGCTGTTATTTACTTTACAGCTCCCCAATGTTGCTTTAAATGTGTACTTTAAAAGAACATGGAAAAAGCGGGTCGGGTGCTGGTAGCGGGCCTGCTGGTGCGGGTATTAAATTCAGCTGAAAGTGGGTCGGGTGCGGGTATTAAATTCAGCTGAAAGCGGGTTGTGGGTCGGGTGAGGGTAGCGGGTATGAAAAATTGGACCCGCGCAGGCCTCTACTGTACATACACATGTCTATCTCATGTCACATGTCACCTCAGGTATACTTTAAAATGTTTGTGAATGTGGGGAAAAAAAGGTAAATACTGCTGTTAGTAATGTTTCATTACAAATCTCTTTACTGCACATGGCATTGTGAATGGAGGATCATGTGATGTTACCCAGAGCACTAATAGACAAATATAATTTGTGTTGTCACTAAGTGGGGTTCCAATTGTTTATGTTGCTTTGGCAGAAGATATTTGGTGCTGGTAGTGCAGACTGGTTGAAGAAGATCAGAAAACAGAAGCTTAAATCACCATTACAACAAAGGTATGTAGAATACCATCACATTGAACCATGAGGCAGGTGGCTACAACAGCAAAAGAACACATTGGTTGCCACTCCTGTTTGCTACAATATGAACAGGCTTGCTCAAAGTGGACAATACAACATTGGAAAAATGTTGCCTGGTCTGATTCCTCAATTTCAGCTGCAACAAATTCGTATGGTAGGTTCAGAATGTGGCATTAACAACATGAAAGTATAAATGCATCCAGCCTTGTGTGGACAGTTCAAGCAGTGGTGGCAGTCTAAGGATCTTTGTACACTGAAAATCCGTTTTGCGAATCCGATTTTCAATTCCGATTTTCCCTGAATACATTCAACAGAAAAACGGATCAAAAAATGCAGCATGCAGTAAAGATTAAAAATCAGAATCGGATGTAAAAAATGATTAAAAATCGGAAATGCATGCAGTGTGCAAGAGGCCTAATGGTGTGGTGGACATTTTCCTGCCACGCATTTGGCCCCTTAGTACCAACTGAGCATTGTTTAAATGCCACTGCCTACCTTAGTGTTGTTGCCAAGCATGTCCACCCCCTATGACCATGGTGTACCGGTCTCCTTCAGCAAATAATGCACCGTCTCCCAAAGCTCAAAGTAGGGATTAGATTGTAAGCCCCTGTGAGGGACAGTTAGTGACAAGACAATATACTCTGTACAGCGCTGCATAATATGCCGATGCTATATAAATACTAAAATAAAAGAGCTCACATTACCTCTAATTGGTTTCTTGAACAATGAGTTTACTCTAGTTACTGACCTCCACAGTCACCAGTGCTCGATGCAATAGTAATACCTATGTGACCCTTTCTGAAGAAGACAAAAGCTATACCATTGGGGTAGCTCACAGAGCAATAAACAGTGAAAGTGACTGCAGAAGCGGTCATTTTCCTGCTGCAGAATAAGTTTCGGGACAATTTGCAGAGGTGCAGTACTAAACCTTCAAGGAACCTCCACCATGTTTCACTGTTGCCTGCAGACACTCATTATCGTACCCCTCTCCAGCCCTTTAGTGAACAAACTATGTTCTGCTGCAGCCAATTATAATTTGGTTCAATCAATGTGAACATTGTTGAGACAAATTATAAAGTATTACTAAGATTGTATCACACATCATTTATAATAGCTCACCTTAAGGTGACCATTAACGGTACAATATTTTCATCAGATACAATCTTTCTATGCAATATTTACAATTGAATTGTAGATAAAATAGTGCAGTGATTGGTGAAAATCGATGTGAAACGATTCTTTGGTTGATTGGAACTGAAAATTCTATTGTGCTAAAATCTGGATTTTAACCACTTGAGGACCCACCCTTTACCCCCCCTTAAGGACCAGCGCAGTTAATATTCTGTGATCTGTGCTGGGTGGGCTCTGCAGCCCCCAGCACAGATCAGGCAGCACGCAGAGCGATCAGATCGCCCCCCTTTTTTCCCCCCTATGGGGATGGTGTGCAGGGGGGGTCTGATCGCTCCTCTTGGCTGGCATGTTGCGGGGGGGGGCACCTCAAAGCCCCCCTCCGCGGCGAAATTCCCCCCCTCCCTCTCCTACCTGTCATCCCCGGTGATCGGGGCTGCACAGGACGCTATCCGTCCTGTGCAGCCAGTGACAGGACGTCCCCTGTCACATGGCGGCGATCCCCGGCCGCTGATTGGCCGGGGATCGCCGATCTGCCTTACGGCGCTGCTGCGCAGCAGCGCCGTACAATGTAAACAAAGCGGATTATTTCCGCTTGTGTTTACATTTAGCCTGCGAGCCGCCATCGGCGGCCCGCAGGCTATTCATGGAGCCCCCCGCCGTGAATTGACAGGAAGCAGCCGCTCACGCGAGCGGCTGCTTCCTGATTAATTAGCCTGCAGCTAGCGACACAATACTGCGTCGCTGGTCCTGCAGCTACCACTTTGCCGACGCGCGTTATGAGTGCGCGGTCGTCAAGTGGTTAAAATCTTATCTAAAGAGAGAAAATGCCCTAATCAACCTGTTTTATGGGAACAATCGATAATTACCTTCTGATTACTTTCGGTTGTAAAAAGTGCATCAAAAGATCGTACCTGATGAAAAATTGTACCGTTAATGGGCACTGTAACTGTGTGACATTGTGCTGCAAAAGGGGAAAAATTGGAACATGCGTTGTATGTGCGTTGTGACTATACAGTACATTTGCATACATATTGATTTATAAAGTGCCAAAATATTCCTTGGCACGGTACAAAGTAAGAAAACTAACATGGCGTATATAATAATACAGACAATGGTGTACACCAAATATAGACACTGGTACAAAATCCAGAATTTATAATCATGGCAAATGTAAATGTTATCTAAAGGCAAGCTTACATTCTAAAGTACACCATTATATGTGAGGTGTGAAACATATAGTACATAAAAAGTATGTTTCACAGTATCTGTTAATGCATGTGTTATGTGCTAATATACTGCATGCATTGTGTTAAGCCGAATTCCAAAAAAGTCAGCACCGACTTGAATAAAAATAGCTCTATGATTGGTAATCAAAAAGGTTAAAAATTCATGATGCAGCAGCAGACAGCGACTATCAGCCCTTTCTCAAGCTGTGAAGCCTAACATCATTGTGTTAAGCCGAAGAATTCCTATGCACCACATTGCTAGCTCGTCATTGCGAACGTACCATTACAACATAATTGCATTGTGTTAGCAATACAACTACATTGTCCGATGCTTTGCTCAACTGTGAACCTTGACTGCTGGTACCTAAAAAGGGGCCTACCGACGTATCGCCGCATGGCCCCCTGCTCTCATCGCTCACCCACAATGAAATCAGCTCATGAGAGATTTGCTGTCATAGCGGCGGTAGAGCGAGCGGCTTGCGGCGTGATCTGTGGTAGCAGCGGGTCTGTGCGAGCCCGGTGATTGAAATCTAGCCCCTGGCAGGAATGCGCAGCCACAAATAGGGCGTATATTTTAAATTACCTCGTTCCGGAAACAGTTACAATTGTTATTGATTCATCTTTGATAACAGGCTGAAATGTTTGTGTCATCCACTCATTTCGGACCAATTTATTGTTTATGTAACAATAAACTATATAGACACTCATCCCAATTTTCTAAGCAGTATGAATCTCTAAGACTACACATCATAATAAAGCTAAAAGATACACCGAGAAGTATCCTCTTCCATGAAAACAGTTAAAAATAAATGGTTACCATGGTAACAAGAAAGAGGGAGAGAGTCAGCGCACACAGCCAACTTATTTCATCACACATGACTGTTCTATCAACAAAACCCCTGTATCTAGTCATATGCATTATTGAGCAGACTCATTCTTAAAGCTCTCAAAGTCCATTATAGACAAAGCCTGAATCTAACTGCCAGAACAAGCATTTAAAGACAGTAGATATATAAGCGATATGACTTAGCTTCCACTAAATAGTGCCAGCTTAGGGGGCTGCAATTAAAGGCTGATGTGCTATATAGTCTTGTTTGAGTTAGGTTAAGCCGACAATTTGTAACTGTTTATACACTGCTGAAATGACTGGTTAACAGTGTCATACTGTCCTGAATCGGCAAATAGCCAAAGCTCTGTAAGGGCTGGGGCCCACTAGGGAATTTTTGGCAGCGTTTTTGGATAGCAGACGATTTAAAAATAAGCTTTGCCAATGTATTTAAAGGGATACTGTAGGGGGGTCAGGGGAAAATGAGTTGAACTTACCCGGGGCTTCTAACGGTCCCCCGCAGACATCCTGTGTTGGCGCAGCCACTCACTGATGCTCCGGCCCCGCCTCCGGTTCACTTCTGGAATTTCAGACTTTAAAGTCTGAAAAGCATTGCGCCTGCATTGCCGTGTCCTCGATCCCGCTGATGTCATCAAGAGCGCACAGCGCAGGCCCAGTATGGTCTGTGTCTGCGCAGTACACTCCTGGTGACATTAGCGGGAGCGAGGACACGGGTGTGCAGGCGCAGTGATTTTCTGACTTTAAAGTCAGAAATTCCAGAAGTGAACTGGAGGCGGGGCCGGAGCATCGGTGAGTGGCTGCGCCAACACAGGATGTCTGCGGCGGACCATTAGAAGCCCCGGGTAAGTTCAGCTCATTTTCCCTCGACCCCCCTACAGTATCCCTTTAAAGGGGGCTGAACCCACTAGTGTGATTGTGATTAGGGTTAATTGTAATCGCAGTCCATGCAGCATTTTGAGAGCTGTCATATAAGTATAGGAGTGCTGCAAAATCGCTTTGAAAAGCGATTTTGCAGCGATTTGGGGACAAGCGATTTGAATTATAAATAAAGTGAATTATACTTACCGGGTGTCCCGATGTCTGGTTTCTGTCCATAGCCCCACTCCTTAGCAGAAGAGATCACAGGCACTTCTCTGTTTGGTCCTAGAGCAGCACCTATGACCTCTTTCTTTAGGGGCGGGGCTACGGATAGAGGCCGGACACCTGGTAAGTATAATAAAGTTTATTTAAAAGAACAAATGCTAATCAGAGGCACTGTACTGTTTAATGTACAGCACTTCAAATCGGAACGTATTGTGACCACAATCTCCCTAGGAGTCACTGCACACCGCGCTGGTGTGGTTTGAAAGTGCTGCAGCGATTCCTAGTGGTTTCCAGCCCTTATAATAGATTACACCCTCTGGTCTTCTACAGTTTCAATTGGAAAAATTGTATGAAAAGACTTTTTTTTTTTTTACAAGCATGCTATATTCACATAATGCATATAATACCGCACACCCTTAACAAACATGCACCCGAAAACAAATGTACCTACCTCTATGCCTAGTGATACCGAACAAAAGTGTCTCAGTTTCACTGTGAAAAAATGGGGACTGAGATTGGACAGAATGCATTTTGCATTTTTTTTTTTTTAGCACCACACTTCATTGAAAGTGGCAAGACTGTTGAATACCTCCTCAAATGACCCCACCTAGAAAACTAGACTCCTCAACATACAGAACCCCTCCACAGAAGAAAAAACGTACCCATGATCCTTCTGCTTTAACCACTTCCCGACTGCCTAACGCACAGGGGCGGCCGGGAAGTGGGGCCCTTAAGGACCGGCTCACCCACAGAGGCGGCGGTCCATTTAAGGGCATGGGCGGAGCGATCGCGTCATCCGTGGCGCGATTCTCCGCCGGCGCCTGTCACCGCTCGCCCGCCGCAACATCCCGCCGGCTATATGGAAGCGCCGGCGGGATGTTAACCCCGCGATCGCCGCATACAAAGTGTATAATACACTTTGTAATGTTTACAAAGTGTATTATACAGGCTGCCTCCTGCCCTGGTGGTCCCAATGTCCGAGGGACCACCAGGGCAGGCTGCAGCCACCCTAGTCTGCACCAAGCACACTGATTTCCCCCCCCCCCGCCCCAGATCGCCCACAGCACCCCTCATACCCCCCCTGCCCACCCCCCAGACCCCTGTTTGCACCCAATCACCCCCCTAATCACCCATCAATCACTCCCTGTCACTATCTGTCAACGCTATTTTTTTTTTTATCTCCCCTCCTGCCCACTGCCCCCTCCTGATCACCCCCCCACCCCTCAGATTCTCCCCAGACCCCCCCCCCCCCTGTGTACTGTATGCATCTATCCCCCCTGATCACCTGTCAATCACCTGTCAATCACCCGTCAATCACCCCCTGTCACTGCCACCCATCAATCAGCCCCTAACCTGCCCCTTGCGGGCAATCTGATCACCCACCCACACCAATAGATCGCCCGCAGATCCGACATCAGATCACCACCCAAGCGCAGTGTTTATATCTATTGTCTCCTCTAAACACCCACTAATTACCCACTAATTACCCATCAATCACCCCCTATCACCACCTGTCACTGTTACCCATCAAATCAGACCCTAATCTGCCCCTTGCGGGCACCCAATCAACCGCCTACACGCTCAGATTGCCCTCAGACCCCCCCCCCCCTTATCAATTCGCCAGTGCATTAGTTACATCTGTTCTTCCCTGTAATAACCCACTGATCACCTGTCAATCACCTGTCAATCACCCATCAATCACCCCCTGTCACTGCCACCCATCAATCACCCCCTGGCACTGCCACCCATCAATCACCCCCTGTCACTGCCACTCATCAATCAGCCCCTAACCTGCCACTTGCGGGCAATCTGATCACCCACCCACACCAATAGTTCGACCGCAGATCCGACGTCAGATCACCTCCCAAGGGCAGTGTTTATATCTGTTCTCTACCCTAAACACCCACTAATTACCCATCAATCACCCCCTGTCACTGCTACCTATCAGATTAGACCCCTATCTGCCCCTAGGGCACTCAATCACCCGCCCACACCCTCAGAATGCCCTCAGGCCCCAGCCCTGATTACCTCGCCAGTGCATTGCTTGCATCTATTCCCCCCTCTAATCACACCTTGAGACACCCATCAATCACCTCCTGTCACCCCCTAGCACACCTACCCATCAGATCAGGCCCTAATTTGCCCCGTGTGGGCTCCAGATCATTCGGGGAAAACCCTCAGATCCCCCTCAGACCCCCTTCCGATCTCCTCCCCAGTGCATTTATTGCATCTATTTTCCCCTCTAACCACCCCCTGAGACACCCATCAATCACCTCCTGTCACCTCCCTAGCACTCCTATCCATCAGATCAGGCCCAATACAACCTGTCAACTAAAAGGCCACCCTGCATATGACCGGTTCCACAAAATTCGCCCCCTCATAGACCACCTGTCATCAAAATTTGCAGATGCTTATACCCCTGAACAGTCATTTTGAGACATTTGGTTTCCAGACTACTCACGGTTTTGGCCCCGTAAAATGCCAGGGCGGTATAGGAACCCCAGAAACGGACCCTATTTTAGAAAAAAAGACACCCCAATATATTCTGTTAGGTGTATGACGAGTACATAGAAGATTTTATTTTTTGTCAAAAGTTAGCGGAAATTGATTTTTTTTTTTTTTTCACAAAGTGTCATTTTTCACTAACTTGTGACAAAAAATAAAATCTTCTATGAACTCGCCATACACCTAACGGAATACCTTGGGGTGTCTTCTTTCTAAAATGGGGTCACTTGTGGGGTTCCTATACTGCCCTGGCATTTTAGGGGCCCTAAACCGTGAGGAGTAGTCTAGAAAACAAATGCCTCAAAATGACCTGTGATTAGGACGTTGGGCCCCTTAGCGCACCTAGGCTGCAAAAAAGTGTCACAAATGTGGTATCGCCGTACTCAGGAGAAGTAGTATAATGTGTTTTGGGGTGTATTTTTACACATACCCATGCTGGGTGGGAGAAATCTCTCTGCAAATGGACAATTGTGTGTAAAAAAAATCAAACAATTGTCATTTACAGAGGTATTTCTCCCACCCAGCATGGGTATGTGTAAAAATACACCCCAAAACACATTATACTACATCTCTCGAGTACGGCGATACCACATGATTGGCACTTTTTTGCAGCCTAACTGCGCTAAGGGTCCCAAAGTCCAATGAGTACCTTTAGGATTTCACAGGTCATTTTTGTTTCAAGACTACTCCTCACAGTTTAGGGCCCCTAAAATGCCAGGGCAGTATAGGAACCCCACAAATGACCCCATTCTAGAAAGAAGACACCCAAACGTATTCCGTTAGGAGTATGGTGAGTTCATAGAAGATTTTTAAGGGGTAGAAAGCCCTAGGTCCTCAAGTGGTTAATCCATCTCACGCTGCTTTCCAATTCACGGTCACATGACTACCGCACTTCCTCCTTCAACCCGAAAGGACGGATTAAGGCAGAAGGCTCCTGGGTAAGTTTAACCCTCCCGTGCTCACCCCCTCAGGTGTGCTAATTACCTGGATGAATTCTGAATAAAACCTAATAAAACCTAATTCACCCGTTGCTCAAAACTATTGGAAAGACATAGAGTAAAGAAGAAATGCAGAGTTTCAGACCACTTTACTAAGATTCCTTACAGCCTTAAACCTACTAGCACAAACAAAAATTGTAGCAGATTAGCATTCAAACAGTTAAACACGGCACTTTGCGGCACTCTCCGAAGTGGGAGATAACAGTATCTTTTGTTTACATTCCTCAGTTGTTACATTGAGTGTAACAACTGAAAACGAGCTCTCTGTGAATCTCTCTCTGCTTCAAGTGAACACACAGTTCAGAACAGCTCAATAGAAGATTTTAATATGTGATAAAAAGCAGCTTGAATGAAATGAATGGCAGCTTTCAGAGCAGATAAACTGTGCTCTGGGAACTTGTAATTTGTAAACAGACAATATTACTTGTGCACAAAAGCAAATATAATAACTGTATGGGTAATAAAAAGTAGGAAAACATGTTTTTATTGAATGTTATGTCAGAGTTTCAGACCACTTAATGTCATGACTGCAGTATACCATGCAGCTACAAGATTTTCAATTCAACACCTTTCACTGTGGAATAGCGCTGATCCTCATTAGCCAAATAGATTTTTGAAAATATATTATGATTGTAACGATCTGTGTCAGCCAGAACAGTTTTTCTGATTATTGGTGATCTGCAGTATCACCAATAGAGATGTGGCGAACGGTTCCCGAACCGTTCGCCGGCGAACATCTCTGAATACATGGGGCTTTTACTACTTCCGGGTCGCTCTGACCCGGAGTAGTACGCCTGCGCTGCCCGGTGAAGCGCGTCCTAGATTGCGCTCCTGTTGCCGGGCACTCTCTGCGCATGTGCGTGACGTCATGAACGACGTCACGCACATGCGTAGAGAGTGCCCGGCAACAGGAGCGCGATCTAGGACACGCTTCGCCGGGCAGCGCAGGTGTACTACTCCGGGTCAGAGCGACCCAGAAGTAGTAAAAGCCCCAGAGATGTTCGCCGAGCGAACAGTTCGCAACATCTCTAATCACCAATAATACAGATGTTATACCTGATTATGTGGTGATCTGCAGAATCACCAATAATACAAGTATAGCAAGAGACACAGGACACAAGGTGTAAGATGGTGTTTGGTGCAACAGTAATATCGATGGAGATACCCACTGTCCAGAGGGGCTGGAGTAGGGGGTATCTCTAAACAACACAGTAATCTGTATTCCAGCAAGCTGGAGATTCAGAGGCGTAATGGTAGGTTCACCCGAGGAGCGGGTGATGCATAGTAAGACAAAGTAGCGAGATCACTCGAGGAGCGAGTGATACAGACTGTACTGCGACAGATGTTTCCCTGTGGAGCAGGAGACGCAGACAGTACTAATAATAGCTAATGACCTGAGGAGCAGGTGATAAGACTGTACTACAGCTATCTACCTGAGGAGCAGGTGATTCAGACTGTACTGCAGCTAACTACCTGAAGAACAGGTGATTCAGACTGTACTGCAGCTATCTACCTGAGGAGCAGGTGATTCAGACTGTACTGCAGCTATCTACCTGAGAAGCAGGTGATTCAGACTGTACTGCAGCTATCTACCTGAGGAGCAGGTGATTCAGACTGTACTGCAGCTATCTACCTGAGGAGCAGGTGATAACTAACTAAGAGCCCCTCACCAGGACTAAGCTCCCTGGTGAGAGCAGGAGTGTCAGACAAGCAGGTTCGGCAACATACGGGCAGATACAGTACAAAGGCGGAAGACAGAATCAGAGTGAGGGATAGCCAAGTCGGCAACTGGATCAGATAGGCAAAGGCACAGAATCACAAGACAGGAGAGTAGTCAAGGCTAGCAGAAGGTCATAACAAATAATACAATTCAATTAGTACTTTAAGCTATCAACAGAATCTGCTGGTTCTAGGCACACTTTCGGATCTGACTAAGGGTCTGAGTGCTAACACATAGCATATGCAACAGCAGACGAGGAACAACTGACAGACCTCCTCTATATATACTGGAAGCGCTCCTAAGCCCCGCCCCAGTCACTCAGCCAATCAGGATGTGTTGGAGTCAGCTGACCGGCTGATCAGCTGACTCCCCTTCTGTTTGCATAAAGATCCTGTCTGTGTGTGTGCGCGCGCGTAGACCTTAGTCTGTGTGCAATTGAGGGAGCAGGCAAAGATCCACCATGCGACAATGCGGCGAGAGCCGCTGGCTGAGATGCGGAGACAGCCGCCATGCCACTCGGCGCTGTGGCGGCTTCCCTCTCATTCCCCACAAACCCAGGCACCATTCGATCCTGTATCCGCGCGGCGTAAACCGCCGGCTGAGACGCGGAGACAGCCGCCATGCTACTGCCTGACGCGGCGGCATCTCCGCAATCCCTTACAATGATAAAGGGAATAGAAAAAAAATGTACATAAATGTATAGATAACATAATACACAAATAATATGACTTGAAACACTTGATGGGCGTGGCTGTGGCGGCAGCCCCAGGACCGCCTAACGGCGATCGGCGTAAAGTCCTAGGGCAGCAGTTTGCAGGAGATCGCGCGCAGGGTGCGCGCACATCTCCTGCTCGGGGGCGGAGCTCCGCCCCGCCTTCAGTCGAAAGACTGTTAGACGGCGTCTATTTACATGTACAGCGCTGCGATCTGCAGCAGCGCTGTACTGAGGACAGCCGTGTGACACGGCTGTCCCCCTGGGGCACATGAGCGATCGGCTCTCATAGGCAGAAGCATAGGCATAGGCGATCAGACCCCACCAACAGAGAGCTCTGTTGGTGGGGGGAAAAGGGGGGGATCACTAGTGTGCTGTGTTGTGTGGCCCTGCAGCTTAGCCTTAAAGCTGCAGTGGCCAATTTTGATAAAAATAGCCTGGTCTTTAGGGGGGTTTACCACTGTGGTCCTCAAATGGTTAAAGCTCTAGTTCATGGAACATTTTTGTTTTGAATGCTTTTATTAGAAATTAGTTTAATATATGTATTTTGTTTTTAAATTAAGAACATTTTCATTTTCTTTTTTGATTTGTTCATTGGTTCTTCTCTCCTTGCTGGAGACATCCAGTTACTACTTATTCTTTTGCTCTTCTCCAGCCCTGTGCAGTAACATGAGAGAGGTAATGAGGTGACTGCTCTTCCTGCTGAAGCCATGCCTCCGCACTAATTGACAGATATAAGGCCTTTGGTAATGGTAACTATGTTCACAGTTATGCTTTCGTTTTACTTTAAGTTTCATAGGTCTTCACCAGAGCACCACACAAGGCATAATGGGCCACAATGGACAACTTTGCTGCCTAGTAGCCACCACGTTGTGGTCCCAAGGATTGCCCCACCTGAGGCAGAGAGAACCACTAAGTCCACTGTGGGAGGAGCAAAGAATCAAAGTCGGGAACAAGCCAAGGGTCGAGGGCGGGTGGTAGACCGGCTCAAGCAATAACAGGTTGAAGGTCAAGGGCAGGCAG